>NC_057387.1:1610041-1910041 GCF_019320065.1 Cervus canadensis
TCTCTTCCCTGCTCTCCCACAGTTCAAGCCGGCAACTCACAAAAGCTCCCTCCAATTGTCCTCAGGGCACTCAGGCCCGGACCCTGCCCCAAACAATGCCGCCTGCTCCTCTCCGTGCTGCCCCCACTTGCTGGTGGCGGATGCGGGTGTCTGGGGCACTTTTCTGCTGAGAGTTGCTTTTAGGCACGTAACCTGTGGGTTTTATTTATTGTTTCCCTCCCAGTCAGGTTGCCCTCCTAGATTCAAACACTTCCCCCAGGCCCGCCAGTGCGAGGGTTTCCCGGTGTCTGGAAACGTCCTCTAAAGACTTGCTTCCCGGGACGGATCTCCGTCCTTAGCTCTTTTGTCTCACTTTTTATCTTTTATATTTTTTCCTACCTCCTTTCGAAGACAATGGGCTGCTTTTCTGGGCGCCTGATGACCTCAGCTAAGGATCAGAAGTTGTTTTGTGAAGTTTGCTCTGCGTTCAGATATTCTTTTGATGAATTTGTAGGAGAGAAAGTGGTCTCCCCTTCCTACTCCTCCGCCATCTTGGCTCCTCCCCCCCCAAATGTATTCTTTTTAATGGCTGAGTAATATTCCAGTGTATAATTGTACCACAGCTTTCTTTTTTTTTTTTTTTAAACATAAATGTATTTATTTTAATTGAAGGCTAATTACTTTACAATATTGTAGTGGTTTTGCCATACATTGACATGGATCTGCCATGGGTGTACATGTGTTCCCCATCCTGAAACCCCCTCCCACCTCCCTCCCCATCCCATCCCTCTGGGTTATCCCAGTGCACGAGCCCTGAGCACCCTGTCTCATGCATCAAACTTGGACTGGTGATTCATTTCACATATGATAATACACATGTTTCAATGCAATTCTCCCAAATCATCCCACCCTCACCCTCTCTCACAGAGTCCAAAAGACTGTTCTATACATCTGTGTCTCTTTGGGTGTCTACCACAACTTTCTTATCCATTTATCTGCTGATGGACATCTAGGCTGCTTCCATGTCCTGGCTATTATAAACAGTGCTGTGATGAACACTGGAGTACACGTGTCTCTTTCAATTCTGGTTTCCTCAGTGTGTATGCCCAGCAGTGGGATTGCTGGGTCATGTGGCAGTTCTATTTCCAGTTTTTTAAGGAATCTCCACACTGTTCTCCATAGTGGCTGTACTAGTTTGCATTCCCACCAACAGTGTAAGAGGGTTCCCTTTTCTCCACACCCTCTCCAGCATTTATTGCTTGTAGACTTTTGGATAACAACCATTCTGATCAGCATGAGATGGTACCTCATTGTGGTTTTGATTTGTATTTCTCTGATAATGAATGATGTGGAGCATCTTTTCATGTGTTTGTTAGCCATCTGTATGTCTTCTTTAGAGAAATGTCTGTTTAGTTCTTTGGCCCATTTTTTGACTGGGTCATTTATTTTTCTGGAATTGAGCTGCAGGAGCTGCTTGTATATTTTTGAGATTAATTCTTTGTCAGTTGCTTCGTTTGCTATTATTTTTTTCCCATTCTGAAGGCTGTCTTTTCACCTTGCTTATAGTTTCCTTCATTGTGCAAAAGCTTTTAAGTTTAATTAGGTCCCATTTGTTTGTTTTTGCTTTTATTTCCATTACTCTGGGAGGTGGGTCATAGAGGATCCTGCTGTGATTTATGTTGGAGAGTGTTTTGCCTATGTTTTCTTCTAGGAGTTTTATAGTTTCTGGTCTTACATTTAGATCTTTAATCCATTTTGAGTTTATTTTTGTGTATGCTGTTAGAAAGTGTTCTAGTTTCATTCTTTTACAAGTGGTTGACCAGTTTTCCCAGTACCACTTGTTAAAGAGATTGTCTTCTGTCCTTTGTATGTTCTTGCCTCCTTTGTCAAAGATAAGGTGTCCATAGGTGCATGGCTTTATCTCTGGGTTCTCTATTCTGTTCCATTGATCTATATTTCTGTCTTTGTGCCAGTACCATACTGTCTTGATGACTGTAGCTTTGTAGTATAGCCTGAAGTCAGGCAGGTTGATTCCTCCAAATTCATTCTTCTTTCTCAAGATTGCTTTGACTATTTGAAGTTTTTTGTATTTTCATACAAATTGTGAAATTATTTGTTCTAGTTCTATGAAAAATACTGAATCTATAGATTGCTTTGTGTAGTATACTCATTTTCACTATATTGATTCTTCCAACCCATGAACATGCTATATTTCTCCATCTGTTTATTTTGAAATAAAGGTTGTGAAAAGAGACAAAGAAGGACACTACATAATGATCAAAGGATCAATCCAAGAAGAACATATAACAATTATAAATATATATGCACCCAACATAGGAGCACTGCAATATGTAAGGCAAATGCTAACAAGTATGAAAGGGGAAATTAACAGTAACACAATAACAGTGGGAGACTTTAATACCCCACTCACACCTATGGATAGATCAACTAAACAGAAAATTGGCAAGGAAACACAAACTTTAAATGATACAGTGGACCAGTTGGGCCTAATTGATATCTATAGGACATTTCACCCCAAAACAATCAATTTCACCTTTTTCTCAAGTGCACATGGAACATTCTCCAGGATAGAGCACATCCTAGGCCATAAATCTAGCCTTTGTAAATTCAAAAAATTTGAAATCATTCCAAGCATCTTTTCTGATCAAAATGCAGTAAGATTAGATGTCAATTACAGGAGAAAAACTATTAAAAATTCCAACATATGGAGGCTAAACAACGTGCTTCTGAATAACCAACAAATCACAGAAGAAATCAAAAAAGAAATCAAAATATGCATAGAAATGAATGAAAATGAAAACACAACAACCCAAAACCTACGGGACTGAGTAAAAGCAGTGCTAAGGGGAAGGTTCATAGCAATACAGGCTTACCTCAAAAAAACAAGAAAAAAGTCAAATAAATAACCTAACTCTACACCTAAAACAACTAGAAAAGGAAGAAATGAAGAGCCCCGGGGTTAGTCGAAGGAAAGAAATCATAAAAATTAGGGCAGTAATAAATGCAAAAGAAACAAAAGAGACCATAGCAAAAATTAACAAAGCCGAAAGCTGGTTCTTTGAGAAGATAAATAAAATAGACAAACCATTAGCCAGACTCATCAAGAAACAAATGAAGAAGAATCAAATGAACAACATTAGAAATGAAAATGGAGACATCACAACAGACAGCACAGAAATACAAAGGATCATAAGAGACTACTATCAGCAACTATTTGCCAATAAAATGGACAACTTGGAAGAAATGGATGAATTCTTAGAAAACTATAAGTTTCCAAAACTGAACCAGGAAGAAATAGAAAATCTTAACAGGCCCACCACAAGCACAGAAATTGAAACTGTAATAAAAAATCTTCCAGCAAACAAAAGCCCAGGACCAGATGGCTTCACAACTGAATTCTACCAAAAAATTTAGAGAAGAGCTAACACCTATCCTACTCAAAATCTTCCAGAAAATTGCAGAGGAAGGTAAACTTCCAAACTCATTCTATGAGGCCACCATCACCCTAATACCAAAACCAGACAAAGATGCCACAAAAAAAGAGAAAACTACAGGCCAATATCACTGATGAACGTATATGCAAAAATCCTTAACAAAATCCTAGCAAACAGAATCCAACAACATATCGAAAAGATCATACATCATGACCAAGTGGGCTTTATCCCAGGGATGCAAGGATTCTTTAATATCCACAAGTCAATCAATATAATACACCACATTAACAAAATGAAACATAAAAACCATATGATTATCTCAATAGATGCAGAGAAAGCCTTTGACAAAATTCAACATCCGTTTATGATAAAAACCCTCCAGAAAACAGGAATAGAATGAACATATCTCAACATAATAAAAGTTATATATGACAAACCCACAGCAAACATTCTCCTCAATGGTGAAAAATTGAAAGCATTTCCCCTAAAGTCAGGAACAAGACAAGGGTGCCCACTCTCACCACTACTATTCAACATAGTTTTGGGAGTTTTGACCACAGTAATCAGAGCAGAAAAAGAAATAAAAAGAATCCAGATAGGAAAAGAAGTAAAACTCTCACTATTTGCAGATGACATGATCCTCTTCATAGAAAACCCTAAAGACTCCACCAGAAAATTACTAGAGCTAATCAACTAATATGGTGAAGTTGCAGGATATAAAATTAGCACACAGAAACCCCTTGCATTCCTATAAACTAACAATTAGAAAACAGAAAGGCATATGTTAAGGTCAGGCATGCATATCATTACCCAAAGAAAGACTGGCTGCCTGGGGCCAGGTAATATGTACATTCTTAATGAATTAGCCACAGTTCAGGGCCTTGTTCTTAAGTTGCTTTTGTGCACACTGACAGGGCATTGGCTTTCAAAGGCCAATTATCACATTACCCAATATGATAGACCCTGATGTACAATATGAGTAACAAAAACTTAGCACGTGCTCTGAGCCAGCCACTGTTTCAAGCATTTTCCATAAAGCATCTCATCATTCTCACCACAACTCTGAGATAAATCTTGTTATTATTCCCATTTTACAGATGAGGAAGCCAAGGTACAGTGAATTTAGCATTTGGAATAAACACAGCATCAATCCGATATTTACAGCTGTCAGGTAGAATGGACTTCTGTCCACCTGACCTAGACATTCTCACCCTGTGGGCACCATGACCTCAGCTGCTGGTGTGGAATCAAAACAAAGGAAGTTAGCTGTCTTCAAGGAGCCCTCATCCTCTATAGCAATGTGTGCAACCGGTGTTGTGCCATCTGCGGGGGTTCTGAAACCACTGGCTTTGACCCTATCCCTAGATGTTCTGGTTTAGGGCCCTGGGCATTGGCAGAGATCATGCCTGGTCCCTATTGGAAAGTGTAGTTCCCCCAGGAAAGGCCTCTTAAGGGACACTTGGCTATTTGCTATTGAGTTTGCTCACTGAGACAAACTTTTCTGTGGCCAGTTTCCAGAAAGTCTTATCTACTGTCTCTACCTTGTGGATGAGGAAATTGAAGCTCAGCGAGATAATGTCAATTGAGTTAACATAGCAAGTCAGTATCAGAATAAGAATTGCACTCAGTTCTGTCTGATTCTGAAGACCATATTCTTCCCATTGATCATATTTCCTCCTTATCCCATGTGTATGAACAGGATGACTGAATGGGAAAAATGTGGGAGTGGAGACAGAGTTAGGGAGTTTTGTTTTAAGTTTGGCAGTTACCTACTGTAACATAGACATTTCAGGTATAATGTTGTATGTGCATTTCTAAAAAACCTTGCTGTCTGCAAAATCACAAGCTAAAAATAATGGGATTTAAAAGAAAGTTAGGATTAGAAGCAGACCAATAAAGCTTTCTAAACTGATCACTTTTAAACAATCATAGTGAAAATACAAGTGGTGTTAAGTCAATGCTGTGAGTACCCAGGGGCATTCAATTCTGTAGAATTTCATCAGAAGTAAAAAATGATCCAAGCAGTTCATTTGACCATAGAATAGGGGGTGTCTATCTTTTAAAAATTTGATTTTTATCACTTGTTGGTTTTAGGCTATGTGCTTATTTTTGTACTTCAATTTTCTTGTTAGTACAGTTGACCCTTGAACAACAGGGTTTGAATTGCATAGGTCTACTAATATGTAAGGGTTTCCCTGGTGGCTCCGTCAGTAAAGAGTCTGCCTGCAACGTGGGAGAGTCAGGTTTGATCCCTTGGTCAGGAAGGTCCCCTGGAGAAGGAAATAGCAACCCACTCCAGTATTCTTGCCTGGAGAATTCCATGGACAGAGGAGCCTGGTGGTCTACAGTCCATGGCATCACAAAGAATCGGACACAACTGAGTGACTAACACCTTATATGCAGATTTTTTTTCCAATAAGTATATGGGAAGATTTTTTTGAGATCTGCAACAATTTGAAAAACTCGCAAATTGAGTAGCCTAGAAATATCAAAAAAGTTTAAAATAATGATAAGTATATCATGAATATATAAAGTATATGTATGTACTAATCTATTTTACCACTTACTATCATAAAATATACACAAATATATTATAAAAAATAAAATTTATCAAAGCTTATGCTCACAAACAGACCATACATGGTGCCATACCCAGTAAAGGGAAATGTAAACAAGTGTAAAGATATAGTATTAAACCACAGTTGCATAAAATTAACTGTGACACATACCGTACTAACATATATAATCCCATAGCAACCTCCTATTGCTATTGTGATAAGCTCAAGTGTCATGAGTGTCCACTGTGCTGTGGGATGCTAATCAGCTAATCAAAAATTTTGTGAGCAGATTCTCTCTCCAGGCAATTGCATGTGACACTAAAAAGAGATCTCATGATTCTTGTGTATTTTCCATTGTGTTTAGTGCAATACCGTAGACCTTGAATAACACCATGGGACCCATACGAACTATTACTAATGATGCTGGAAGTGTTCCCAAGAAGCAGAGAAGAGTCATGACATTACAAAAAAAAGTTGAATGGCTTGATATGTACAGTAAATTGAGGTCTGCAGCTGCCCACCACTCCAAAATAATGAATCCAGCATAAGGACCATTGTAAAAAAAAAAAAAGAAAATTCATGAAACCATTGCTGCAACTACTCCAGCAGTCTAAAAAACCTTGCATGCATGGGTGCTAAGTCACTTCAGTTGTGTGCGACTCTGCAATCTATGAACTGTAGCCCATCAGGCTCCTCTGTCCATGGGATTCTCCAGGCAAGAATACTAGAGTGGGTTTCCATTCCCTTCTCCAGGAGATCTTCCTAACCCAGGGATTGAACCCATGTCTCTTACATCTTCTGCATTGGCAGTTGGATTCCTTACCATTAGAGCCACTGGGAAGCCCTCGAAAACCTTGCACTATTTGCAAAACACCTTTTAATCTAGTATCAGCAGTACAGATTTTATGTGTTACAGAATTGCTCTAAGAAAGGCAGGCATGCTCTGGGAGACAGTGAAGGACAGGGGAAGCCATGTGCTGCAGTCCATGGGGTCTCAAAGAGTCAGACATGACTTAGAGACTGAACAATAACAACAAGGTATGCCTATAGACTTTAATGTGATTCAAGAAAAAACGAAGTCATTATATAACTTAAAGTGAAAGGAAGGTGAAGGATCTAAAGCTGGAGAATTTAAAACCAACAAAGTATGATTTGATAATTTTAGAAAGAGGCTTGGCTTAAAAAACATCCTGATAACAGGAGAAGCACCTTCTTCTGACCAAGAGGAAACAGACGAGTTACCAGATGCCATGAAGAAAATCATTGAGGAAGGAAATCTGCCTGAACATGTTTTTAATGCAGATAGAAGTACCCTATTCTGGAAAAAAAATTCTACCAAGGACATTTATTATTAAGTAAGAGAATTGAGCACCAGAATTCAAGGCAGGAAGGCATAGACTAACTCTACTGTTGTGTTTAAATGCAGTTGGTTTATGATCAGGACTGCCCTTATCTATAAAGCTGCTAACTCCCCAGCCTTGAAGGGAAAAGATAAACATGAGGTGCCAGTCTTTTAGTTGTACAAAAAGGCCTGGGCAGTGAGAACCCTTTTCCTATATTGGTTCCTTCAGTGCTTTGCCCCTAAAATCAGGAAATACCTTGCCAGAAAGGGACTGTCTTTTAAAATTCTTTTGATATTGGACAATGCCCCTGGCCACCCCAAATCCCATGATTTCAACCCAAGACATCTAAGTGCTCTATGGAAATGATTGTCAATGCTATGGAAGAGAACCCCAATAGAGAGAACATCATCAAAGTCTGGGAGGATTACACCATTGAAGATGCCATTGTTGTCACAGAAAAAGCCATGAAAGCCATCAGGCCTGAAACAATAAATCACTGTGAAGCTTGTGTCCAGATATTGTATGTGACTTCACAGGATTTACAACAGATCCTATCAAGGAAGTCATGAAACAGATTGTGGATACATGGAAAGAAAAAAAGGAGGTGGGCAATGAAGGTTTTCAAGATAGGATCTTGGAGAAATTTAAGAGCTAACAGACTCCACACCAGAGGAATGAACAGGACTGGCATACCATATATTGATAAAAAAAAATGCTTAGAGAAATGAAAAGGCAAAGAACTCAGAAATTACAATGTATTTCTATAAAGTTACACTGAACGTGCCTGTCTCTCCAGGTTCTACTTCCATCTCCTCCACCTCTCCTTCCTCCTCTACCTCACCCTCCTCAGCCCGCTCAGTGTGAAGAGGAAGAAAATGAAGACCTTTACGATGACCCGTTTCACCTTAATGAATAGTAAATAACCACTGTGCCCTAATACTAATAGGTTTATCTGTTGTATATGTGTGTGAGTATCTTCAGGTGAAAATCTAAAAACTGCACAGCAAGAACAGTATGAGAAGTTATTGTGTTATCATCATCACTGCCTAAGTATTTATCATGTAGTACATTTTGTGTAAGACTTGTACTGAAGTGGGTAGCCTATCCTTACATAGGCATAAGGTGAGTGATATTTACTGTAATACAAAATTAATGTGTTAGTTTTCTAACTTTGTTTTCAAAAAATTATATTACCATGTAGTATGCCTCTCTCTCTCATAATTGGAGAAACTGCCTACAAGCCTATCATCACAGGTAAGTGGGTTTTAAAAAAATGTAACAATGTTTACAAAGCAGTACTATGAATTTGACTGTAATATTGGATGCCATAGACATTTTCTAGTGATTTATTCATTAATATATAGGCTAGGCTACTATGAAGAAACTGTAAACATTACACTGTTGTTCAGTCACTAGGTTGTGTCCAACTTTTTTCGATCCCACGGACTGTAGCACACCAGACTTCTCTGTTCTCCACCATCTCCCAGGGTTTCCTCAAATTCATGTCCATTGAGTCAGTGATGATATCTAACCATCTCATCCTCTGTCTCCCCCTTCTCCTCATGCCCTCAGTCTTCCCCAGCATCAGGGTCTTTTCCGGTGAGTCAGCTCTTTGGATCAGGTGGCCAAAGTATTGGAGCTTCAGCTTCAGGTTCAGCATCAGTCCTTCCAATGAATATTGAGGGTTGATTTTCTTTAGGATTGAGTGGTTTGACCTCCTTGCAGTCTAAGGGACTATCAAGAGTCTTCTCTAGCACCACAATTTTATTTTATTTTATTTTATTTTCCATTTATTTTTATTAGTTGGAGGCTAATTACTTTACAATATTGCAGTGGTTTTTGCCATACATTGACATGAATCAGCCATGGATTTACATGTATTCCCCATCCTGATCCCCCCTCCCACCTCCCTCCCCACCCCATCCCTCTGGGTCTTCCCAGTGCACCAGCCCCGAGCACTTGCCTGATGCATCCAACCTGGGCTGGTGATCTGTTTCACCCTTGATAATATACATGTTTCGATGTTGTTCTCTCAGATCATCCCACCCTCGCCTTCTTCCACAGAATCCAAAATTCTGTTCTGTACATCTGTGTCTCTTTTTCTGTTTTGCATATAGGGTTATTGTTACCATCTTTCTAAATTCCATATATATGCGTTAGTATACTGTATTGGTCTTTATCTTTCTGGCTTACTTCACTCTGTATAATGGGCTCCAGTTTCATCCATCTCATTAGAATTTATTCAAATGAGTTCTTTTTAATGGCTGAGTAATATTCCATGGTGTATATGTACCACAGCTTCCTTATCCATTCGTCTGCTGATGGGCATCTAGGTTGCTTCCATGTCCTGGCTATTATAAACAGTGCTGCGATGAACATTGGGGTGCATGTGTCTCTTTCAGATCTGGTTTCCTCGGTGTAGCACCACAATTTTAAAGCATCAATTCTTCAGCACTCAGCCTTCTTTATGGTCCAACTCTCACATCTGTATATGACTACTGGAAAAACCATAGCTTTGACTACATGACCTTTTCTGCAAAGTGATGTCTCTGATTTTTAATATACTGTCTTAGGTTTTGTCATAGCTTTCCTTCCAAGGAGCAAGAGTCTTTTAATTTCATGGCATTAGCTACAGTAAATAATCATATTGCAGCTTCTTCATTATCAATGCATGATTCTTTATACTTGTAAATAAATATGAATTTTTCTTTTTCACAGTATCTTTTCATTTTTGATGTCTGGTGTTAGTAAAGTCTACAGTATTTTGCACACATAAGATGATATTGATGCAGCTACTGACAGATGATTTATCTTATAAATAGACAATGTAAACTTATGGTATTAACAAGTACAGCACACTACTGTAAATGTATGTTTTCTTCCTTATGATTTCCTTAATATTTTCTTTACTCTGGCTTACTATATTTTAAGAATCCAGTATATAATATTTGTATGTGGGTTAATCAGTCAGCTGTGTCCAACTCTTTGTGATCCCATGGACTGTAGTCTGCCAGGCTCCTTTGTTCATGGAATTCTCCAGGCCAGAATACTGGAGTGGGTAGCCTTTCCCTTCTCCAGGGCATTTTCCCAACCCAGGGATCGAACCCAGGTCTCCCACACTGCAGGCGGATTCTTTACCAACTGAGCTATCTAAGTTCCCCCCAAAAGAGGAATTTCAGGAATATTCATATCGTATTCCGAAGGCCTAAAAAGAACAAGCACCTTTTGATATTTTTCTAGTTCCAGAACATGGGGAACTGACTCCTCATATGGCTGGTCCTGCAATCACATCACAGGTGGCTGGAAAGGCTGTAGGTTGGCACATATGCAGATGCCAAACATACACAGGAAGGTGTATGATTCTGCAGTATCCCTCCACTAGAGTTTTCCCCCTTACGATATTTTCCTTGAAATAATCTCAAAATTACAAAAAATATACAAGCAAATATAAAAGAAGATCCAACCAGTCCATCCTAAAGGAGATCAGTCCTGGATATTCACTGGAAGGACTGATGTTGGAAGCTGAAACTCCAATACTTTGGCCACCTCATGGGAAGAGTTGACTCATTGGAAAAGACCCTGATGCTGGGAAGGATTGGGGGCAGGAGGAGAAGGGGACGACAGAGGATGAGATGGCTGGATGGCATCACCGACTCGAAGGACATGGGTTTGGGTAGACTCCAGGAGTTGGTGATGGACAGGGAGGCCTGGCGTGCTGCGATTCATGGGGTCGCAAAGAGTTGGACACGACTGAGCGACTGAACTGAACTGAACTGAAATATAAAAGACTTTTCTTGAATCATTTAAGGATAACTTACCCACACAATATCCCATCACCCTATATATGTATGTTTAATGTGCATTTTCTTCCTGTAAGGATATTCTCCTGCCTAACTACAATATAGCAATCAAAATCAGGAAATCAGTATCAGTATCCTCAGACCTAATTCAAGTTTCACCAGTTTCTCCAGGAATTTCCATTTGAGCAGAAGACTCTAGTTCAGAATTACTCATTGCATTTAGTTATGTATATTTAGCCTCCTTCAATCTGGAACAATTCCTCAATCTTTCCTTGATTTTCATGACTTTGACACTTTTGATGAATACACACCAGTTGTTTTGTAGAATGTCTCTCAATTAGAGTTTGTCTGATGTTTCTTTATGATTAAACTCATACATATTTAGCAAAAATACGGCAGAAATGAAGCTGTGTTCTTCTCATTGCATCCTATTAGGTGGCACAGGAATTCAATTTTTCTGTTACTGATGATGTTAACTTTGATCACTGGATGAGATGGTATCTGCAGTGTCTCGACTCTAAAGTTACTTGTTTTCCCATTGCAATTAAAAGCTGTTTTATTGAGAGGTTTTAAGAGACAATGGAAATGTTCCATTTCTCATTAAACTTTTAGCTTATTCATCAACTTATTGAGTTTCTATGGGCTCTTGCATTTTTATTTTACCCACTGGGCTAGGACCTTTTCCTATCATTATTTACTTTGACATTTAAATTGTCCCAGATTTGGCAGTGGGAGCCCCTCTCAGAAGTGAAAAGATCTAGTGAATGAAATATATTTCTTCCACACACATTATCCTCTACTTTACCTCTATATTTATTTATACATTCATCTCTCTATACTGATGACCATTAGTTTACACCAATGCCTTCAAAACACTACATGGTTCAAGTGAGTGTTCTCCCTTTCCATATTCCTCTTCCAGAAATGAAGATTCAGATTCAATTTTCTTTCAATCATTTGCTTATTTGATAAATTTCACTCAATGACCAGTCTCCTTTTACTGCTTTACTTTGCTACTGCTCTTTCGTCCATGTGGACAACCTTCTAACCATGTATCCTCTCACATCCTTGTTTAGGGAGACTAACTTGTTTATGAATGCTTTCCATATATTTCTTCCAGAAGCATTTTAGTTTCAGCTTACACATTTAGATATTTGAATCATCACATATTAATATTTGAGTGTGTTATGAGGTAGGAGGTGAAGTTTAAGTTTGTTGATATTTTTATCCAATCTCTGTGACACCATCTATCGAAAAGATGTTTCTTTCTTCCATTGCCTTGGTACTTTTGCAAAAAGTCAATTGACCAGATATATTTGGGCCTGTTTCTGAATTCTGCTCTTTCCCATTGATCTATTTGTCTATCATTATGCCAGTACTATTCTGTCTTGATTACTATGGATTTATAGTAAGCCTTAAAATCAGAGTCCTTTAACTTAGTTCTTCTTCAAGATTGTTCTGGCTATTTTGGATCCTTTGCCTTTCTATATAAACTTGAGAATCGGCGTTTACATTTATAAGATGATGGTGGTGATTTAGTCACTAAGTTGTGTCCGACTCTTCTGACCCCATAGGCTGTAGCCCACCAGGCTCCTCTGCCCATTCATCCAGGCATGAATACTAGAGTGGATTGCCATCTCCTTGGTTGTAGCTCTGATTAGGATTGCCCTGAATCAATAAACTAAACTGGGGAGAACTGACATATTAACAATACCGAGGCTTCCAATTTATGAGCATAGTATGTATCTCTCTCACTATTTAGGAGGCATTAGACTGCTCTCCCTCAAGGAGGTCCTGAATCTCAAGGAGTCTCTTTCCACCTCAGCCTCAAGCACTGCCCCTCTTTAAGAGCCTTTTCTCCTGATTGCAGTCACTCAGCCTCAAGGGCATGAAGAGAGGAATGTTCAGTTAGGGCCCCTCTTTGGTCATTTGCTCTGGCTAGGCACCTTGACACTTGCAGCTGATTCCTCTGGTGTTGGGTCTCCTCTCTTCTCCTTATCAGTGGTGATTTGCCAAGGGAAATTTGGTGAGAAGGAAAAAAAGCAAAAAAGATGAAAATCTTTCCCTAATATAAGGGTCCTTCTAGACTCTACTTTTTCTTCTAACTATCCTATGCCAAGTCCTGAAGATTCTACTCTTTTAGCATTTCTCCAATGTGTCTTCACTGTCTCAGTTCTCATTATTTTGTCTTTGTTCCATGGCATAGAGACCTAAGGCCTTGCCTGCTGACATATCCCTGGTTCAAAGGGAACCTGGGTTGTTTTCTGTCCATTGCTAGCCCTTCAGGTCATCTCCGTGCAGAAACAAGTGGAGTGGCTTCCTTTAGGTTAGTATCTACATTTCAACATTTATTAAAGGTTGTCACTTTTACTCTCACCCTCATTGTCTAGCTTTTAAAGCAAATATGTCCGCACTTAACTACCAAGAAAGAACTGTTTTGCACTTCAGAAAAATCACTGCCAACCAGTAAATTTCAAATTTTCCATTGAATAAAAGAAAATTTGCAGAAAAATTTTGCAAAGTATATAATATTCCTCATCCTTGACTCAAGTCAAATCATCAGATCTGCATTC
This sequence comes from Cervus canadensis, assembly GCF_019320065.1. Taxonomy (NCBI): domain Eukaryota; kingdom Metazoa; phylum Chordata; class Mammalia; order Artiodactyla; family Cervidae; genus Cervus; species Cervus canadensis. Next base: position 1,623,750 of record NC_057387.1, read on the forward strand.
TTGGCTTGTACCATCTTGATTTCTTCTGGAATTATTTTATATAATTATGTTATTCTACTCACTATTGTAGAAAATTGTTAGAAATAGTATTAGGTCTCTCATTTTTGTAATTACCTTTAGGATGTTATTGAGGATACTAATCATTACATTGCAAGTTTTTTATTGATTAAAATCCACTAGAGAATTTGCTCTCAGTTCTGCTTACTAGGAAGATTTTTGCTACTCATGAACAACAAATTTGCTATAGACATATTGTTTTAATTTGACATGAACTAAAGATCTTCTTGATGAAAGTGAAAGAGGAGAGTGAAAAAGTTGACTTAAAACTCAACATTCAGAAAACTAAGATCATGGCATCTGGTCCCATCACTTCATGGAAAATAGATGGGAAAACAGTGGAAACAATGACAGACTTTATTTTGGGGGGCTCCAAAATCACTGCAGATGGTGACTGCAGCCATGATATTAAAAGATGTTTGCTCCTTGGAAGAAAAGTTACGACCAACCTAGACAGCATATTAAAAAGCAGAGACATTACTTTGCCAACCAAGGTCTGTCTAGTCAAAGCTATGGTTTTTCCAGTAGTCATGTATGGATGTGAGAGCTGGACTATAAAGAAAGCTGAGTGCTGAAGAATTGATGCTTTTGAACTGTGGTATTGGAGGAGACTCTTAAGAGTCCCCTGAACTGCAAGGAGATCCAACCAGTCTATCCTAAAGGAAATCATTCCTGAATATTCATTGGAAGGACTGATGCTGAAGTTGAAACTCCAATACTTTGGCTGCCTGATTTGAAGAACTGATTCATTTGAAAAGACCCTGATGCTGGAAAAGATTGAAGGCAGGAGGAGAAGGGGACGGCAAAGGATGAGATGGCTGGATGGCATCACTGGCTCAGTGTACATGAGTTTGAGTATACTCCGGGAGCTGGTGATGGACAGGGAGGCCTAGCATGCTGTGGTCCATGGGGACTGAACTGATGGAACTTGTGTTTCCCTGCGATGGCTAGTAGCAAGTTGAAAGTCAAACTTATGATACAGATCAAGCAACTGTGTGCAACTTTTCTAAACAGACCTTGTGAAATAACTCTTCCATTATTTTTTAATTGCCTTCATTTTTACCTTCATATGGATTTTGCCTTTTCATATTGCTTTTACGTAGCTTTTAAAATGTATCTTTATAATCCACCTTAATAGCATAAGTTCTTTTGAAAACAAGGTGGGTTTGATTAGCAATAAATAAGAATAATGAAAAGAGCTGTGGGGTCTGAGGTCTAAGTACCCAGAGCTCTGGAAACAGTTCTGGCTGATTATGGACTTTAAGGGTCACAGACATCCAGGAAGGAGTAAGGTCATGGATACCAAGGAGATGCCCTGGACTGTGTGTGGTGAGAAAGGAGTCAGGGACAAGTCTTGAAGGCATCTTTAATGGCACATGGTAAAAGGAAACACACAAAGGAGATCAAAGTGAAAAGCCTGCACCAAAGATGGAGGAAAGCGCTAGAAAGGATGGTCCATAGGTGGCACTAGTGGTAAAGAACTCACCTGTCATACAGGAGATGTAAGAGACGTGGGTTCAGTCCCTGGGCTGGGAAGATCCCCTGGAGAAGGGTATGGCAACCCACTCCCAGTATTCTTGCCTAGAGAGTCCTATGGACAGAGGAGCCTGGCAGGCTATGGTCCATAGCATCGCAAAGAGTCAGACAGGAATGAAGCAACTTAGCATGCACACACACAGCAAGAGACTATGGATTATATTTTTCTCTTCTTTTTTTCTATAGGAGAAGAGTGTGGGAACCCAGTCCAGTATTCTTGCCTGGGAAATCCCATAGACAGAGGAGCCTGGCAGGCTGCACTACACAGGATCACCAGAGTTGGACACAGCTGAATGACCGAGCAGGCAGGCGTGTACTGCAAATCGCCCGCTTACATGACAGTGCAGTCCTTTCGTCTGCAGTACACTCACTGCAAGAATGTCCCCCGGAATGCACATCACCATGCAGGACACGATGAATGCCATGCATCACCAACACCCTCTTAGCCCTAGACATCTTTTTTTTTTTTAATTAATTATTTTTGGTTGGGCTGGGTTTTTGTTGCTGTGCGCAAGCTTTCTCTAGTGGTGGCGAGTGGGGACTACTCTTCATTGAGGTGTGCAGTCTTCTGGTTGTGGTGGCTTCTTTAATTGCAGAGCACAGGCTTTAGGTGCATGAGCTTCAAGAGTTGTGGCACATTGGCTTAGTTGCTCCTTGGCACATGGAATTTTCCTAGACCAGGGATCACACCCATGTCCCTGCATTGGTAGGTGGACTCCTAACCACTGGACCACTAGGGAATTTCAGATGTTGTCTTTTTAAAATTCATTACTTATTTTAATTTTTTCCACTAAATGTTGAAATGACCATTATCACTACACTTGTGTTTCCTTATACATTCAAATTTTATGTATGTCATTTGTGCATTTAATTGCCATGGAATTAATGTTTGGTTGTCAATTTCATTGTTCGATTATCAATTCAACTCAACCAATGTGCATTGTGCGTGTGTGCTAAGTTGCTTCATTTGTGTCCAACTCTTTGCAACTCTATGGACTGAAGCCTACCAGGCTCCTCTGTCCGTAGGATTCTCCAGGAAGGAATACTAGAATGGGTTGCCATGTCCTCCTCCAGATGATCTTCCCGACCCAGGGATCAAACTTGTGTCTCCTGCTTTGGAAAACGGATTCTTTACCATTGTGCCACCTGGGAATATCCAATGTGATTGAGAACCTGTCAAATGCTAGAGACTGGGGTTAAAAACACAACCGATGCCCAGGAACTTGAGGGGTAAGACAGACACACAAACAGATAATTTGAATACAGCCAAATGTACCTATTCTGGTGGATTTTAGGTGTTAGTAAGGAAATATTAATGCCATATCTTGATTTTGAATAGGTAGAACCTATTTGTAGCAAATGATATGAAAACAATGTTCAGTTCACCTCAGCCCTCTGGCTTGTAAGATTTGCTTCCTGTGTCTTGATATTTCAGGGCTTATTATTTGCCTCTTCCTGTTAATTAGTCCTAAGATGTTTCTCTTCCTCTCCTTTCCCTCAATTCTTTTTTAGGTGTCTTCCTTATCAATAGCTTAATCTAATAGTCAATTTAATCTCTCTTTTAATGTTTCATCAGCATTTCTTCTATAGTTTCTCAGTGTTCTTCCACATGGGTTAGCCAAGTCTCTGCCTCCTAGACTTTAAATCATAAATTGTAGACTAAGTAAACAAATTCTGAAATAAATACAAATATTTAAATATATAAATGGTCAGAACTACACAGAAATTCTTGTAGGCAACTCCCAGCTACCTGTTATCTGTCGGCGTGAACACTTACACATCTACCAGCTTGGACTTTACGTGGCCATTGGACACTTTCAGATGCACGCCCTGGAGTGGCGGCCTGAACCCACGCCCACTGTACCTTGGGGAAACACACCAGATAGTTCTCCTTCACTGGCTGCGGTGAGTGCTAGGCTAGATGGAACAGGGGCTCAGGCTTGAGGTCTCTGAGGTGTGCTGGGGGCTCAGGGAAGCTTCTCTGACATGTGATACTTTAGCAGTCTTGATGATGACAGGCAGGAAGAGATGATGGGTGATTAAGAATTCCAAGAAAGAAGAAAAAATCATAGCACAAACTTAAAACCCTGAAAAATACATTCTTTATGTAATTTTTTTTTTGTCTACAAACTGGAAAAAGACAACTATATCTGACTCTTAACAGTGGTAAAACTCTACCAAACTCTTATTTTCAAATTAGCTTGTGAAAGGTTGTGTGTAGATTTACATGATCTCAAGTCCCGAATGACTGTGATATTTCAATTCACAAGTCCCTGGATGCATTTCCATACAGTAGGAGAAGTAAACTAGTTCTTCAAAGCTTTAAGAAGCCTTAAAACCAGTGTACTCAATTTTCTTCACCTCGTGTAGATGGATGACCATCTACCCCTGAATAGACAATGTTACTGTACATGGAAAGTCTATTGAGGCATTATTTCCCACAGTGTAACTTTTAGTTTCTTTACTTTCCATTATACTTGTTCATCCTCTCTTATAACTTTTTCAGTGCTCTCACTGCTTTTTCATTTCTGGACATGCTAGGATTAATAATAATCCCCAAACAACCCCAGTATGGCAGAACTCAAACACGTGATCACCCACGACCTCGAACACCCAACTTTTTGAAGTCAGATAGCATTGATTGGCTTTTGTTCTCCTCTGTAGAAGGAGAGGAGACATCACTGGAAAGACTTCTGTTCCAGCTTTGGAGACCATTGCAGTGGATCTGGGGAGCCCTCACATGCAGAAGGTTGAGAAAACTCAGTGGGTGCTTTGGGAAGACAACTCTGGCAGCAGGTGGAGGAAGGGAAATAGGAGAAGGTGAAAGGAGACTAGCTAGGAAGCTACGGACAGACTGAGAGGAGAGGTGGTGACCAGAGCTAAGACAGGGCCCTGGGGATTGACTTGAAAACACATTTAACGGCATGATGCCTGAGGTTAAGGGAAGAGGCGTATGGTTAGATGTTGTTTACAAAAATAAATGACACCATGATACTTGGCTTTTCCAGTGTTTTATAATGCTTCTCTCTTTTTTAAAAACATGTGATTCTTACATCTACTTTTTCGATTAGGCTTTCTCTTCCATTGATTTATGGCTTTAGTATGCCTGTATGTATATGCACACCAGTATCACACTGTTTTACTAACTGTTGATCTGTAGCATGTTTTCAATCTGGTACACATGGTTTCTGTGAGCTTTTCTGTTTCAGCTATTCTTTCCTGTTTCTGTCTAAAAATGAATTTTGGCATCACTTTTCTAGTTCTTAGAAAAATTCATTTAGGATTTTGATTGATATGGAGCTCACTCTCTTATCCAAACAATATTTACTGAGTGCCTGCTAAGGGCTAGGTCCTGAGGAGACAGAAATAACTAAAACCCAGGAATTATGGTCTAGGAAATCTGTGAACTAGACCTGGGGAGAATTGATATCTTTACAGCGTGAGTGTGGCGCATCTCTTTATAGACCCAAAGCTTTTATGTGCTTCCTAAATATTTTGTTGCAGTTGTTCTTGTTGAGAATAGTGACTAATTAGTGTAATTAGCATGGGTCATATTGACGTTTGTATATACTTTACAACTTCTTTAGCTACAGTTGATAATTTTGTTACTTCCTTGACTTTTCCATGTATATAATATCATCTGTGTTATGTTTCTATTTCTTCTTTTGGTATTATTTTAATGATTTCTTTTTCTTTCCTTATTTAATTGGTTAGACTCTCCAAAATAATGTTTAGCCATATAATTGTTTATAGAAATATTGTATAAAGGGCATGTGATTGCACTCCTCTTGGGCATTCCAGAAACATGATAAGGAATGCTTAAATTCTGCTAAAATGCAGATATCCTAATCCAAATGGTTCCCAGTGGAAATCAGCAAGCTTTTCCCCCCACCTTCCTCTCTCTCTCTCTCTCGGCCACACCACTTGGCATGTGGGATCTTAGTTCCCCAACCAGGAATTGAACTCTTACCCCCTGCATTGGAAGTGTGGAGTCAACCACTGGACTGCCAGGGAAGTCCTTCCACTCTTTTCTTTTAGCCTTACACCTTTTAATATGTCTGATGAGCCTTTATTCTGTGTCTTAGTCCTAAAATTGGCAGGTGATCTTATGGGCAGAATGCTGAACTTGTAGAAGGCCAGCTGTATGGAGAAAACAATCACAATGCACTTAGGGTGAGGAAGGACTTGGAAGAGAAAGTTGAGAAATAGTGAGAGAAGCTTTTTTTAAACTTATTTCTTTTAATTGGAAGATGATTGCTTTACAATGTTGTGCTGGTTTCTGCCATACATCAGCATGAATCAGCCATAGGTGTATATGTGTTTCCCTCCCCCTTGACCCTTCCTCCCATCCCCCATCCCATCCCACCCCGCTAGGTTGTCTCAGAGCACCAGGCTGAGCTCCCTGTGTTAAACAGCAACATCCCACTAGGTATCTCTTTTACATATGGCAATGCATATATTTCAATGATACTTTCTCAATTGTCCCATCCTCTCCTGCCCCCACTGTGTCCATAAGTCTGTTCTCTATGTCTGTGTCTCTATTCCTGTCCTGCAAATAGGTTCATCAGTACAACTTTTCTAGATTCCACATATGTGCATCAATATTTTGTATTTTTTCTCTTTCTGACTTATTTCACTCTGAATAATAGGCTCTAGGCTCATCCACCTCACTAGAATTGATTCAAATTCTTTCTTTTCTTTGGCTGAGTAATATTCCATTGCATATATGTACCACAACCGCTTTATCCATTCATCTGTTGACAGACAACTCGGTTGTTTCCATGTCCTAGCTCTTGTAAATAGTGCTGCAGTGAAGATTGGGGTACATGTGTTCTTTTCAATGTTGGTTTTCTCAGTATATGCCCACTAGTGGGATGGCTGGGTCATATGGTAGTTTTTTATTCCTAGTTTTTAAAGAAGTCATCATTCTGTTCTCCATACTGGCTGGATCAGTTTACATTCCCACCACAGTGCAAAAGGGTTCCCTTTGGTGGGAGGAGTTTAAATGGAGCATATGTGACATTATGTTCCTGGAACTTGTCAAGTGGTCAGTAGATCACAGGTCCATGGACTTAACTGTAGTCTTTGAATCTTAGAATAGTCTTTAGGAACAGAAATCTTGCTAACCCATAGATTTTGATGAAGGTTTTAACAATCCTCTCCCCAGAAAAAAATCTCCACAAATACCCACTTGCATATAATTTCATGGACTTCATAGACATCTTCAAGCCTATGGACAACAACCCCAGGATTAAAGAAAACCCATCTATATGGTCTACAGCTCAGTTATCTCTACTGGTTATCAGAGAGATGCTGGGCTGCTTCCTAGGCTGTGAACTGGTCTTAATGTACAGATGGGTCCCTCACACATCTGTCTGTGTGTGTTGTTCTGGTGGTCTCCAAAATATACACTCAAGGTCTCTCTGAGAGCCCTGCCCAAGCAAAAGCAGAAATTTGGTTTTCTAATTGATGAGATTTGATGAGCATATCAAATTACTTCCCTTTAATATAAATCAGCTTGTTGGGAAGTTTGTTAATTTAGTTATGTTTTTAGATGATGGCTTAAGAAAGCTGACGTTACTTTAGGGCAGTTGGGGTATGGTAAGAGGTGAAGCTGAGATCTTGGCTGTGCTGTTTATTAGCTCACTCTGTCTGACCTTGGCTGAGTCGGCCTCCCTGCTGTGTTTCTGTGCTTGTCTGCTGGAGATCAAGCCCTGGTATGTTTAAGAAATTGGCAGGTGATAAGGAGACATTATAAGACAGAAAGGAATCAGTCTGAGATGGCAAGTTAGTATTCAGAAAAGAGTCAGGTGAGATTTCACCTCGTGGCTACATGTCAATATAAATTCCAAACAGATGTTGAGTTTTGTGTAAAAAATAAAACCATAAAATAAATAGAAGGAAATATGGGAAGTACTTCATGTTCTGGCTTACAAATGCAGAGAATGAACAGTAAAAGATAGCCTTTAGATTTAGCCACATAACTAAAATTCTGTCTATCATAGATCATAATTAAAATTATGGTGAATGATTAATTGTATAAAATTAAGAGCAGACACAGCAGAGGGTTAATATCCTTAAAATTTAAAGCTTTCCTATCAGTCATTTTAGAAACTCTACTGGGGCTTCCCTGGTGACTCAGGCGGTAAAGAATCCGCCTGCAATGCAGGAGACCCTGGTTCAATCCTTAGGTTAGGAAGGTCCCCTGGAGAAGGAAATGGCAACCCACTCCATGGTGTTCTTGCCTGGAGAATCCCATGGACAGAGGAGCCACAGCCCATGGGGTCTCAAAGAGTGGGACACGATTGAGGGACATAGACTTTCACTTTAGTAGTTGATTTATGATGTTTTATTAGTTTCAGATATTCAGCAAAGTGATTCAGTTACACATATATCTATTCTTTTTCAGAGTTTTTTCATAGGTTATTACAGAGTATTGCGCTCCCTGTGCTATACAGTAAGTCTCTGTTGATTATCTATTTTATATATAGTAGTATGTATATATTAATCCCAGTCCTTCCTGTTTGGTAAACATAAGCTTTGTTTTCTAAGTCTGTGGGTCTCTTTCTGTTTTGTAAATAAGTTCATATTTTTAGATTACACATATAAGTGACATGACATGATGTTTGTCTTTCTCTGTCTGATCTACTTCACCTAGTGTAGTACTCTCTCGGTCCATCCATGTTGCTGCTAATGGGATTATTTCATTCTTTCTTATGGCTAGGTAATATTCCATTGTATGCATGCACCACATCTTCTTTGTAAATTCCTCTGTCAATGGACATTTATGTTGCTTCCATGTCTTGGCTTTTGGAAATAGTGCTGCTGAACACTGGAGTGCCTGTATCTTTTCTAACTAATGCTTTTCACTGGATATATACCCAAGAGAAGGGATGTAGGATCATATGGTAATTCTATTTTCAGTTTTTAAGGAACTTCTATACTATTTTCCATAATGACTGTACCAATTTACATTCCCATCAACAGTGTAGAAGGGTTCCCTTTTTTCCATACTGTCTCCAACATTTATTGTTTGTACATTTTTTGATGATATATTCTGACCTGAGTGATGTGATACTCATTGTATTAATAGTTTGATTTGCATTTCTCTAACAATTTTGTGTGTCTCTTCATGTGCCTTTTGGTTGTCTGTACGTCTTTACTGGAGAAATGTCTTCTTAAATATTCTGCTCATTTTTTTCATTGGGTTGGTTGTTTTTTTGAGGTTGAGTTTTATGAGCTGTGTGTATATTTTGGAGATTAATCCCTTGTCAGTTGCTTTGTTTGCAAATGTTTTCTTCCATTCTGGTGGTTGTCTTTTTGTTTATGGTTTCCTTTGCTGTACAAAAGCTTTTAAGTTTAATTAGGTCCCATTTTTTTTTGTTGTTGTTTTTATTTTCACTACTCTAGGAGGTGGATCCAAAAAGATATTGTTGCAATTTATGTCACAGAGTTCTGCTATGTTTTCCTGAGAATTTTATAGTATCTGGTCTTCCATAGAGGTCTTCAATCCATTTTGAGTTTATTTATGCGTTTGGTGTTAGAGAGTGTTATAATTCATTTTTTTGCCTGTAGCTGTCCAGTTTTCCCAGCACCACTTATTGAAGAGACTGTCATTTCTCCTTTGTATAGTCTTGCCTCCTTTGTCATAGATTGACTGTTTGTGCATGGGTTTATTTCTGGGCATTCTATACTGTTCCAGTTATCTATATTTCTGTTTTTGTGTCAGTTTATCATAGTATTTTGGTTATTGCAACTTTATAGCATAGTCTGAGGTCAGGGAGTCTAATTCTTCCAGCTTCGTTTTTCTTTCTCAAGATTGCTTTGGCTATTTGGGGTCTCTTGTGTTACCATACAAATTTTAAGATTTTTTGTTATTAGTGTATAGAAATGCAACAGACTTCTGGGTATTAGTTTTGCATTCTGCAACTATACCAAATTCATTGGTGAGCTCTAGTAGTTTTCTGGTGGCATCTTTGGGATTTTCTATCTGTAGTATCATGTCATCTGGAAACAGTGACAGTTGTTCTTTTCCAGTTTGGATCTCTTTTATTTCTTTTCCTTCTCTGACTGTCATGGTTAAGGCTTCTAAAACTGTTGAATAAAAGTGGTGAGAGTGGATATCCTTGTCTTATTCTTAATCTTAGAGGAAATGCTTTTAACATTTCACCATTGAGAATTATGTTAGCTGTGGGTTTGTCATATATGGCCTTTGTTATGTTGAAGTAAGTTCCCTCTATTCCCACTTTTTACAGAGCTTTTGTCATAAAGAAGTGTCTGGATTTTGTCAAAAGAACTTTTTCTACATCTATTGAGGTGATCATGTGGGTTTTATTCTTCAGTTTGTTGATGTGGTATATCACACTGATTGATTTGCAGATATTACAAAATCCTTGCATCCCTGGGATAAATCCCACATGGTTATTATGTATGACCCTTTTAATGCATTGTTGAATTTGGATTGCTACTATTTTGTTGAGGACAATTGCATCTATATTCATCAGTGATATTGGCCTATAATTTTCTTTTCTGTGGTATCTGTCGGGTTTTAATATCAGTGTGATGGTGGCCTCCAACTATGGTGTTGGGGAAGACACGTGAGAGTCCCTTGGACTGCAAGGAGATCCAACCAGTCCAACCTAAAGGAGATCAGTCCTGAATATTCATTGGAAGGACTGATACTGAAGCTGAAACTCCAATACTTTGGCCACGTGATGCAAAAAACTGACTCATTGGAAAATACCCTGTTGCTGGGAAAGATTGAAGGCAGGAGGAGAAGGGGATGACAGAGGATGAGGTCACTGAGTTGATGGACATGAGTTTGAGCTCCAAGAGCTCCAAGAGCTGGTGATGGACAGGGAAGCCTGGCATGCTGCAGTCCACAGGTTGGCAAAGAGTTGGACATGACTGAGTGAAGTACTGAACTGATGGTGGCCTCATAGAATGAGTTTGAGAGTGTTCCTTCTTCTGTCATTTTTTTTTGAGTGGGGGGGAATAATTTCAGAAGGATAGGTGTTAACTCTTCTCACCTTGATAGAATTTGCCCTTGAAGCCACCTTGTCTTAGACTTTTGTTTGTTGGAAGACTTTTTAAAATTTTTATTTATTTACTTATTTTATTTTTGGCTGTACTGGGTCTTCATTGATTTGTGTGGGCTTTCTCTAGTTGCAGCAAGGGGGGGCTACTCTTCATTGCAATTTTCAGGCTTCTCACTGTGATGGCTTCTCTTATTGAAGAGTATAGGCGCTAGGGTGCACAGGCTTTCAGTAGATGCAGCACATAGGCTGAGTAGTTGTGGCTCACAGGCTCTAGAGCGTGGGCTCAGTTGTTGTGGCAAACAGGTTTAGTTGCTTTGCAGCATGTGGCATCTTCCCAGGATCAAACATGGCAATTGCATTGGCAGGCAAATTCTATCCACTGTGCCACCAGGGAAGCCCCTGTTGGAAGTTTTTAAAGTGTAGTTTCAATTGCAGTATTTGTGATTGTTCTGTTCATATTTTCTATTTATTCCTGTTTCAGTCTTGGGAGATTGTACCTTTTTAAGAATTTGTCCATTTCTTCTAGGGTTTCCATTTTAGTGGCATATAGCTGTATTTAGTAGTCTCTTATGATTCTTTGTATTTCTGTGGTGTCTGTTGTAATTTCTCTTTTTTTTTTTCATTTCCAATTTTATTGATTTGAGCCCTTTTCCTTTTTTTCTTGATGAGTCTGGCTAAAGGTTTTTCAATTTTGCTTATTTTTTCAAAGAACCAACTTTCACTTTCATTGATCTTTTCCACTGTTTTCTTTGTCTCTCTTTCATCTGTTTTTTTCTCCTTTCTTTGATTTCTTTCTTTCTACTAACTTTGGGTTTTGTTTGTTCTTTCTGTAGTTGCTTTAGGTGTAAAGTTAGGTTGTTTATTTGAGATTTTCCTTGTTTTCTAAGGTAAGATTTTATTGCTATAAACTTCCCTCTTAGAACTATGTTTACTGCATCCCATAGGTTTTGGATCATCATATTTTCATTTTCATTTGTCTCTAGGTATTTTTTGACTCCCTCTATGATTTCTTCAGTGATCCATTGGTTGTTGTATAGCATAGTTTTTAGCCACTCCCCTTTTTACAGTTTTTTTCCTTGTAGTTGATTTCTAACTTATAGTGTTACAGTTGGAAAAGATGCTTGATGTGATTTCAACTTTCTTATATTTACCCAGGCTTGCTTTGTGGCCCAGCATGTGCTCTCTCCTGAAGAATGTTTCATGTGCACTTGAAAAGAATGTGCATAAAAGCTAACAAAAAAAATAAATAAAAATAAAAAATAAATAAAAGAAAAGAATGTGTGTTCTGCTGCCTTTGGATGGAATGCTTTATAAATATCAATTAAGTCCATCTGGTGTAATGTGTCATTTAATCTTGTGTTTCCTCACTGATTTTCTATCTGGATGATCTGTCCATTTGTGTATGTGAGGTGTTCAAGTCCCCCACTGTTATTATTTTACTGTCTATTTCTCTTTTTATGGCTGTTAACATTTGCCTTATATATTGAGGTGCTCACATGTTGGGTGCATGTATATTTACAACTGCTATATCTTCTTTCTAGATAGATCCTTGATCATTATGTAGTTCTTTTTTGTTTCTTGTAACAGTCTTTATTTTAACATCTATTTTGTTTGATAGGAATATTGCTACTCCTACTTTGATTTCTACCTGCATGTAGTAGCTTTTCCATCCCCTAATTTTCAATCTCTGTGTATCCCTAGATATGAAGTGGTTCTCTTGTAGACAGCATATATACGGGTTTGTTTTTTTTAATCCGGTCAGCCAGTCTCTGTCTTTTGGTTCAAGTATTTGATCCATTTATATTCAAGGTAATTATTGATGTGTATGTTTTGCCATTGTGTTTTGGATTTCTTTTTTTAGTTTTTCTTCTTCCTCTTTTGATCTTTTTTCTTGTGATCTGGTGGCTATCTTTAGTGTTGGGATTCTTCTTTCTTTTGGATGTGTATGTATCTGGTGTGGATTTTTAGTTTGCCATTCCTGTGAGGTTTTGATGCAGCAGTCTACATGTAGATATACAAGATTGTTTCATGTCGCTGTCTTCCAATTTCAAATGCATTTTCAATATCCTGCTTTGGTACTGTCCTCTTCTTACAATTGTTAGTTTTGATTTCATATTTGTGTGTGGAATGACTTTCTACCTTTACTGTATGTTTATCTTTACCAGTGAGCTTTTCCATTCATAATTTTCTTGTTTCTAGTTGTGAGATTTTCTTGTTTCTAGTTGTGAGATTTTCTTTTCCACCTTTTAGCATTTGTTGTAAACCTGGTTGGTTGGCGGTGAATTCTCATACCTTTTGCTTGTCTGTAACTCTTTTGATTTCTCTGTGGAATCTGAATAAGAGTCTTGCTGGTTAGAGTATTCTTGAGTTGTAGGATTTTCCCTTTCATCACTTTAAATTTGTCATGCCAGTCCCTTCAGGCTTGCAGAGTTTCTGCTGAAAAACCCCAATAACCTTATGGGGGTTCCCTTCTGTTTTTATTTATTTATTTATTGCTTTTCCCTTATTGCTTTTAATATTTGTCATTGTCTTTAACTTTTGTCAACTTGATTATACATGTCTTGCCATTTTCCTACTTGATTTTCTCCCATGTGAGACTCTCTGCACTTCCTGAACTTACATGAACTGTTTCTTTCCCACGTTAGAGAAGTTTTCAACTATTATCTCTTCAAAAATTTTTTCAGGCTCTTTCTCTCTTTCTTCTCCTTCTGAGACCCCTATAATGTGAATGTTGGTGCAGAAGACTTTTAAACTGCTCTCATTTCTTTTCTTTCTTTTTCCTATACCCTGTTCTACTGCAATGAAATCCACCATTTTATCTTCCAGCTCACTTATCTGTTGTTCTGACTCATATGATCTGCTATTGATTCTTTATAGTACTTTTTCATTTCAGTTATTGTGTTGTTTAACTCTGTTAGTTCTTTGTATCTTCTAACTCTTTGTTAAGCATCTCTTATATCTTTTCTATCTGTGCCTCTATTCTTTTTCTGAGATCTTGAGTCATCTTTACTATCTTTACTCTGGATTCTTTTTCAGGTAGATTGCTTATCTCCACCTCGCTTAGTTGCTCTTCTGGGGTTTTTATCTTGTTCCTTCATCTGGAACATCTGTTATCTCATTTTGTCTAGCTTTCTCTGTGTTTGTAGTCTCCATTCCCCTCTTGCTTCTGTTGTCTGCCTTGTGGTAGGTGAGGCTGATCTTAGAGGCTTGTGCAGGCTTCCTGGTTGGAGGAACTGGTGTCCGCTCACTTTGGAGTGAAGCTAGGTCTTGTCCCTCTGGTGGTAGGGTCATGTCAAGGGGTATGGTAGAGCTGGTTATGGGCTCAGGAAGTCTTTAGCAGACTGTAGGCAGCTTATCTGCTGATGAGTGGGGTGATGTTCCCACCCTGTTAGTTGTTTGGCCTGAGGCATCCTAGCAATGGAGCCTACATGGTTGTTGGGTTGGGGTCAGGTCATTGTGTCAAAATGACAGCCTTCAAGAGAGCTCACACCAATGAGTACTCCTCAGTACCTTCACCACCAGTATCCTTGACCTTACAGTGAGCTACAGTCACCCACCACATTCCCAGGAGACATCCCCACCCCACCCCCCCAGCAGGTATGTCTGATTCAGGCTCCTATAAAGTCACTGCTTTTTCCCTCAGTCCTAGTGTGCATAAGACTTTGTCTGTGTCCTCCAAGAGTGGGGTTTCTGTTTCCCTCCATCGTGTGGAGTTCTTACAATCAAGCCTTGCTGGCCTCAATACCAAATGCTCTGGTTGCCAAATCCTCCTCCTAGTGCCAAATCCCCATACTGGGGTCCTGATGTAAAACTCAGAACTCTTAAGTCCTGTGGGATAACTTCTGCAATAAAATTATTTTCTGGTTTGTGGATCATCCACCAGGTGGGTATGGGATTTGATTAAGTCACTAATGAGAGTCCCTTGGACTGCAAGGAGATCCAACCAGTCCATCCTAAAGGAGATCAGTCCTGGGTGTTCATTGGAAATACTGATGCTGAAGCTGAAACTCCAGGACTTTGGCCACCTCATGTGAAGAGGTGACTCATTGGAAAAGACCCTGATGCTGGAATGGATCGGGGGCAGGAGGAGAAGGGGACGACAGAGGATGAGATGGCTGGATGGCATCACCGACTTGATGGGCATGAGTTTGAGTAAACTCTGGGAGTTGGAGATAGACAGGGAGGCCTGGCATGCTGCGATTCATGGGGTCTCAAAGAGTCGGACACGACTGAGTGACTGAACTGAACTGAATGTACCCCTCCTACCATCTTGTGGTTTTCTCTTAGTCTTTGGATATAGAATGTCTTTTTGATAGGTTCTAGTCTTTTTGTCATGGTTGTTCAGCGGTTAGTTGTGTTTTTGGTGATTTTGGGAGAGGAGGTAAGCTTGAGTCCTTCTACTCTGGCATCTTGTCTTCAACCCCCTATAGATTCTTCTTTCAAGTTTTTTAAACCAACTTTTTATGTTTCCATATCACTTTTCCTGCGTAAAATCAACACAAGGTACTCCATAGTTTAAAGTCTTAACTGAGAATTGCTTAATTAGCTTGACAGTCTTCTATAACTTTTTTTTTTCCTGAATCAAAACAAGGCTACCCATGGAAATACAAGCCATTCTATTCCACCTAAAATGCACTTCCCAGATCCCCAGGTGCATTGACATAAGCATAAGCATATCAGCCTGGTCTATTGCCATTTTAAGTAATCTTTCAAACTTTCAGGCTGGGAGCTCACCCTGACTTTACATAGTTCTCTCAGGGAGCCAGAGTGTTTGAGGCTGAGGAAGCATGCACAGCAAAACATGAGATAAGCATCTCAGAAATGCAGAAGCGGATTTGTGTGTAGAGACACCTGGACTGATGATTTAGGCTACTTTCCTTCCCTCCCCTACTTGGCAGTCAAAACCAGAGATGTTTTTGAGCTTCCTTTTGTGCTGCCTAGAGAGAAGATGAACTAACTGTGCCAGTGGGCAATTAATTTCATATCACTCTGAGGAGAGCACATGCTGCTGCTGCCTTCAAGCAAGAGCTTTCTGAGGTGGATTAAAAGTGTCTCATCCCACCCAGGATCCAGACACAGGCTTCAAAGCTGTGCTAAAACATTAATTGAGCCACTTTATAGAAAAATCAACCTCAGTGAATCACAACTACTCAATCTTCCTATCTAAATATTTTGCATTATATATACACGTGCTTGATGGCATGGGGGAAGGGAGCTGATTTTTCAGAAGTTCACTGATAGCCAGTTCAGGAATGGAAGAAGCACTGAACTTTGCAAACCATATTCAATGACCCATTTTCATCCTCACATCCACACTCTCAGTCAGACAACCACACTCTCTGTATACGGATTAGGAATCTGAGGTTCAGAAGGCTGATGTATCTTGAGCAGGATTCAGGCAGCTGGTTAGTGACAGAGCTGGGGCCTAAACAGTTTGACCCTTTAAGTCCTGGGCTTAATTGCAGAACTTTCTGCTTCAGAGAGAGATCCAGAACCCCTAAATAAATGTTGGTTGCTTAGTCCTAAGCAACTAAATGTTATGAGCCTTTGTCCTTACTTTTGGGAAAGATCTATATGGTTTATCAACTCAGAGCAGCCTTCCCTCAGCGTGTTACTTTTATCTTCCTCCTCCCACTTTTTTCTGGCTTTTATGGTCTTCCTCATGAAATTAAAAACATCCTGAAGAACCCTTGAACCAGCTCCATGACTCAAGAGAGCTCTGTGGCTTGGCACATAAGGGTGAGACCTGCTAGGGAACAGCCTGGCAGAAGCAATGCCACCACCAAATATTGCCCAGGGCCCCATTAATAGGAGTTATTCTCTAGATAGGACCAAATGGTGGGGTTGCATTTGTGTTGTTTTTGCTCCTTTAAGTTCTCTATAAGGTTGATGCTGTGAAAATAACCCAGTAAGACCTAAAACCCAGGGGTCCTGGCTCTGTATGACTTTAAGAAGTGTTAAGATCTCTGGATCATTTTTCCTTCTTCAATAGAAGAAACAAATGAGACAAGATGAGACTGAAGTTCCTCTTCCAGCACTGAAAGTCATCTCTGTAGAAACTGGGATCAGAAGCAGTGGTTGAAACCCACCAATGGGCTGATACCCAATTTCTGCATACCACAAATAGAAACATGGGGAAAATCAAGCAAAAGAAGAATATATTCTCTAGGGGTGATCTTTCGGCCTGGATCAGGAGAATAATAGCATTCCTTTTCCCATTAGTTCCCTGCGGTGAGAGAATCAATTCATCATTGATTCCAGTGGCTGGAAGTGTTTGGACATAGCATGTGCTTAAGAAATATTAGTTGAACTGAGAAAATAAAACCTAAGAAGTATTGGATTTGTTATCTCATAACATACAACTTAAACCAATATCTGAAAATATCCATCAGTTCATTTCAGTTCACTCACTCAGTCATGTCCGACTCTTTGTGACCCCGTGGACTGCAGCACGCCAGACCTCCCTGTCCATTACCAATGCCAAGAATTTACTCAAACTCATGTCCATTGAGTTGGTGATTCCATCCAACCATCTCACCCTCTGTTGTCCCCTTCTCCTCCTTCCTTCAACCTTTCCCAGCAACAGGGTCTTCTCAAATGAATCAACTCTTTGCATCAGGTGGCCAAATACTGGAGCTTCAGCTTCAACATCAGTCCTTTCAATGAACACCCAGGACTGATCTCCTTTAGGATGGACTGGTTGGATCTCCTTGCAGTCCAAGGGACTCTCAAGAGTCTTCTCCAACACCACAGTTCAAAAGCATAGACTCTTTGGTATTCAGCTTTCTTTATAGTCCAACTCTCACATCCATACATTACTACAGAAAAAAAAACATAGCCTAGACTAGATGGACCTTTGTTGGCAAAGTAATGCCTCTGCTATTTAATATGCTGTCTGGGTTGGTCATAACTTTCCTTCAAAGGAGCAAGCATCTTCTAATTCCATGGCTGCAGTTACCATCTGCAGTGATTTTGGAGCCCAAAAATAGACAATTTGCCACTGTTTTCACAATTTCCCCATCCATTTGTCATGAAGTGATGGGACCAGATGCCATGATCTTTGTTTTCTGAATGTTGAGCTTTAAGCCAACCTTTTCACTCTCCTCTTTCAGTTTTGTCAAGAGGCTCTTTAGTTCTTCTTCACTTTCTGCCATAAGGGTGGTGTCATCTGCATATCTGAGGTTATTGATATTTCTCCTGGCAATCTTGATTACAGCTTGTGTTTCATCCAGCCCAGCATTTCTCATGATGTACTCTGAATATAAGTTAAATAAGCAGGGTGACAAAATACAGCCTTGATGTACTCCTTTTCCTATTTGGAACCAGTCTGTTGTTCCATGTCCAGTTCTAACTGTTGCTTCTTGAGCTGCATACAAATTTCTCAAGAGGCAGATCAGGTGGTCTGGTAGTTCCATCTCTTTCAGAATTTTCCAGTTTATTGTGATCCACACAGTCAAAGGCTTTGACATAGTCAATAAGCAGAAATAGGTGTTTTTCTGGAACTCTCTTGCTTTTTGATGATCCAATGGATGTTGGCAATCTGATCTCTGGTTCCTCTGCCTTTTCTAAAACCAGCTTGAACATCTGGAAGTTCACGGCTCATATATTGCTGAAATCTGGCTTGGAGAATTTTGAGTATTAGTTGACTAGCGTGTGAGATGAGTGCAATTGTGTGGTGGTTTGAGCATTCTTTGGCATTGTCTTTCTTTGGGATTGGAATGAAAACTGATCTTTTTCCAGTCCTTTTCCAGGCCACTACTGAGTTTTCCAAATTTGCTGACATATTGAGTGAAGCACTTTCACAGTATCATCTTTCAGGATTTGAAATAGTTCAACTGGAATTCCATCACCTCCACTAGCTTTGTTCTCATTGATGCTTCCTAAGACCCACTTGACTTCGTATTCTAGGATGTCTGACTCTAGGTGAGTGATCACACCATCGTGGTTATCTGGGTCATGAAGATCTTCTTTGTGTAGTTCTTCTGTGTATTCTTGCCACCTCTTCTATTCTGCTTCTTTTAGGTCCATACCATTTCTGTCCTTTATTGTGTTCATTTTTGCATGAAATGCTCCCTTCGTATCTCTAATTTTCTTGAAGAGATCTCTAGTCTTTCCCATTCTACTGTCTTCCTCTATTTCTTTGCACTGATCACTGAGAAAGGCTTTCCTATCTCTCCTTGCTATTCTTTGGAACTCTGCATTCAAATGGGTGTATCTTCCCTTTTGTCCTTTGCTTTTCACTTCTCTTCTTTTCTCAGGTATTTGTAAGTCCTCCTCGGACAGCCATTTTGCTTTTTTGCATTTCTTTTTCTTCGACCCCTGTACAGGATTCTTGTCTCCTGTACAATGTCACAAACCTCTGTCCATAGTTCATCAGGCACTCTATCAGATTTAGTCCCTTAAATCTATTTCTCACTTGCACTGTCTAGTCATAAGGGATTTGATTTAGGTCATACCTGAATGATCTAGTGGTTTTCTCCACTTTCAGTCTGAATTTGGCAATAAAGGAGTTCATGATCTGAGCCACAGTCAGCTCCCAGTCTTCTTTTATCTGATTGTATAGAGTTTCTCCATCTTTGGCTGCAAAGAATATAATCAACCTGATTTCAGTGTTGACCATCTGGTGATGTCCATGTGTGGAGTCTTCTCTTGTGTCGTTGGAAGAGGGTGTTCACTATGACCAGTGCATTCTCTTGGCAAAACTCTATTAGCCTTTGCCCTGCTTCATTCTATACTCCAAGGCCAAATTTGCCTGTTACTCCAGGTGTTTCTTGACTTCATATTTTTGCATTCCAGTCCCCTATAATGAAAAGGAAATCTTTTTTGGGTGTTAGTTCTAGAAAGTCTTGTAGGTCTACATAGAACCGTTCAACTTCAGATTCTTCAGCATTACTGGTTGGGGCATAGACTTGGGTTACTGTGATACTGAGTGGTTTGCCTTGGAAATGAACAGAGATCATTCTACCGTTTTTGAGATTGCATCCAAGTACTGTATTTCAGACTCTTGTTGACTATGATGGCTACTCCATTTCTTCTAGGGGATTCTTGCCCACAGTAGTAGATATAATGGTTATCTGAGTAAAATTCACTGGTTCCAGTCCATTTTAGTTCATTGATTCCTAAAATGTCGATGTTCATTCTTGCCATCTCTTGTTTGACCACTTCTAATTTGCCTTGATTCATGGACCTAACATTCCAGGTTCCTATGCAATATTGCTCTTTATAGCATCGGACCTTGCTTCCATCACCAGTCTCATCCACAACTCTCTCTTCCTTCTTTCTTGAGTTACTTCTCCACTGATCCCCAGTAGCATATTGGACACCTACCGACCTGGGGAGTTCATTTTTCAGTGTCCTATCTTTTTGCCTTTTCATACTGTTCATGGGGTTCTCAATGCAAGAAACTGAAGTGGTTTGCCATTCCCTTCTTCAGTAGAGCACATTTTGTCAGAACTCTCCACCATGACCTGTCCGTCTTGGGTGGCCCTACATGGCATGGCTTATAGTTTCATTGAGTTAGATAAGGCTGTGGTCCATGTGATTAGATTGGTTAGTTTTCTGTTATTGTGGTTTCCAGTCTGTCTGGCCTCTGATGGAGAAAGATAAGAGGCTTATGGAAGCTTCCTGATGGGAGAGACTGACTGAGGGGGATACTGCGTCTTGTTCTGATGGTCAGTAAATCTTTAATCCAACTTTCTGTTGATGGGTGGAGCTGTGTTCCCTCCTTGCTATTTCCCTGTTAGTTAGCAGGGAATTAGAACCCCCAAATTTGAGTAAAACAGAATAAAAATCTAATAGGCTATTAAATAAACATGTTTAAAATGATCAAAGATGAAAGGTGACTTACACTAGCATACAGTTATGAGCACAGACACTAGAACCAGGTAGCTTGACTGGAATTCTAGCTCTTTCACTTAATAGCTATGTGAACCTGGGCAATGTATTAATATTTAACCTTTGTATCACTGTTTCCTTATCTGGAAAATAGAACCAAAAATAACATTTATTTCATAGGATTACTGTGAGGATTGAATGAGTTGATGGACTGGGTTGGCCAAAAATTCTTTCAGGTTTTTCCATAACGTCGGCTGGAAAAATCTGAACATACTTTTGTCCATATGCTTACAGGTCACCTGTGATTCTCCATGGTCTCTATACAGTAAGTCCCCTACATACAAATGAGTTCCATTCTGAGAATACATTCCTAAGTCCAATTTGTTTGTAAGTTCAACAAGTTCTCAGTACCCAACTAACACAATTGACTATACAGTACTGTTGTAATAGGTTTATAATATTTTTCACACAAATGAAACATAAAAAACAAAGCAACCCTCCCCAAATAAAGAAAATATATTTAATCTTACAGTACAGTACCAAGGGATCTTCCTGACCCAGGGATCAAGCTTGCTTACTCTGCATTGGCAGGCATATTCAAACCCTTATGGTTTATCATAGGGGATTGAATATATTTCCCTGTGCTATACATCAGGCTTTGTTGTTTATCCATTCTATGTGTAATAACTTGCATCTGCTAACCCAAACTGCCTGTGCATCCCTCCCCCATCCCATCCCCCTTGGCAACCACGAGTCTATTCTTTCTGTTTGTGAGTCTTTTTTTGTTTTTTTTTAGTGGTTCATTTGTGTCATGTTTTAAATTCCACATGTAAATTATATCACATGGTATTTGCCTTTTTCTGTCTGACTTCACTTATTATAATCTCTTGGACTATAAAGAAAGCTGAGCACTGAAGAATTGATGCTCTTGAACTGTGGTGTTGGAGAAGACTCTTGAGAGTCCCTTGGACTGCAAGGAGATCCAACCAGTCCATCCTAAAGGAGATCAGTCTTGGCTGTTCATTGGAAGGACTGATGTTGAACTGAAACTCCAATACTTTGGCCACCTGATGCAAAGATCTGACTCATTGGAAAAGACCCTGATGCTGGGAAAGATTGAGGGCAGGAGGAGAAGGGGACGACAGAGGATGAGATGGTTGGATGGCATCACTGACACAATGGACATGGGTTTGAGTGGACTCCGGGAGTTGGTGATGGACAGGGAGGCCTGGAGTGTTGCGGTTCATGGGATCGCGAAGAGTCGGACACGACTGAGTGACTGAACTGAACTGAACTGAAGTCCATCCATGTTGCTGCAAATGCCATTATTTCATTCTTTTTTGTTGCTGTGTAGTATTCCATTGTATACGCGTATGACACTTTAAAATCTACTCATCTGCGGATGGACATTTAGGCTGTTTCCCTGTCTTGGCTATTGTGAATAGTGCTGCTATGAACATAAGGTGCTTGTGTCTTTTTGAATTATAGTTTTGTCTGGATACATGCTCAGGAGTGGGACTGCTGGATCATATGGCATTTACATTTTTTTTTTTTTTTTGATTTGGCTATGTCAGGTGCTAGTTGTGGCAGTGGGATCTTTGTGGCCTCATGGGGGATCTTTACGTGTGGTGCACAGACTCTCTAGTTGTGGTGTGAGGACTCCAGAACAGGGGCCTCAGTCATTGCAGCACGGGGGCTCAGTTGCTCCATAGCATGTGGGATCACAGTTCCCCAACCAGGGATCAATCCCACATCCCCTACACTGCAAGGCACTTCTTCAACCACTGGATCACCAGGGAAGTCCCCACAGACCTCTATTTTAGTTTTTTAAGGAACCTCCACATTGTTTTCCATGGTGGTTACACTAACTGGCATTCCCATCAACAGTGTCAGAGGATTCTTTAGGGAATATTAAGTGGGAAAAGCAAAGCGAAGAAAGATACTTAGAGTATGCTACCAATTATATAAGAAAGGGGAGATGTGAATATAATTATATATCTACAGATAGATATACAGGTAATATATGCACGTATATGTATTTGCTCATGTTATAAAAGCCAATAAAAGAATAATAAAAATTTAATTGTTAAATATGAAGGGGAAAAGAGAAGAGCTTTTCTGAATATTTCAAAAATTTGTCTTTAGAAACAAGCATTTTTTAAAATTAAATAAAAATATAATCCCTAAAAAAGCAAAAATAAGTGATTATATCTGTATATCCAGTTAATAACATAATTCTCAGAAAGGAAATATTTAAAATGACTTTAAAAACAGTAATTTGATCATGTATTTCCTCTGGGATTAACCCAAAGGACAAAAAAAATAGAAAATAAAGTCATAAATTGTTCCCAGTTTGGTAGTAGATTTGGTATTGCTATCCTCAGACTGCATATTACAGGGTTAAAGAAATGTGCTTATTTGGTAATACTAAGAACCACATTTTTTTGGTGTGGTTGAAAGAAGATACAAATGCAAGATTAGTGAGTTTAAATAAGAGCCTGTAGGCCTGTTCTTCATCAGTATGAAATAATGATGTATATTAGATCTTAAAAATACATATTTTTCTAGTTCTATATGCTGAAGAGGTCCACACACAGTTTCTGACTCTAATCAGTGGTCCTCAAAACCAACCTCAGGCTCAGTGATTCTCTGAAAGAACCCACAAAGCTCAACAAAATTGTTATACTCAGGATTACAGTTTATTGCAATGAAAGGATACAGACTAAAATCAA
Organism: Cervus canadensis; assembly: GCF_019320065.1. NCBI lineage: Eukaryota > Metazoa > Chordata > Mammalia > Artiodactyla > Cervidae > Cervus > Cervus canadensis. The sequence continues at coordinate 1,646,947 of NC_057387.1, forward strand.
CGATGGAAGAAGGCATACAGGGCAGACCAGGGACAAGCTTCCAGTTGCCTGCTCCCAGGTAAGTCATACAGACAAAATTTCATTTTCTCAGCAATAGTGTGTAGCAACTTGCACTTCCCAAGCACAGAAGCTTACTCAAGCATTGATGTCAGGATTTTTATTTTAGAGGTCAATTATGTAGGTATGTCCTCCAGTGGTCAACTGACAGATATTGTGTGGCCCAAGGCCCACACCATAACTCACACTGTTAGCACAGACTGGTGTGGCCCAAGTTCCTTCATCCAATCAGTCCATCCTAAAGGAGATCAGTCCTGGGTGTTCACTGGAAGGACTGATGTTGAAGCTGAATCTCCAATACTTTGGCCACCTGATGGGAAGAGCTGACTCATTGGAAAAGCCCCTGATGCTGGGAAAGATTGAGGGCAGGAGGAGAAGGGGACGACAGGGGATGAGATGGTTGGATGGCATCACTGACTCAATGGACATGAGTTTGGGTAAACTTGGGAGTTGGTGATGGACAGGGAGGCCTGGAGTGCTGCATTTCATGGGGTCGCAAAGAATCAGACATGACTGAGGAACTGAACTGAACTGAACTAGTTAGAGGTTCTCTCCTAGGAGCTAGTCAAGAGTCAAACCTTTCTTTGGAATAAGCAGTGTTTGGATAACCTAGGTCTTCTTAGGCACAGTGTCCTAGTACCAGTGAGGTACCACTAGAGCTCAGGTTGTCATCTTTAAACACTATTGGCCAGAAAAGAAAATAGGGCTCTTTGGAAAAAGGGCTGAATCCAGTTCTAGGGCAAGACATGTACAAAGTTAAGTTAGGATATTTTGTCATACCAGAGTAAGAGAGTTATCACAGACCATTTGAATTGTGTTAGCAGAATTCAGAAGTCAATCTAAATGAGTTCCCACTGGGCAAAAATAGGACAACTTGAGCAACAATAAAGATAATTACTATCATAGATTAAAACATACAAAAATACTTTTATTTATTGTTCTTAATGATGCTAAAATAACCACCTCTGGAAGATGCTGCTGCTCAGTTGCTTCAGACATGTCCCCATATATGGCAGCCCACCAGGCTCCCCCGTCCCTGGGATTCTCCAGGCAAGAACACTGGAGTGGGTTGCCAGTTCCTTCTCCAATACATGAAAGTGAAAAGTGAAAGTGAAGTTGCTCAGTCGTGTCTGACTCTCAGTGCCCTCATGGAATGCAGCCTACCAGGCTCCTCCGTCCATGGGATTTTCCAGGCAAGAGTATTGGAGTGGGGTGCCATTGCCTTCTCCACTGGAATATGTTAGAGGTGGAAATTTGAAAATAGGTAAATGAAGCATTTTCCCTCTTTTTTGTGAATGGTCAGGGAAACTAGATAGCTGATGTGTGGTGAATGTTGAGGGGCTTCTTTTTGTAGAAATATTTCAGCTAAAAAATGGGAGGGAAATGATAGAATATCAATATTTCCCCCTGGTGACTCAGACAGTTAAGAATCTGCCTGCAATGCAGGAGACCCAGGTTTGATCCCGGGGTCAAGAAAATCTCTTGGAGAAGGGAATGGCTACCCACTCCAATATTCTTGCCTGGAGAATCCCATGGACAGAAAAGCTGGCAGCCTACAGTCCAAAGGGTCACATAGAGTTAGACATGACTGAGTAACTAACAAAGAAGTAGATTTCTTTTGAAATTTGGGCAATAATCATAACCCCTTAAAAAGAGACAAAGCAAGAATCATTCATCCTATTTGAAGTACAAACACCACCCACATCCAAGGATAAAGGATAAGCCACAATGAGATGGTAGGAGGGGTGCAATCACAATAAATTCAAATCCCATATGCCCTGGTTGCCACCCACAAACTGGAGAACATAATACCAAAGTTGTTGCACTGTTGTGAATGTTCTAGGCCCCACATCAGGCTCCCCAGCCTGGGGGTCCAACAAAGGGACTAGGAATCACCAGGGAATCTGACTTTGGAGGCCAGCAGGATTTGATTACAGGACTTCCACAGGACTGGAAGAAACAGAGACTCTACTTTTGGAAGGCACAAACAAAACCTTGTGCACACCAGGAGTAGGGGAAAGGACTCATCGCTCCACAGGAGACTGAGGCAGACCTACCCTGTGAGGGTTTGAGGGTTCTCCTGCAGAGGGTGGGTTGGCAGTGACGTGCCACAGGGACAGAGGCACTAGCAGCAGCAGTCCTGAGAGTTGTGTCTTGATGCAAGTCTTCGTGGAGGTTGCTATTAGCCCTATCATAAAGCCTGTATACTCCAGGACTGGGTTCAGTTCAGGTCAGGTCAGTCACTCAGTCGTATCCAACTCTGCAATGCCATGAACCACAGCACCCCAGGCCTCCTTGTCCGTCACCAACTCCCAGAGTTCCCCCAAACCCATGTCCATTGAGTTTGTGATGCCATCCAACCATCTCATCCTCTATTGTCCCCTTCTCTTCCTGCCCTCATTTTTTCCCAGCATCAGGGTCTTTTCCAATGAGTCAGCTCTTTGAAACAGGTGGCCAAAGTATTGGAATTTCAGCTTCAACATCAGTCCCACCAATGAGCACCCAAGACTGATCTCCTTTAGGATGGACTGATTGGGTCTCCTTGCAGTCTAAGGACTCTCAAGAGTCTCCTCCAACACCACAGTTCAAAACCATCAATTTTTCGGCACTCAGCTTTCTTCACAGTCCAACTATCACATCCATACATGACCACTGGAAAAACCATAGCCTTGACTAGATGGACCTTTGCTGACAAAGTAATGTCTCTGCTTCTCAATATGCTGTCTGGGTTGGTCATAACTTTCCTTCCAAGGAGTAAACGTCTTTTAATTTCATGGCTGCAATCACCAACTGCAGTGATTTTGGAGCCCCAAAAAATAAAGTCAGCCACTGTTTCCACTATTTCCCCATCTATTTGCCATGAAGTGATGGGACCAGATGCCATGATCTTAGTTTTCTGAATGTTGAGCTTTAAGCCAACTTTTTCATTTTCCTCTTTCACTTTCATCAAGAGGCTCTTTAGTTCTTCCCACTTTCTGCCATAAGGGTGGTGTCATCTGCATATCTGAAGTTATTGATATTTCTCCTGGCAATCTTGATTCCAGCTTGTGCTTCATCCAGCCCAGTGTTTCTCATGATGTACTCTGCATATAAGTTAAATAAGCAGGGTGACAATATACAGCCTTGACGTACTCCTCTTCCTATTTGGAACCAGTCTGTTGTTCCATGTCCAGTTCTAACTCTTGCTTCCTGACCTGCATACAGATTTCTCAAGAGGCAGGTCAGGTGGTCTGGTATTCCGATTTCTTTCAGAATTTTCCACAGTTTATTGTGATCCACACAGTCAAAGGCTTTGGCATAGTCAATAAAGCAGAAATAGATGTTTTTCTGGAACTCTCTTGCTTTTTGGATGATCCAGTGGATGTTGGCAATTTGATCTCTGGTTCCTTTGCCTTTTCTAAAACCAGCTTGAACATCTTGAAGTTCATGGTTCACGTATTGCTGAAGACTGGCTTGGAGAATTTTAAGCATTACTTTACTAGCGTGTGAGATGAGTGCAATTGTGTGGTATTTTGAGCATTCTTTGGCATTGCCTTTCTTTGGGATTGGAATGAAAATTAACCCTTTCCAGTACTGTGGCCACTGCTGAGTTTTCCAAATTTGCTGGCATACTGAGTGCAGCACTTTCACAGCATCATCTTTCACGATTTGAAATAGCTCAACTGGGATTCCATCACCTCCACTAGCTTTGTAGTGATGCTTCCTAAGGCCCACTTGACTTCACATTCCAGGATGTCTGGCTCTAGGTGAGTGATCAACCATTGTGATTATCTGGGTCATAAAGATCTTTTTGTACAGTTCTTCTGTGTATTCTTGCAACCTCTGCAGCATCCAGGACTGGGTTCAGGCCACAAAACTAACAGGGAGGGTGCCCAGACCAACAGCAGACAATTGGATCAAAGTTTTACTGAGGATGGCCCTGCCCACCCAGAGCAAGACTCAGTTTTCCCCACAGCCAGTCCTTCCCATCAGGAAGCTTGCACAAGCCTCTTATCTTCATTCATGAGAGGGCAGACAGAAGAAGCAAGAAAAACTACCACCCTACAGCCTCCAGAACTAATACCACAATCACAGAAAGCTAACCAAAATGAAAAGAAATTGAATTATGTCCCAGGTGAAGGAACAAGATAAATCTCCAGAAAAACAACTAAATGAAGTGGAGATAGGCAATCTTCCAGAAAGAATTCAGAATAATGATAGTGAAGATGATCCAGGATCTTGGAAAAAGAATGGAAAAGATGCAAGAAATGTTTACCAAAGTCTTAGAAGAACTAATGAACAAATAAACAGATGAAAAATACACTAGAAGGAATCAGTAGCAGAATAACTGAGATAGAAGAATGGATAAGTGACCTGGAAGACAGAATGGTGGAAATTACTGTTGCAAAACAGAATATAGAAAAAATAATGAACACAAATGAAGACAGTCTGAGAGACTGGAACAAGATTAAGTACACCAACATTCACATTATAGAAAGAGAAAAGAGAGAGAAAGGACCTGAGAAAATATTTTAAGAGACAATAGCTGAAAACTTCCCTAACATGGGAAAGGAAATAGTCAACCACCAAGCCCAGGAAGCACAGAGAGTCCCAGGCAGGATAAATTCAAGGAGGAACACACCAAGACACATAGTAATCAAACTGACAAAAATTAAAGACAAAGATAAAATATTAAAGGTAACAAGGGAAAAATGACAAATAACACACAAGGGAACTCCCATCAGGGTATCAGCTGATTTTTCAACAGAAACTCTACAAGCCAGAAGGGAATGACATGACATATTTAAAGTGATGAAAGGGAAGAATCTACAAGCATTAATACTCTACTGATAAGACTCACAGTAAGATTTGGTGGAGTAATCAAAAGCTTTCCAAACAAAGCAAAAGTTAAGAGAATGTATAACCACCAAACCAGTTTTACAACAAATGCTAAAGGAACTTCTTTAGGCATGAACCACAAGAGAAGGAAAAGGTCTACAAAAAGTTAACCCAAAACAATTAACAAAATGGTAATAGGATCATACATGTCAATAATTACCTTAAATGTAAATGGATTAAATGCACCAGCCAAAAGATATACACTGGTTGAGTGGATACAAAAACCCATGTATATGTTGTCTACAAAAGGCCCACCTCAGACCTATGGACATTTACAGATTGAAAGTAAGGGAATGGGAGAAGGCATTTCACTCAGACGGAAATCATAAGAAAGCTTGAGTAGCAATACTCATATCAGAAAAAATAGACTTTAAAACAAAGAGTGCTATAAGAGACAAAGAAGTACATTACATAATTATCAAGGGTTCAATCCAAGAAGATATAACAATTATAAATATGTATGTACCCAACATAGGAGCACCTCAATATGTAAGGCAAATGGTAACAAACAGAAAGGTAGAAATCGACAGTAATACAATAATAGTGGGTGGCTTTAATACCCCACTTTCATCAATGGACAGATCATCTAGACAGAAAATCAATAAGGAAATAGAGGCCTTAAGTGACACTTTAGATGAATTGAATTTAATTCCAAAAGCAGCAGACTACACAGTCATCTCAAGTACACATGGAACATCTCCAGGATTGACCACATGCTGAGCCACAAGATGAGCCTTGGTAAGCTTAAGAAAATTGAAATCATATCAAGCATCTTTTCTGATCACACGGCTATGAGATTAGAAATAAACTACAAGAAAAAAAAAAACTCTAAGAAACACAAACACATGGTGGCTAAACAATAAGCTACTAAACAACCATTGGATCACTGGAGAAATCAAAGAAGAAATTAAAACTTACCTAGAGACAAATGAAAACAAAAGCACAACAGTTCAAAACTTAATGGGTACAGTAAAAGCAGTTCTAAGAGGGAAATTTATAGCAGTACAATCTTACCTCAAGAAACAAGAAAAATCTCAAATAAACAATCTAACCTTACACCTAAAACAACCAGAGAAAGAAGAACAAGCATAACCTAAAGTTAGTAGAAGGAAGGAAATCATAAAGATCAGAGAAGAAATAAAATAGAGACAAAATAATCACAAATATCAATGAAACTAAAAGCTGGTTCTTTGAAAAGATAAACAAAATTGATAGACCTTTAGCCAGACTCATCAAGAAAAACCAGACAGGACTCAAATCAGTAAAATTATCAGTGAAAAAGTAGAAATTACAACTGACTCCACAGAAATACCAATGATCATAAGAGACTATTAACAACCATTTGCCAATAAAAATGGATAACCTGGAAGAAATGTGCAGTCTCCCTAGACTGAACTAGGAAAAAAAAAATAAACAGACCAATCACAAGTGCTGAAATTGAAGCCATACTTAAAAACCTCCCAACAAATACAAGTCCAGGACCTGATGGCTTCACAGCCAAATTTTATATCAAACATTTAGAGAAAAGGTAATATCTATCCTTCTGAAACTGTTCCAAAAAGTTTCAGAGGAAGGAAAACTTCCAAACTCCTTTTATGACATCACTATCACCCTGATACCAAAACTGGACAAAATACCACACAGACACACAAAAAAAGAGAGAGAGAGAGAGAAAATTTCAGGCCAATATCACTGATAAACATAGATGCAAAAGTCCTCAACAAAATGCTAGCAGTTCATACCCAACCATATATTAAAAAGATCATACACCATGATCAAGTGGGATTCATCCCAGGGATGCAAGGACTTTTCAACTTCTGCAAATCCATCAATGTGATATACCACCATCAACAGACTGAAGAATAAAAGCCATATGATCATCTCAATAGTTGCAGAATAAGCTTTTGACAAAATTCAGCACCAGTTTATGATAAAATGTTTCAGAAAGTGGGCATAGAGGGTACATACCTCAACATAATAAAGGCCATCTATGACAAGCCTGCTTCCCTGGTGGCTCAGAGCATAAAGAATCTGCCTGCAATTCAGGAGACTCAGTTCAGTCCCTGGGTTGGGAAGATACCCTGGAAGAGGAAATGGCAGCCTACTCCAGAATTCTTGCCTGGAGAATCCCATGGACAGAGGAGCATGGTGGGCTACAGTCCACGGGGTGGCAAAGAGTTAGACACGACTGAGCAACTAACACACATACACACACATGACAAACCTACAGCTGGCATCATACTCAATAGTGAAAAGCTGAAAGCATCCCTTTTAAGATCAGGAACAAGACAAGGATGTCCACTCTCACTATTATTCAACATAGTTTTGGGAGTCCTAGCTACAGCAATCAGAGAAAAAAAAGAAGTAAAGGGAATCCAAATTGGAAAGGAAGAAGTTAAAGTGTCACTGTTTGCAGATGACATGATAGAAGATCCTAAAGATGCTACCAGAAAGCTATTAGAACTCAACAATGAATTTGGTAAAGTCATAGGTTACAAAAGTAATACACAGAAATCTGTTGCATTTCTACACACTAACATCAAAAGATCAGAAAGATAAATTCAAGAAGTAATTCTATTTACCATTGCATCTAAAAGAATAAACTACCTAGGCCTAGAAGACAAAAGGCCTGTACTCCAAAATCTATAAGATGCTGATGAAAGAAATTGAGGAAGACATAAACAGATGGAAAGATATACCATGTTCATGGATTGAAAAAAATCAATATTGTCAAAATGACTGTACTACCCAAAGCAATCTATAGATTCAATGCAATCCCTATCAAATTATCAATGGCATTTTTCACAGAACTAGAACAAAAAAAAAAAATCTCAAAATTTCTATGGCGACACAAAAAAAACCTGAATAGACAAAACAATCTTTGGAAAAAAACAAAACAAAACTGGAGCTGGAGGAATCAGGCTCCCTGACTTCAGACTATACTAAATGCTACAGTCATCAAAACAGTATGGTACTGGCACAAAAATAGACATATAGATCAATGGAACAGGCTAGAACACCCAGAAATAAGTCCATGCACCTATGGTCAATTAATCTATGACAAAGGAGGCAAGACTACACAATATTGTAAAGGCAGTTTCTTCAACAAACGGTGCTGGAAAAACTGGACACCCACATGCAAAATAATGAAATTAGATTATTCCTTAACCCCATACACAAAAATAAGCTCAAAGTTGATTAAGACCTAAATGTGAGACCAGATACTCCTCTGGTCTAAAGCTCCTAGAGGAAAACATAGGTAGAACACTCTCTGACATAAACCAACATCTTTTTCAATCCATCTCTCAGAATAATGGAAATAAAAGTACACTACTTAAACTTAAAAGCTTTTGCACAGCAAAGGAAACAACAAACAAAACAAAAAGACAACCCACAGATTGGGAGAAAATATTTGCAAATAATGTGACCAGTAAGGGATTAATCTCCAAAATTTACAAACAGCTTATGATGCTTAATGGCATCAAAAGAAACAACCCACTCAAAAAATGGGCAGAAAACATGAATAGACATTTATCCAAAGAGGCACATAAAAATATGTTCAACATTGCAACTTAGTATAGAAATGCAAATCAAAGTTACAATGAGATATCACTTCATACTGGTCAGAATGCTATCATCAAAAAATCTGCAAACAATGCTGGAGAGGGTTAGAGAGAAGGGAATCCTTCTACACTGTTCACGGGAATGTAAACTGATACAGCCACTATGGAGAACAGTATAGAGGTTCATTAAGAAACAAAAAATGGAGCTATCATATGACCCTACTATCACACTCCTGGGCATATATCCAGAGAAAAACATGGTCCAAGAGGATATATGCACCCCAATGTTCATTGCAGCACTGTTTACAGTAGCTGAGACAGAAGCAACCTAAATGTCCATTGACAGAGGAATGGGTAAAGAAGATGTGGTGCATATATACAAAATGCAGTATTAGTCGGCCATTAAAAAGAATGAAATAGTGCCATTTGCAGCAACATGGATGGACCTATAGAGAGTCATACTGAATGAAGTAAGTCAGACAGAGAAGGAGAAATATCATATGACATCCCTTATATGTGGAATCTAAAAAGAAATGATACAAATGAATATACAAAACAGAAAGAGGTTCACAAACTTAGAAAACGAACTTATGGTTGCTAAGGGGAAGGGATAGTTAAGGACTTTGGGAAGGTCATGTATATACTGCTATATTTAAAATGGATAATCAACAAAGACCTATTGGAGAGCACCTGGAACTCTTCTCAATGTTATGTGCCAACCTGGGTGGGAGTGGGATTTGAGGGAGAATGGATACATGTATATGTATGGCTGAGTCCCTTCACTGTTCAACTGAAACTACCACAACATTGTTAATCAGCTACTCACTCATTTTTTTAAATTAAATATTTTTAATTTTAATTTTTTTCTAGTTGATTTTGTTTTTTTCCAAAATATTAAATTTTTATTTTGTAATCAGCTACATCCCAATACAAAATAAAAACTTAATATTTGGGGAAAAAACAAAATCAACTAGGAAAAAAATGAGTGAGTGAAGCAAGGTATGAAAAATCCATTTTTTTTTTTTTTTGGCCTCGTTGTCCAGCTTGTGCATCAAGGATCAAACCTCTTGGCAGTGAGAGTGCTGCTGAGTCCTAACCACTAGGCCACTAGGGAATTCCCAAAGTATCCTAGATACTTCTAAATGCAATAGTGAATAGTAAATCTGGTTAGGGTGCTAGGGAATGTGGGGGAACAGTTGTTTTGAAGAAAAGATGTCTGGGAAGATGACATCTGGGCAAACAAAGGAAGTAAGAAGAGAGCTATATAGATATGTATGGAAGAGCACTGCAGGTAGATGGATCAGCAATCGTGCAGACCCCATGCAGGAGTGTGCCTGCAATGTTTACAGAATAGCTAGGAGAAGAGTGAGGCTGGAGCAAAGGTGAGGGTGGAAAGTTAGGTAGTGCAGGTTTGGGTAACTAGAAAATGAATTTTGACTTGTTCATGATTTGAGATGGAAAGCCATTAAAGGTTTGTTTGCTTGCTTTTAAGTAGCTTTACTGAACTATGTCTTCATTTCCTAGGGCTGCCATACAAAATACCACAAACTGGGTGGCTTAAAACAACAGAAATTATTCTCACAGTTCTGGAGTCCAGAAGTTTGAAATCAGGGTGTCAGTTGGGTTGATCCTTTCTGGAGGTTGAGCCCTCAGGACTGTAAAATTTTGAAGGAGGGTAATGCAGCTAAGACTGAGCAATCACTAAGATAGGAGAGAACCAAGAGAATGTGGTGTTCTGGAAACTAAGTGAAGAACCTGGTTCAGTTGTGTTTCAACATTTCTTTAGAGAAAGGTTGCTGGTTAATTAAGAGGAGGGGGACTGAGACTTTGACCATTCAGTTTAGCAATATGAAAGTCACTCGTGACCTTGATAGGAACAGTCATAGTTGAGTGAGAGGGACAAATGCCTGACTGGGTTCAAGAAAGAATGGAAGGAGAGGAATTGAGGCAAGGAAGAGAAGCTTTGCTCTAACTCTAAAAGGGAACCCCGAGTGGAACAATAGAGGAGTATGAGGATTGCTTTTGATTTTTAATGGGAGAAATAATACCAAGTTTGTACAGCAATGGGAATGATCAAATAGGGTGGGAAGCTTTAAGGGTATCAGAGGAAAAATCCAGGTTGCAGGTGCAATGCCCTGAGTGAGCCGGATGAGATGCAGCCTGGAGGAGTGGTGCTGGCCTTACGGAGGAGCATGAGCAAGTCATCTGTCCAGTGGGCTGGGGTGGGGAGGATGCAGATGCGGGACAGATGCCAGTCACTGGGTAGTTGTGGCAGAGGGAGCTTATTGAAATTCTAGTAGTACAAAACTAGGAGTGCGGATGGGGAGGTGGGTATTGGAGTCTTAAGGAAAGAAAGAAAGGTGTAATCACTAGACCTGTGGGAGAGTCAGGGACTAGGGAAATATGGCAGCATTAAGGGCCCCCTGCAGGTGGGGATCAAGAATTCATAGTAAGACTGGGCAACATGGCTGGGTGTCTTTCTCCTGCCATATTTAGATCTGTGGGTGTTGACACAGAATAGGCACAGGACTGGGTTTCTGGCAGGGTTTGGACTGTGCCAAACAACAAGAGAAAAGGATGAGCAAAGGAAGTGAGGATGTGTATGCAAGGGAGTGATCACAGCGCTTGACTGGGGCCTTTCAGTTTAGCAAAAAGCAAAGTGAAGACAAAGAGCGGTAAGAGATGGGGGAAATGGCGACTGAATCAACAGGTTGTAGGTCCCATGTGCAACAGAAGAATTGCTGAACTTGGGGTGCCAGAAGGAATGAACTAAAAATGTGAGGTGATGAGTCAAGCACAGAACACTTGAAATTCAATGTATGGTGGGGTCGTGTTATTAGTAGTGATAATGACTCAGATATGATTAGGATTCCCTGGTGGGTCAGATGGTAAAGAGGCTGCCGGAAATGCGGGAGACCCGAGTTTGATCCCTGGGTCAGGAAGATCCCCTGGGGAAGGAAATGGCAACCCACTACAGTATTTTTGCATGGAAAATCCCATGGACGAGAAGTCTGGCAGACTACAGTCCACAGGGTCTCAAAGAGCCGGACACGACTGAGAGACTTCATTTTCACTTTCACTTTCATGACTAGGAGAGTGGGTAGTTGAAGAGGGATTGAGGACAAGTTCACTGCATAGAGGGAGTAAGAGGTCAGGATTTGAAAAGATCATCTCCGTGGAGATTGAAATCAGCTAGAACCATGGTAGAAGTAGCTCTGGAGAGGGTGACAGTGAGCCTGGGGCTGAAATCGGCAAGGAATGAGTAGGATGCTCTGGTGGGGTAGATGACAACAACAGGAGGGGTAGTGGGTGACAGTCTATCAATGGACACTTAAGTCTGGAGGTTCTTAGGGTTTAGGTTTTAGGGAGGACAAGGGAGATGGTAGGAAAAGGGTGTTTAAAGAGCAATGAAGAGGCAGGGGGGACCCTTCTCAACTCTAGGTCTGGGCGTATAAAAAGGTGGGAGGTGACTACAGAGCATGAAGCGGAAGGAGCATTCTAACAAGAGGTGGTGTATACAGCAGGGTGTGCCCACAACTGCCCTTGACTTCCAGAGGGCCCAGTGGAAGGGTCTCATAAGATGGGGAGGGCTTTGAAGTGGGGCCGGCCGGAAAGAGACATACAGATCTGTAGGGGCTTCCGATGTGGAGGGGAGAGGGATGACTTAAGAGTCTGGTGTTTGGAGCCATGGTTGTTAGGGGGAAGCACAGTGAGATTGGCCCAACAGTCTCAAGGCTCATGGTGGGGAAGCCAGCATGAGTGTGAGGGTTGCTGTGGTCTTGGGTCATGTGACATTCCTGCCAATCAGGGAGGAGGAGGCCGGGGAGAGGACATCTTATCAGAGTATGCAGAGATCTCTGAAGGCCGATGGGGGTCGGGGTGAGATTGTCTCGCCTAGAATATACATAGTGCAAGAATTTTCTAAGTACATCAAATCTCCTAATTCTCCTAACAACCCCATAGGTAGGTGCTATTAGTACCACTTTTAGATGAGAAGAACAATTTGCCCAAGGCTATACAGCCAATAAGTGGTGGAGTCCAGATATGAATGGAGCCTATCTATCTGCCCAAGGCCCATACTTTTAACCACTAACACTACAGATATTTGACATTAATTGAACATTGATTGGGTACCATCCATCTACCCACTTCTCTGTGAACTCTCTAAGAATAAGGGACTGCTGTTAATTTTTTCCTCTCCTGAATGTGGCATAATGCCAGGAATATGGAGGGTATTTAATAAATGTTTTACTAGTAAATAAATGTATTAATAAGTAGAAAAACAAAGGGTAGATGTTAAATTAAAAATGAATAAAACAGTTCCTTTGCCATACCAGATATTAAAAACTTGTTGTAAAGCGATAATAAGTAAAACAGGACACTAGAACACATGAATAGAGTAGAATATAAAGTCAGGAATTAGACCTAAATATATATTGGAATTTATAATATGAAAAATATACACTTTGAAATTAGTGTGGAAATGTGGATTATTTAATAAATGATGTTGGGGAAATTAGTTGATCATCTGGAAAAAAATACAATATGAATACAATACAAAAATACAGTCTTACATCGTCACCAGGATACAATTCGGATGGATCAAAAAGTTATAAAACAATGAAATTCTGGAAGTCTGAGAAATAAAAATGGTATATATATATATATATGTTTATATATATATATGTTTATTTTTCATCTCAATGTGGGGAAGTCATTTCTAAATGTAATATTAAGCCCCATATAGAAAAGATCAATAAATCTGAACAATGTAAAAACAGAAATTTCAGCATGACAAAAACAATTGGTAAAGATAAAAAAGTACAATAAGCAGTGATAAAATGTTTGTAACTCATGTCATAGATATAAAGGGATTCTAAAAATCAAAGTAAAAATTACTCAAGAGCATAGTGGATAAAGGACAGGAATGCCTAGTTAACAGAAAATATATGTATATATGTATATGTGTGTGTATATATATATATATATATATATATGTATTGCTCTTACGTATATAAAACACGTTCAGCCTCATTCACATTAAGAGAAATGGAATTTAAATTATGCTGTAATACCATAGTCAAACATAGTTAAACACTATCACTCTGGAGAAAATCCAGGTTTGGGAACATACTATGTGGTCTGGGGAAACAGGGATACTTACATACTTGTACATGTGCAACACTGTGTATGTACATACAAGGATATTCATTGCAGCTTTTGTAACAACAGAAGGTAAGAAGTGACTTAACTGTACATGAACAGGGATAGGTCACACCATACAGCAGGGTGTTGCTCCACACACGCACAAGCAAATACAAGAACCTGTTAAAAAGCATGAGGAAACTCTGTAGAATGATACAGAGTGAGTTCCCATATACAACAAGTGGAAAAACAAGATGCTGGATAGTATGCTATCATTTCTATTTTTTGAAAGAGAGGATAAAAACTATATGAATGTTTGGTATGTTTCTGTAGGTGTAAGGTACTTTAGAAGGACATCCAAGAAACTGGAAATATTGGGTGCCCCTGGGGAACAGAACTGAGTACACCAGATACAAGTGCTATCTTGCAAGTCATGCATAAGGATTACCACAAATCCTTCGTATCTTCTGAATTTGTACTCAAATATAGTAACCTAAAGAATCCGCCTGCAATGTGGGAGACCTGGGTTCGATCCCTTGGTTGGGGGGAAGATCTCCTGGAGAAGGGAAAGGCCACCCACTCCAGTATTCTGGCCTGGAGAATTCCAGGGACTCTATAGTCCATGGGGTTGCAAACAGTTAGACACAAGTGAATGACTTTCACTCACTCATAGTAACCTATTCCAAATAACAGTAGTGATCATAACTAAAGTGAACGTCTTTTTGTCCTCAAGCTGGGGAGATAAGACATACATTTACTGTTTTACTACAAGATGGAAAGTGTTTGGCATCCTAAGAGAGCCAGGGATTAAATTATGTTCTGGCTGGGCTGGAAAGACAGCACTCATGGAAATTTAGGCAGGAGGATGCTTGTATTTTATTTAAGTATACTATAATGGAGCTAGAACGAGTGCTCTAACCTCCAAGTTCAAGTAATATTCAGCAGCACTTTGGCCTCCAACAAGACTTTTTTCTGGTTAAAAGCAGGTGCCTTAAAACTCAAAAGAGTTCTAAAAGAGCCCAGATAGCATCTGGCAAAAGTAAGGGGTCTAATGTTACTTGTTAAAGCCTTTTTAAGTGCACATCACCCTCCATCATGACCTGTTCCAGTGTTAAAGTAGCTGTGCTTAACACTATCATGTGCCAGCAGGAGACAGAAAATATATGTTATTTTTAGCAAATTCTAGTACCAGTGGTACATACTCTTTGGACTCTGCTGGCAGACTTGCCTCTCAGCTCCTGGGAGGCCAAATTTAGTTAAATTGCCATCTTTGTCTGTCATCTCAAGTGGAGAAGTGGGCTTTTTAGATTCCTCAAGCAGGGAGGTAATGGGTGAATAAATTCCCAAGGCGGCATCCAACTGTGGCTGAACTGACAGTTTGGGGATTTTATGTCCCCTAAAACTAAGTAAGGATGCAGAGTTTCAGCTCAGCAGCTGATAAAGACATCTGATTTACAGAGACAGCAAACAGAACTCTCCTGCCTTTATTTTTCAAAGTAGAAGAAAGGTCTCAGGTAACTCATTAACTCTAGCCCTTTCCATAACAATCACATAACAAGTCACAACTATCAGTAACTTCTTTTTTTTTTTTTTTTTTTCTCTATAGCCCATCGGGCTCCTCCATCCACAGAATTTTCCAGGCAAGAGTACTGGAGTGGGTTGCCATTTCCTTCTCCACAGTAACTTCTTTTATAGTCAATTCTTTCTGTACTACATGTTCAAAAAAATCCTTATGATCTCAATGATATTTTTATATATTTTTCTTCTAAAGTTTAAAAGGTTTCCTTTTCTAATTTATTTTTTAAATTTTTAAATGAATTTATTCATTTTAATTGGAGACTAATTACT
This sequence comes from Cervus canadensis, assembly GCF_019320065.1. NCBI lineage: Eukaryota > Metazoa > Chordata > Mammalia > Artiodactyla > Cervidae > Cervus > Cervus canadensis. Next base: position 1,662,438 of record NC_057387.1, read on the forward strand.
TTACAATATTGTAGTGGTTTTGCCATACATTGACATCAATCAGCCATAGGTGTACATGTGTTCCCCATCCTGAACCCTGCTCCCACCTCCCTCCCCATCCCATCCCTATGGGTCATCCCAGTATACCAGCCCCGAGCACCCTGTATCATGCATCAAAACTGGACTGGTGATTTGTTTCACATATGATAATATGCATGCTTCAGTGCCATTCTCCAAAATCATCCCACCCTTGCCCTCTCCCACAGAGTCCAAAAGACTGTTCTATACGCCTGTGTCTCTTTTGCTGTCTCACATATAGGGATATCATTACTCTCTTTCTAAATTCCATATATATGTGTTAGTATACTGTATTGTTGCTTTTCTTTCTGGCTTACTTCACTCTGTATAATAGACTCCAGTTTCATCCACCTCATTAGAACTGATTCAAATGTATTCTTCTTGATGGCTGAGTAATATTCCATTGTGTATATGTACCACATCTTTCTTATCCATTCGTCTGCTTATGGACATCTAGGTTGCTTCCATGTCTTGGCTGTTATAAACAGTGCTGCAATGAACATTGGGGTACACGTGTCTCTTTCAGTTCTGGTTTCCTTGGTGTGTATGCCCAGCAGTGGGATTGCTGGGTCATATGGCAGTTCTATTTCCAGTTTTTTAAGGAATCTCCACACTGTTCTCCATAGTGGTTGTACTAGTTTGCAGTTCCACCAACAGTGCAAGAGGGTTCCCTTTTCTCCACACCCTCTCCAGCATTTATTGTTTGTAGACTTTGGATAGCAGTCATTCTGACTGGCGTGAGATGGTATCTCACTGTGGTTTTGATTTGTATTTCTCTAATAATGAGTGATGTTGAGCATCTTTTCATGTGTTTGTTAGTAATCTGTATGTCTTCTTTGGAGAAATGTCTATTTAGTTCTTTGGCCCATTTTTTGACTGGGTCATTTATTTTTCTGGAATTGAGATGCAGGAGCTGCTTGTATATTTTTTGAGATTAATTCTTTGTCAGTTGCTTCGTTTGCTATTATTTTCTCCCATTCTGAAGACTGCCTTTTCACCTTGCTTATTGTTTCCTTCATTGTGCAAAAGCTTTTAAGTTTAATTAGGTCCCATTTGTTTATTTTTGCTTTTATTTCCATTACTCTGGGAGGTGGGTCATAGAGGATCCTGCTGTGATTTATGTTGGAGAGTGTTTTGCCTATGTTTTCCTCTAGGAGTTTTATAGTTTTTGGTCTTACATTTAGATCTTTAATCCATTTTTGTGCATGGTGTTAGAAACTGTTCTAGTTTCATTCTCCTACAAGTGGTTGAGCAGTTTCCCCAGAACCACTTGTTAAAGAGATTGTCTTCTGTCCATTGTATATTCTTGCCTCCTTTGGCAAAGATAAGGTATCCATAGGTGCATGGATTTATTTCTGGGCTTTCTATTTTGTTCCATTGATCTATATTTCTGTCTTTGTGCCAGTACCATACTGTCTTGATGACTGTAGCTTTGTAGTAGAGTCTGAAGTCAGGCAGGTTGATTCCTCCAGTTCCTTTCTTCTTTCTCAAGATTGCTTTGGCTATTCGAGGTTTTTTGTATTTCCATACAAACTGTGAAATTATTTGTTCTAGTTCTGTGAAAAATACCATTGGTACCTTGATAGGGATTGCATCGAATCTATAGATTGCTTTGGGTAGTATACTCATTTTCACAATATTGATTCTTCCAATCCATGAGCACGATATATTTCTCCATCTATTTGTGTCCTCTTTGATTTCTTTCACCAGTGTTTTGTAGTTTTCTATATATAGGTCTTTTGTTTCTTTAGTTAGATATATCCCTAAGTATTTTATTCTTTTCTTTGCAATGATGAATGGAATTGTTTCCTTAATTTCTCTTTCTGTTTTCTCATTGTTAGTGTATAGGAATGCAAGGATTTCTGTGTGTTAATTTTATATCCTGTAACTTCACCATATTAGTTGATTAGCTCTAGTAATTTTCTGGTGGAATCTTTAGGGTTTTCTATGAAGGGGATCATGTCATCTGCAAATAGTGAGAGTTTTACTTCTTCTTTTCCTATCTGGATTCCTTTTATTTCTTTTTCTGCTCTGATTACTGTGGTCAAAACTCCCAAAACTATGTTGAATAGTGGTGAGAGTGGGCACCCTTGTCTTGTTCCTGACTTTAGGGGAAATGCTTTCAATTTTTCACCACTGAGGAGAATGTTTGCTGTGGGTTTGTCATATATAACTTTTATTATGTTGAGATATGTTCATTCTATTCCTGTTTTCTGGAGGGTTTTTATCATAAATGGATGTTGAATTTTGTCAAAGGCTTTCTCTGCATCTATTGAGATAATCATATGGTTTTTATGTTTCATTTTGTTAATGTGGTGTATTATATTGATTGACTTGTGGATATTAAAGAATCCTTGCATCCCTGGGATAAAGCCCACTTGGTCATGATGTATGATCTTTTCGATATGTTGTTGGATTCTGTTTGCTAGGATTTTGTTAAGGATTTTTGCATATACGTTCATCAGTGATATTGGCCTGTAGTTTTCTCTTTTTTTGTGGCATCTTTGTCTGGTTTTGGTATTAGGGTGATGGTGGCCTCATAGAATGAGTTTGGAAGTTTACCTTCCTCTGCAATTTTCTGGAAGATTTTGAGTAGGATAGGTGTTAGCTCTTCTCTAAATTTTTTGGTAGAATTCAGTTGTGAAGCCATCTGGTCCTGGGCTTTTGTTTGCTGGAAGATTTTTGATTATAGTTTCAATTTCTGTACTTGTGGTGGGTCTGTTAAGATTTTCTATTTCTTCCTGGTTCAGTTTTGGGAAGTTGTACTTTTCTAAGAATTCATCCATTTCTTCCAAGTTGTCCATTTTATTGGCAAATAGTTGCTGATAGTAGTCTCTTATGATCCTTTGTATTTCTGTGTTGTCTGTTGTGATGTCTCCATTTTCATTTCTAATGTTGTTCATTTGATTCTTCTCCATTCGTTTCTTGATGAGTCTGGCTAATGGTTTGTCTATTTTATTTATCTTCTCAAAGAACCAGCTTTCGGCTTTGTTGATTTTTGCTATGGTCTCTTTTGTTTCTTTTGCATTTATTACTGCCCTAATTATTATGATTTCTTTCCTTCTACTAACCCTGGAGTTCTTCAATTCTTCCTTTTCTAGTTGTTTTAGGTGTAGAGTTAGGTTATTTCTTTGACTTTTTTCTTGCTTCTTGAGGTAAGCTTGTATTGCTATGAACCTTCCCCTTAGCACTGCTTTTCCAGTGTCCCATAGGTTTTGGGTTGTTGTGTTTTCATTTTCATTCATTTCTATGCATATTTTGATTTCTTTTTTGATTTCTTCTGTGATTTGTTGGTTATTCAGAAGCTTGTTGTTCAGCCTCCACATGTTGGCATTTTTAATGGTTTTTCTCCTGTAATTGACATCTGATCTTACTGCATTGTGGTCAGAAAAGACACTTAGAATGATTTCAATTTTTTGAATTTACCAAGGCTAGATTTATGGCCCAGGATGTGATCTATCCTGGAGAAGGTTCCGTGTGCACTTGAGAAAAAGGTGAAGTTGATTGTTTTGGGGTGAAATGTCCTATAGATATCAATTAGGTCTAACTGGTCTATTGTGTCATTTAAAGTTTGTGTTTCCTTGTTAATTTTCTGTTTAGTTGATCTATCCATAGGTGTGAGTGGGGTATTAAAGTTTCCCACTATTATTGTGTTATTGTTAATTTCCCCTTTCATACTTGTTAGCATTTGCCTTACATGTGTGGTGCTCCTATGTTGGGTGTGTATATATTTGTAATTGTTATATGTTCTTCTTGGATTGATCCTTTGATCATTATGTAGTGTCCTTCTTTGTCTCTTTTCACAGCCTTTATTTTAAAGTCTATTTTATCTGATATGAGTATTGCTACTCCTGCTTTCTTTTGGTCTCTATTTGCATGAAATATCTTTTTCCAGCCCTTCACTTTCAGTCTGTATGTGTCCCTTGCTTTGAGGTGGGTCTCTTGTAGAGAACATATATAGGGGTCTTGTTTTTGTATCCATTCAGCCAGTCTTTGTCTTTTGGTTGGGGCATTCAACCTATTTACATTTAAGGTAATTATTGATAAGTATGTTCCCATTGCCATTTACTTTGTTGTTTTGCGTTTGTGTTCATATAACCTTTCTGTGTTTCCTGTCTAGAGAAGATCCTTTAGCATTTGTTGAAGAGCTGGTTTGGTGTTGCTGAATTCTCTCAGCTTTTGCTTGTCTGTAAAGCTTTTGAATTCTCCTTCATATTTGAATGAGATCCTTGCTGGGTACAGTAATCTGGATTGTAGGTTTTTCTCTTTCATCATTTTAAGCATGTCCTGCCATTGCTTTCTGGCCTGAAGAGCTTCTATTGAAAGATCAGCTGCTATCCTTATGTGAATCCCCTTGTGTGTTATTTGTTGTTTTTCCCTTGCTGCTTTTAATATTTGTTCTTTGTGTTTGATCTTTGTTAATTTGATTAATATGTATCTTGGGGTGTTTTGCCTTGGGTTTATCCTGTTTGGGACTCTCTGGGTTTCTTGGACTTGGGTGAATATTTCCTTCCCCATTTTACGGATGTTTTCAACTATTATCTCCTCAAGTATTTTCTTTTTTTTTTTTCTCCTCAAGTATTTTCTCATGGCTTTTCTTTTTGTCTTCTTCTGGGACTCCTATGATTCGAATGTTTGGGTGTTTAACATTGTCCCAGAGGTCTATGAAGTTGTCCTCATTTCTTTTAATTCTTTTTTCTTTTTACCTCTCTGCTTCATTTATTTCTACCATTTTATCTTCTACCTCACTTATCCTGTCTTCTGCCTCGGCTATTCTACTGTTGGTTCCCTCCAGAGTGTTTTTTTTATCTCATTTATTGCATTATTCATTATACATTGACTCTTTTTTATTTCTTCTAGGTTCTTGTTAAAACTTTCTTGCATCTTCTCAATCCTTGTCTCCAGGCTATTTGTCTGTAACTCCATTTTGTTTTCAAGATTTTGGATCATTTTCACTATCATTATTCAGAATTCTTTATCAGGTAGATTCCCTATCTCCTCCTCTTTGGTTTGGTTTGGTGGGCATTTATCATGTTCCTTTACCTGCTGAGTATTTCTCTGACTTTTCATCTTGTTTATATTGCTGTGTTTGGGGTGGCCTTTCCATATTCTGGCAGTTTGTGGTTCCTCTTTATTGTGGAGGTTCCTCACTGTGGGTGGGGTTGGACAGGTGGCTTGTCAAGGTTTCCTGAGTAGGGAAGCTTGTGTCAGTGTTCTGGTGGGTGGAGCTGGATTTCTTCTCTCTGGAGTGCAGTGAAGTGTCCAGTAGTGAGTTTTGAGAGGTCAGTGGGTTTGGTATGACTTTGGGCAGCCTGTATGTTGAAGCTCAGGGTTATGTTCCTGTGTTGCTGGAGAATTTGCGTGGTATATCTTGCTCTGGAACGTGTTGGCCCTTGGGTGGTGCTTGGTTTCAGTGTAGGTATGGAGGCTTTTGATGAGCTCCTATTGATTAATGTTCCCTGGAGTCAGGAGTTCTCTGGTGTTCTCAGGATTTGGACTTAAGCCTCCTGCCTCTGGATTTCAGTCTTATTCTTACAGTAGCCTCAAGACTTCTCCATCTATACAGCACTGATGATAAAACATCTAGGTTAATGATGAAAAGTTTCTCCACAGTGAGGGACACCCGGAGAGGTTCACAGAGTTACATGAAGAAGAGAAGTGGAAGGAAGGAGATAGAGGTGACTAGGAGGAGAAGAGGGGGAATCGGAAGAGGAGAGATCAAGCTAGCCAGTAATCACTTCCCTATTTGCTCTCTACACTCTGGAACACTCAGAGAGGTTCACAGAGTTATATAGGGAAGAGAAGGCGGGGGGCGCGGGGAGGAGACAGAGGTGACCAGGAGGAGAAAAGGGGGAATTAAATGGAGAGAGAGAGAGAGATCCAGCCAGTAATCATTTCCTTACGTGTTCTCCACAGCCCCGAACACACAAAGAGATTCACAGAGTTAGGTAGGGAAGAGAAGGGGGAGGGAGGAGATAGAGGCGACCTGGTGGAGAAAAAGGAGAATCAAAAGGGGTAGAGACCAATCAAGCCAGTAATCACTCTCCCAAGTAAAAAATGGGTACTGAAGATTGGGTTCTTAAAGGTACAAAATTGATAACAGATACCAAAAAGCAAAGATTAAGAATCTAGAGTAGATATTAGACTGTGAAAAATACAATATTAAAAAAAAAAAAGAAAACAAAGTGACAAAAATCATAAAATATATATATGAAGTTTGCTTTAAAAATAGGGGTGTTTTTTTTGCAAGGTGATAGTAGATTATAAAAATGAAAATTAAAGGAGTAATAGAGGACTTAAAATAAATTTTTTTTTTTAATTTAAAAAGTGATAATAGTAAAAAATATATCTAGGAATTTCTCTGGAGCTGTAGTGGACAGTGTGGGATCAGTTCAGTTTCAGATAGTTCCTTTTTCTGGCTTATACTTCTTAAGATCTATAGGCCTCTTCCTACGTAGTCGGTGCTAACTACAGGGCTTTAATCTATTGCACCTGTTACTTCCAAAGCGATTCCCTCTGTATTTTGGCTTCTTCTGTTTGCTGGTCTCTTCAGTGTCTCATTTCCGCCGTGACACAAGGGGCTGAAGGTGGTCACTTACTCAGGCTCACTTGCTCAGTCGCGCTGCAGGGAGGGAGGCTCACTGCAAGCAAATATCACTGGCGTGTGTGGGGAGCGCTCGCAGTGTCTCGGCCACACTGGGTTTGCCCCGGCTCAAGGCGTGTGTGCTTTCCTGATCTACACTGCTCAGGCTCCAGGTTGCTCTGCCGGGAACTGTCTGAGGCGGGCCCTGGGTTGCAGGCACTTCCCAGGTCTAAGCCACTTAGGTTCAGGCTCTCCAGTACTCCCCAAAGGCACAGACTTGGCTGGGCCTGCATTTTGTGCCCTTCCCAGGTCCGAGCAGCTCAGGTGACCAGGTGCTTGGTGAGTGCAGTCACCCCCACTTGGGGTCTGCATCTTATCACCTCCCCGGTCCCTGCCGCTCGGTTTTCTGGGTGTGCAACGGGTGCGCCTTCTCAGGTGTGCTGTGTGTCTCTTCTGGGGAGCTGATCTCTGGCTGCGACCCTCCCGGCGGATGTCAACCATCCAGAATCCCAAGAACTCTTGATTAGCAATGGAGCCTGCTTGCAGTTTGGTGGATGATGCCTCTCTGGGGCCATGATTGCCCCCTTCCGGCTCTGTCTGCCCTCCTCTGCCTGTCTCCAGCAGGGGATGGGCCAGTCCGCAGCAGCCGGCTAGCTCTGCTCAGTCCTTTGTTCTGTGAGCGGGCCTGGCAGTGCCTGAGGTTAGGGCTTTTCACAGGTTATTTCTCTTTTTTTCTTTCTTTCTCTGGCTATCCCACAGTTTGGCTTGCTATCTCATGTTAATTCCCTCAGATTGCCCTCAAGGCATTCAGGCCAGGTCCTTACCCTAAGCAATGCAGCCGGCGCCTCCCTGTTCAGCCCCCGCTTGCTGGTGATGGCTGCAAGTGCTGGGAGTTACCCTTAGGCACGTAATCTGTGGGTTTTAATTATTTATTTATTTACTTTTCCTCCCGGTTATGTTGCCCTCTGAGATTCCAAGATTCCCCACAGACCTGCCAGTGAGAGGGTTTCCTGGTGTTTGGAAACTTCTCTTTTAAGCTCCCTTCCCAGGATGGATCTCTGTCCCTCCCTCTTTTGTCTTTTTATCTTTTATGTTTTTTCCTACCTCCTTTCGAAGACAATGGGCTGCCGTTCTGGGTGCCTGATGTCCTCTACCAGCATTCAGAAGTTGTTTTGTGGAACTTTCTCAGTGTTCAAATGTTCTTTCAATGAATTTGTGGGGGAGAAAGTGATCTCCCTCCACCATCTTATTCCTATTCCTCTGCCATTTTAGGGCCGCCCCCCCCCTTTTCATATTTTAAATCTTAGACCAAATGGAATTGCTTTTTATGAATAAAGTGGGGAAGGGGTCTAAATTCAACTTTTTCCCTTTATGCATTTATCAATGAATTATTCATGGACAATTTTCTAAATAGTCCCATTGGTCTGAAATATTACCTTGGTCAGTTTCATAAATGAATGGAAAAAATAATGAGTGGGTCTTCTGATTTTGTGCCATTTGTTAATTTGGCTATACTTACTTTAATATCTCACAATCTTAATTATCATTATAATATTTTTTATAATCAATTAAAGATCTGACAGGGCAAGTCCCATCCCTCTTATGACGTTATTCTGCTATAGGTGTGTCCAGGCTTTCTTCATCTCTGTCTTCCTAGAATTAGCTTGTGAAGTCCCACAAAAACAGGGTTGGAACTTTAATCGAAACTGCACTTATCTACGGACTGGTCCAGGAAGAATGAAAATCTGTACAGTTTTGAGTCTTTCTATAGACAGAAAAACTAGGTCTAAGTTTCTGGTCAGATTTATTCTTAGGTACCTCACAGTTTGGGGGTTCTGTTTTATTTTGTTGTTGTTTTGCTGTTGTAAATGTTGTCTTTTCCCCCTTCTTTTAAAAAATGTTTTTCAAACTATTTGTTGCTGTTGCATAGAAATGTATTTGATTATTTGATTTTTTTAATTGAACTTTTAGCCAGCTAAACTCTTCTATTTTTTTCTACTTTGTTTTTGGCTTGTTAGTTTCGGGTTTTTTTGGCTCTGCCACATGGTTTACGGGATTTTAGTTCCCTGATCAAGGATTGATCCCAGGCCCATGGCAGTGAAAACACAGTGGAAGTGCAGAGTCCTAACCATTGGACTGCCAGGGAATTCCTTATTTTTTCTACTTTTTGTCTGTAGATTCTTTTAAGCTATACGGACAGCCATATCTGTGAATAACGACAATTTTATTTATTCCTTTCCAAAACTTGTGCTTTTCTTTCTTATATTGTGTTTGCTAGAAACTCCAGTACAACGTTAAATAGAAGTAACATCAGACATTTTTTTTTCTTCTTGCTCCTGATTTTAAAGGAAAAGCTCTTAAATTTCTATTGAGAATAATACTTGTTATAAAATTTTTGTAGATGCTTTTCATCACGCTAAGGAAGTTCTAATTCTAGTTCGCTTGCAGTTTTTATTTTTTGAATCATAAGTGGATGTTCAATTCTGTCAAATGTTTCTCTTTCCATCCATTCTAATAACATGCTTTTTCTCCCTTGAACCTATAATGTGATGAACGACATTTATAGATTTTTCTAATGCTAAATCACTCTTGCTCTCCTGAATAAACCCAACTTGAACACAGATGATATATTTTTGTATATATTTGGAATGATATATTTCTTGAAAATTTAGTAGAATTTGCTGGTTAAACTATGTGACCCTGGCATTTTATTCTTAAGAATCTTTTAGCATTTCAATTTCTCCATTACAGGAAGTATAGACTTTCTATGTCTTCTAAACGCATTTCTAGTGAATTACATTTTTCTAGGAATTTGTTTCCAGTTCATGTAGGTTTTCAAATTTATTGGTATGAAATATTTCAGTATTTTTTCATGTCTTTAGCCTCTGCTGGTCTGGATTTATGCCTCCTTTTATATTCCTAATTATAGTATATGCCTTCTTTTTTGCTTGGTTCATCTCAGAGTTTTCATCTACTTTAATAATCTTTTCAAAGAGTCAGCTTGGGCTTTGTTGAAGTTCATTATCTTTGTTTTTTATTTCTCTTTATTTTCTCTTTTCTTCTACTTTTCATGGGTAAATTGTTATTTTTCTAATTTAAGTTGGTTATTTAGTTGCTAATTTTCAGTCCTTTTCTTCCAATATAAATATTTAAAGCTATATGTTTTCCTCTCTCTTCATGTAGTATGTAGTATTTAATAAAACTATTTTGCAGACTTTTACTATCAACTTAGTCATAAGTTTATGGATTTCATCATGATTTCCAAATGTATGAGATTAAAAAAAATTTTTTTTATATATACACATAATTGAGAAAAAATATGACTTGTCAATTCCTTGAAATTTATTGAGACATTTCTTCTTACAGTTTGGCCCATTACTATTGAAAAAAATTCCATGTGTATTTGAAATGAATGTAGTTAAATTGTCTATTTAAGCTTAACTAAAGTTTTCAACTATTCTATATTATTTACTGATTTTTAGTATGCTTATCAAAGACATGTTTAAATCTTACAGCCTGATGGTAGACTTGTCAGTTTCTCCTTATTCTCTATTACCTTTAACTTTACATTTTTGGAAACTAGTGAAAAAGGAAAAATTACTGAATTAATCAGGAAATATTTTTAAAATCTAACAATGATTTTTGCTAAACACTCTTTCATTTGATATTAATACCACAGATTTTTGAGGGGTTGGTATTTCCCTGGTACATGTGTATTTTTTTTTAACTTTTTTCATTTTTCCTGCCAAGTTGCTTCTAGTGCATATCTTGTACACAGCATATAACTGGATTTTATTTATTTATTTATTTTTATAATTAAAAAAAAATTCAATTTGGTAAACTTTTGACCAGTGAGTTTACATTTATTGTACTTATTGATATATTGCACTTGATTCTACCATTTTATTTTTACTATTTTTCTTTTCCCCAACTCTATGCATTTTCTTTCTTTTCTTCTCTCCTGCTTCCCCAGGGGGGTGAGTTTATTTTTGTTATTATATTTTTCTGTATTCTAATTGTTTTCTCTTTATAAATTTATAAATTATTCACTCTATTTCTGTTCTCTCAGTGGTTACCCTGGACATTTTACCGAACTTATTTGATAAGATCTAGTGGGATCAAAAATCCCATGGACGGAGGAGCCTGGTAGGCTGCAGTCCACTGGGTCGCTACCAGTCGGACATGGCTGAGCGACTTCACTTTCACTTTTCACTTTCACACATTGGAGAAAGAAATGGCAACCCACTCCAGTGTTCTTGCCTTGAGAATCCCAGGGACGGGGGAGCCTGGTGGGCTGCCGTCTCTGGGGTCGCACAGGGTCGGACACGACTGAGGTGACTTAGCAGCAGCAGCAGCAGTGTCACATAGGGCTTCCCTGGGGGCTCAGATGGTAAAGAATCCACCTGCAATGTGGCAGACCTGTGTTCGATCCCTGGATTGGGAAGAACCCCTGGAGGAGGGCATGGTAACCCACACCAGTATTCTTGCCTAGAGAATCCCCATGGACAGAGGAGCCTGGCAGGTCTCAAAGAGTCGGACATGACTGAGCAACAAAGAACAAACAGCACAGCACAGTATCAAATAATATATTAAGCTTTTAATGAACAATTCTATGATTTTAGAACACTAATTTCAGCAAACACCCTGTCTGCTTATGTTATTGCAGATCCAGCATTTTAGTGCTGTCCTTTTATAACCCCCTTGAATTAAACAATATAATACTCAGCTTTTTACATGAACAATATTGGCTTAGGTTTGGTGGCTCAGTCAGTAAAGAATCCACCTGCAATGCAGGAGACCAGGGTTTGATCTCTGGTTTGGGAAGATCCTCTGGAGAAGGAAATGGCAACCTACTCCAGTATTCTTGCCTGAGAAATTTAACCTAAGGATTCATGTTTTTCATCATTTTTGAAAATTTTCAGCCACCTCTTGTTTAGTCTTTCTTGCATGGAAATTCCAATTAGACAAATATTAGACTCACTTTTTCCTCCGAATCTATCATCTTTTTCTCATTTTAATTCTATTGTATCTCTATGATACATTCTACTCATTTCTTCAGTACTATCTTCCAGCTCGCTAATTTTCTTTTCAGCTGTGGTTAGTCTTCCAGTGAGTTTGTTTTTTTCACTTCAACAATTACATTTTTTTCATTTCTAGAACTTCTCTTTGTTTTTTTGTCCTTCAAATATGCCTCCTCATTGAAATAATTATTGCTTACTTTTCTGTGAGTCTTAAAACATTTCATGCATAGATATTCTGTATTCCATATTTAACAGTTCCAGTATCTGCAGTACCTGGATGAATAATTCCATTATTTGCTGTTTCTACTGTTAAAATGTTTTACCTTTCCCTAGGCTTCATGTGCTTAATGAGCTACTTCTTGATCTTGCTGCTGCTGTTGCTAAGTCACATCAGTTGTGTCCGACTCTGTGCAACCCCATAGACGGCAGCCCACCAGGCTCCGCCGTCCCTGGGATTCTCCAGGCAAGAACAGTGGAGTGGGTTGCCATTTCCTTTCCCAGTGCATGAAAGTGAAAAGTGAAAATGAAGTCGCTCAGTCGTATCCGACTCTGAGTGACCCCATGGACTGAAGCCTACCAGGCTCCTTCGTCCATGGGATTTTCCAGGCAAGAGTACTAGAGTGGGTTGCCAGTGCCTTCTCCACTTCTTGATCTTAATCTGAGGGAATTTTGGAGGACTAAATTGGACAAACATTTCTTACAAGGATCACCATCTGTTTCTGACAATGTCCAGGGGGTTTCACCAACACGGTACTATTTCAGACCTCTAAGAGGTAAAAGGCCAGGCTCAGATTCTCCATCGTGCTCCTGGTCCCAGCAAGTCAAATGACAGCAGTCATGCCACCTGCATTATGCTTTACGTCCATCTCCCATCCCCAGGCCTTCCACAACTTCAAATTCCTGCTGTGCATCATCAATAAGATAAGGTAGACATGTTTAGAGTGATTGCCCTTCCCTCAACAGAGGTCTAGCACGAGTCAGTGTCTGGGTCCAGAAATACACCTCCCATAGGTGCATGCTCACCCATCATGAGTGAAAAGTCACAGAAATTCACTCATCCTGATCTGCCAATAACGAGTCTCAGCATCAATATCTGCTTTGAATCTACCAGTTTTCTCATGCCCTTTCTAGCCCTGTTTATGTCAGTTATCACAAGAACCACGAGATTCCTAGGTCAACTCCCACACTCAGATCAAAGGGTCTATACATCCCTAATCCTGCCCCTTTTAGCACCTTTCTCCAATTCCTGAACCTATAATGCCCTCTAAAATTCATGGCTCATCAAAATTGCCTTTCAACCTTTTTTTCTCCTGGATGCCCTCATCAACTTCTTGCAACAACAGAAATGTGGATTGCCCCTGAAAGCAGTTTTTCCTGCAGTCTTCCCAAATGCTGTTTTTCCTCTCTCACAGCCTGTTGCCACTGGGCCTAAAGGTTTGGGTAGCATCTGCTTGTTCTTCAGTGCTTCTTTCAGATCTATCTCCCTTCTCTCCAAAATCTCTAGCTTTGATACTCATGTCATCAGAATAAGACCATTTATTTGGATGTCAATAAGATATGAAAAAGAAATGGAAGGTACAGACACCAGAAAGAGAAGAAACAAAATTATTTTTTTTCACAGATGACATAATAACCTATGCAGAAAACTCAAAAGAATTGACCAAAAAACTGCGAGTTTAATTATAAACTCATGATTATAACAAGGTTGCAGGAGACAAGATTAATATACAAAAAATCACTTTCCTATATTGCAGTAATGAAGAAGTAGAATTTGAAATTAAAAACACATTACCATTATAGCACAGAGAACTTTCAGGGTAGTGAAAATACTCTGTATCATAATGATGGGTATATATATGTCATTTTACACTTGTCCAAACTCGGGTTATACACTACTAAGACTGAAGCCTCAGGTAGACTATGGACTTTGGATGACTAGTTATATGTCAGTGTATTTTAGGTTCATTAATTGTAACCAGTGGATGTTGCTAATGAGGGGAAAGTTATACATGTATGGGGATACAAGGTATATGGGAAATCTCTGTAGCCTCCTCTAGATTGTGCTGTGAATCTAAAACTCCAGTAAAGATAGAGAAAACAAACTTATGGTTGCCAGGGAAAAGTGGGGTGGTAAACTGGGATTGACATTCGCACATAACTAACAAGGACCACTGTATAGTGCAGGGGACTCTACTCAGTACTCCGTAATGACCTGTATGGGGAAGGAATCAAAATAAAGAGTAGATGTAACTGATTCACTGTTGTACAGCAGAAACAAATACATTGTAAATCAACTATGCTTCAATAAAAATTTAAAATAACAAAATTCCTGTAAGAACTCTGTAACTATCAAAAAATTTATTTCATTAGTACCCCCTAAAATGAAATAGCTTAGATATATGTCTAGAAAAATGTGCATAAGATATGAAGAAAAATATAACATTCTGATGGAACTAAATTAATGTAGAGAGATTCCATGTTCACAGATAGGAACACTCAATATTGTCAAAAGGGCAGTTCTTACCAACATTGATCTACAGATTCTGGCCAATCCCTCTCAAACTCCCAGTAAGTTATTTTGTGAATATCAACAAACTGATTTTAAACTACATATTGAGAAGCAAAAGAACCAGCCAACTCAGTCAATACAGACCCAATACAACTACAAAGTTGGAAGACGCTCTATCCTACTTCAAGGTTTACTATAAAGCTAGAGTAATAAAAAGCATGTGCTATTGAAATAATAGACAATTAGATCAGTGGAATAGAACTACATAAACAGACCCAGATGAATACAGTCCACTGATCTTCAACAAAGATATTTTTTTTCAGCAACCCATTTACTGTCATTACACAATGGAAGTGACAAATAGATATAAGGGGTTCAGTTCAGTCTCAGTCATGTCCGACTCTTTGCGACCCCGTGAATTGCAGCACGCCAGGCCTCCCTGTCCATCACCAACTCCTGGAGTTTACCCAAACCATGTCCATTGAGTCGGTGATGCCATCCAACCATCTCATCCTCTGTAATCCCCTTCTCCTCCTGCCCTCGATCTTTCCCAGCATCAGCGTCTTTTCAAATGAGTCTGCTCTTCGCATCAGGTGGCCAAAGTATTGGAGTTTCAGCTTCAACATCAGTCCTTCCAATGAACACCCAGGACTGATCTCCTCTAGGATGGACTGGTTGGATCTCCTTGCAGTCCAAGGGACTCTCAAGAGTCTTCTCCAACACCACAGTTCAAAACCATCAATTTTTCGGTGCTCAGCTTTCTTCACAGTCCAACTCTCACATCCATACATGGCCACTGGAAAAACCATAGCCTTGACTAGACAGACCTTTGTTGGCAAAGTAATGTCTGTGTTTTTTAACATGCTGTCTAGGTTGGTCATAACTTTCCTTCCAAGAGGTAAGCGTCTTTTAATTTCATGGCTGCAATCACCATCTGCAGTGATTTTGAAGCCCAAAAATATAAAGTCTGACACTGTTTCCACTGTTTCCCCATCTATTTGCCACGAAGTGATGGGACCAGATACCGTGATCTTAGTTTTCTGAATGTTGAGCTTTAAGCCAACTTTTTCACTCTCCTCTTTCACTTTCATCAAGAGACTTTTCAGTTCATCTTCACTTTCTGTCATAAGGGTGGTGTCATCTGCATATATAAGGTTATTGATATTTCTCCCAGCAATCTTGATTCCAGCTTGTGCTTCTTCCAGCCCAGCGTTTCTCATGATGTACTCTGCATGTACGTTAAATAAGCAGGGTGACAATATACAGCCTTGACATACTCCTCTTCCTATTTGGAACCAGTCTGTTGTTCCATGTCCAGTTCTAACTGTGGCTTCCTAACCTGCATACAGGTTTCTCAAGAGGCAGGTCAGGTGGTCTGGTATTCCCATCTCTTTCAGAATTTTCCACAGTTTATTGTGATCCACACAGTGAAAGGCTTTGACATAGTCAATATAGCAGAAATAGATGTTTTTCTGGAATTCTCTTGCTTTTTGGATGATCCAGCAGATGTTGGCAATTTGATCTCTGGTTCCTCTGCCTTTTCTAAAACCAACTTGAACATCTGGAAGTTCATGGTTCACATATTGCTGAAGACTGGCTTCAAAATTTTGAGCATTACTTTACTAGCGTGTGAGATGAGTGCAATTATGCAGTAGTTTGAGCATTCTTTGGCATTGCCTTTCTTTGGGATTGGAATGAAAACTGACCCTTTCCAGTCCTGTGGCCACTGCTGAGTTTTCCAAATTTGCTGGCATAATGAGTGCAGCACTTTCACAGCATCATCTTTCACGATTTGAAATAGCTCAACTGGAATTCCATCACATCCACTAGCTTTGTTTGTAGTGATGCTTCCTAAGGCCCACTTGACTTCACATTCCAGGATGTCTGGCTCTAGGTGAGTGATCACACCATTGTGATTACTCAAGGAGTTAGATATGATAGATTTGAGTGCCTGAAAAACTATGGACAGACATTTGTAATAGTTACAGGAAGCAGTGGTCAAAACCACTCCCAAGAGAAAGAAGTGCAAGAAGCAAAATGCTTGTCTGAGGAGGCCTTACAAATAGCTGAGAAAAGAAGAGAAGTGAAAGGCAAAGGAGAAAAGCAAAGATATACCCATCTGAATGCAGAATTCCAAAGAATAGCAAAGAATGATAAGAAAGCCTTCCTAAAGTGAACAATGCAAAGAAGTAGAGGGAAACAACAGAATGGGAAAGACTAGAAATCTCTTTAAGAAAATTAGAGATACAAAGGGAACATGTCATACAAATATGGGCACAATAAAGGACAGAAATGGTATGGACCTAACAGAAGAGATTAAGAAGAGGTTGCAAGAAAACACAGAAGGCTATACAAAAAAGATCTTAATGACACAGACAAACACAATGGTGTGATCATTCACCTAGAGCAAGACATCCTGTAGTGTGAAGTCAAGTGGGCCTTAGCATCACTATGAACAAAAGCTAGTGGAAGTGATGGAATTCCAGCTGAGCTATTTCAAATCCTAAAAGATGATGCTGTTAAAGTGCTGCACTCAGTATCCCAGCAAATTTGGAAAACTCAGCAGTGGCCACAGGACTGGAAAAAGTCAGTTTTCATTTCAATCCCAAAGAAGGGCAATGCCAAAGTTTGTTCAAACTACAGCAAAATTGTACTCACTTCACATGCTGGCAAAGTAATGCTCAAAATCCTCCAAGCTAGGCTTCAATAGTACATGAACCCAGAACCTCCAGATATACAAGATGGATTTAGAAAAGTCAGAGGAATCAGAGATCAAATTGCCAACATCCTTCAGATTACAGAAAAAGCAAGATAATTCCAGAAAAACATCTACTTCTGCTTCATTGACTACGATAAAGCCTTTAACTGTGTGGATCACAACAAACTGTGGAAAATTCTTAAAGAGATGGGAATACCAGACCACCTTACCTGCCTCCTGAGAAATCTGTATGCAGGTCAAGAATTCAATAGCTAGAACCGGACATGGAACAATAGACCAATTACAAATTGCGAAACAAGTATGTCAAAGCTGTATACTGTCACCCTGCTTATTTAACTTATATGCAGAGTACATCATACGAAATCCCAGGCTGGATGAAGCACGAGCTGGAATCAAGATTGCCAGGAGAATTATCAATAACCTCAGATATGCAGATGACACCACCTTTATGGCAGAAAGCAAAGGAACTAAAGGGCCTCTTGAAGAAGGTGAAAGAAGAGAGAAAAAGCTGATTAAATTTAAAATCTCAACATTCAAAAAACGAAGATCATGGCATCTGGTCCCATCACTTCATGGCAAATGGCTGGGGAAACAATAGAAACTGACAGCTTTTATTTTCTGGGCTCCAAAATCATTGTGGGCTGTGACTGCAGCCATGAAATTAAAAGACGCTTGCTCCTTGAAAGCAAAGCTGTGACCAACTTAGACAAGATATTAAAAAGTAGAGACATTACTTTGCCAACAGAGGTCCACCTAGTCAAAGCTATGGTTTTTCCAGTAGTCATGTATGGATGTGAGAGTTGGACTATGAAGAAGTCTGAGCACTGAAGAACTGACACTTTTGAATTATGGGTTTTTAGAAGACTCGAGAGTCCTTTGAACTGCAAGGAGAGTAAACCAGTCAATCCTAAACGAAGTCAACCCTGAATATTCACTGGAAGCTGATGCTGAGGTTCCAATACTTTGACCACTTGATGAGAAGAGCCTATTCATTGGAAAAGACCCTGATGCTGGGGAGACTGAAGGCAGGAGGAGAAGGGAGGAGAGGACAGGGTGGTTGGATGGCATCACTGACTAATGGACGTGAATCTGGGCAAGCTCTGGGAGACTGAGAAAGACAGGGAGGCCTGGTGCGCTGCAGTCCAAGGGGTCGCAGAGGCAGACATGACTGAATGAACTCAATTACTGTCATGCTGATTTTGAAGAAAGATAAAATGGTCTCATAGCTTATAAAGATTTAAAAACCAATCTGCTAGTAGAAAATGCAATATATAAAGTTCCATTCCATAACTGTTCCTTGTTTAAAGATCTGATATCAGAGATAGATGAAAAGGAGGTAAAAGACAGTGCGGATATGAGTAACATGGTCTTTGGAGTCAGACATGGTTAACATTTCTTCCATAAAGTAGATGTACGACCTGAATCTCTGTGTGTGCGCTCTGTCAGTTGTGTCTGACTCTTTGAGACTCCATGGACTGTAGCCCACCAGGCTCCTTGGTCCATAGAATTTTCCAGGCAAGTATACTAGAGTGGGTTGCCATTTCCTTCTCCAGGGGATCTTCCCAACCCAGGGATCAAACCTGCATCTCTTGTGTTTCCTGCACTGGCAGGCAGATTCTTTACCACTGCGCCACCTGTGTGTGTAAAATGGAATGGAAGTATCACCTTCTTCAGAGTAGTTATTAAGAACTTAACAAGATGTGTGTGTGTATTTGTGTAACTCTGTGTGTGTGTGTGTGTGTATATATCTCCACAATGTAGGTACTCAGTAGTAAAGGAGAATACGGCTATTAAGAAAAACCAGAGTCCAAATGATTCTCCTGGGTTTTGAGTCAAACAGACCTAAATTAGAATGCTGTTTCTGCCACTGCCATCTATGATCTTACTATGGTTCCAAGATAAAAGGTTACTATATCTCTTCTCCTACTCCAAGGCTATATAATAGCCCAAGTAGAGAACATGAGCCAGTTTAAGTCAGTCACAAACAGGCCAAATTCTTGACTCAAAATACATCTGCTTGGAATATGCAGAAAGCTTTGTGGTCAAGTAAACCTGGAATCTGGTCACTGTCCAGCCATATGATTTGGGGAAAATTACATAATCTCCTTCTGGTTTCTCATTCTTCAAATGACTTTTGCTAAAGTCAGCATGTTTAAAAGACTTTAAGTAGAAAAAGTATTTTTGTTAAAGACTAATTTTCTTAGATATTTGCAATGAAAAGAGCTGGTCTCAAGGGTACCATTCCACATTTCATAATGGAAAGAAATACATAAGACTATTTTAAAATCTTTCATAACAGATATTCAATACCTTTATTGTGGAGGAAAAGATACAAAAATATAACATTCCCAAAAGCACAACTCTTAAAATGCTGGTTTTATTACAGGACTCAAAACTTTAATGGCATTCCCATAATACTGTCAGAAAGAACAAGCCCTAAAGAAAAATGCAAAAATGCCGAGATCTTCTCCAACCACAATTATTTTTAATCCATGAAACAGAATTTCCTTACAAATTAGGTAGTTTTGATAGTAATGACATTTATCATTGATGTCATCTGTTTAATATATGACTATAGTCAGAAGGGAAGTTGGGCCTGCTATTTTTCCAGAAATTGAAAAATGTACCATCATTAAGATAAGGAAGAGAAAGATTTGTATCCGTGTTTTGGGGATGTGTAAGGCGAGACTGAAGTCTCACAGTTGGAGAATTTATGGATATTGCTGGAGGAATTGGAGATGCTCTCTAGTAAGCGGGTAATCCCTCTTCCCCGAACACTGCTGTTTTGGCCAGAGATTTTCATCCCAGATGGGTAGTCACCTAGGATATTAAAAATACAAGAAAAGAAAGGCAGCAATTTTACAGTCTCATTATAAACAGCTTCCTCAATTGATTCATCCTACTGCATGCCTTTCACTTAACCATGATTGAACAGATCATCAAAAGGGGAGATAATTCTTAGAGTAAATGCCAAAAGGCTGAACAAGAATATTCTTTTTAAGTCCTGGAAATGTTAATTGAAGTTCTTCAGGGACCATTTGAAATTTCATGTCACTAGCTTTTTTAAACTTTCTCATTTCCCCAAAGACACCCTCACATCAAAACTATGAAACAGCAGCTGCTACAAGGGCTTTACTTTAAATGCCCTGAACAAAATTCTGTAGAGTAGGTTAAATTTTATCAAAGTGGTAAAAAGTCACACATATCCAAAAAAAGTGCATTTGACAAGTAAAACTCCCAATTCAAGATTCTTATGTCCTAAAGCCAATTTGGAACATCTGTTTAAGTACCATAGTCTGGAATCTTGGAAAGACCCTAACTTTTTAAGGTGCCTTATTAAACATAAGATACTTACCAGTGGGTGTGTTTGATCTTTGGTCTTGATTAGAAGAGCTGAAATGAGAGAGTCCTGGGCTCTCAACCCTTAGCTTCTGTAAGTAAAAAGCAACCGACAAACAAACAAACAAAAGTGGGAAACGTTTCTTTCTTATTATTGGATCATCTACTTCAAATTACTCCTTAAATACAAACTAACACCCACTTTCCAATGTCTGATCAACTTTTGAAGAGTACTGTTGTAAAGGAAAGCAGAAGGAAGTCTTCGAGGGGGAAATTACAGCATAAAAAAGGGTTTTTATTTTTAAATATGAGATCATACAATGTTTCCTAATAAGAATGACTCAGAACAGACAGAAACCCTAGTGATGAAGGATAAAGTATAAAGTCATTAGAGCCATGTCCTTAGGTAGGTAAGAGAATGAGATATATAGAAATAAAAGGATTGGCTTTAGATAGAAACATAGATAATTCATACATTGAAGCAGAGTATATGGTGAAGGTAATGGTAGGAATACATGGAAAACCTCTTGATTGCTTCTATTTTCTCAGAGAAGGAGGGGATAAGAGCGTCAGCTAGAACAAGGATGAAGGAAGAGGTGATGGAAGTTTGAAGTGAGAGAAGATGAAAAATAACTGCCTAGGAGAGAGGAAGATTAATCAAACCAGAGAAATGGACAACTGCCACGCACTGCTAAGGGCTCACTTGAAGCTGGAGGTGACAGAGATGAAATAATACCAGTCAGTATGGTAGCTTCTTTTCAAGTGTGTAAGAACAGAGTGGGTAAAAAGCTGATTTAATCAGGATTAGTGCTTATTAACCAAGTATGATGAAGAATGAAAGGCCACTGGAGTTGACAGTGCAAGTGAGTGGAAATAACAGAGCAAGGAGTCTAAAAAGGGAAGGGAGGAGGTGAAGGGCAAGGTGAGGAGAGAGAAAGACGCAAGGTGCAGCACCGCCCATGTGAATGGCGCCCCTAGAGTTGTGCAGTGCAGCGACCCTGTGAAGGAGAGCTTCAGAACAGTGGAGACGTAGAAGGTCTCAGTCAAGATAAAGGAACTGCTGGCACTGAGGTACCAGAGAAAGACAGTGGTAGTCGGAGAGCAAGATGCTTGAAATTGAGACTGCGCGAAGATGCCACTGGGACCTAGAATATGATCATGGGAGTGGATATTTGATGGATGGCAGGAGATAGCACCACTGGAGAAGGGGAAGTCAAGGAAATGAAATATCAGGCAGTTAGAAAGATCTATGGGGAAACTGTAATCAAAAATTCTGATGGCAATACTGTTTTATCTTCTGCCTCAATGTTGCTCTAAGAATGAAGACGTCCAACTCAGGGGCCTAGGGACTCCAAAAAGGGGTTATCAGGTGCTACAGCCTGAATGACATGAGATTCAAAGCCTAGCGATTTTAGAGAGAAGTTAGGAAGTCTGGAGGCCACAAAGTTAAATAAGGACAACTACCTCAAATCTAGGCCCACAATAAATGAGGGGGAAAAAATGTCTCCATTTTAAAGAGCTAACAGGGAAACAGTGTCTTTAGAGGACAGTCACATTTTAGTTAGAATCAAGGAGGAAAACAGGCCTTCCCCAGAGGAGGCTGACGATACAAGATTTTATTGATAACTGAGGTTGAGAAGACACACAGTTGGGGAGGGCTGAACACAGAACTGGCCTAGTAAGATGAGTCTGGGAAATGAGCGAGGATCTAGGTATCCTGAGCTTGCATAGTGATTGATGCTAACAATGAAAGGGGGGATAACGTGACTAAACCTGGTAGTCTCAACACAGACAGCGATGATGGGGCTAAGGCAGGGTTTCTCATCCTGGACACTACTGACATTTTTAGGCTAAGTAATATTTTGTTTAGAAGGTTGTCCTGTCCCTTGTGGCTCAGCCGGCAAAGAATCTTTGCCTGCAACGCAGGAGACCTGGGTTCAATCCCTGGGTTGGGAAGATCCCCTGGAGAAGGGAAAGGCTACCCACTCCAGTATTCTGGCCTGGAGAATCCCATGGACTGTGTAGTCCATGGGTCGCACAGAGTCGGACGTGATGGAGTGACGCTCACTCTCACTTTCTTCCACTGTGCATTATCAGGTGTTTAGCAGGCTTATTGGTACCTACTCACGAGAAGCCAGCGGCGCCCCATTCCCAGCTGTAACAACCAAACACGTCTCCAAGTGTTGCCAAGTGTCTCCTGCACGGCACAAAAACTGGCCCTCCTAAAGAATCACTGGGCTGGGGTTAATAATACAGAGAGAACAGTCCTGCCCAGGTTTTAAAACTGTCACATGAGTAAGACAGACTTTGGGGGGGGGGTTACATTTCTGAGTTTTAACAAAGAGATCTGTGAAACCACCACTGCAGTTAGGAGACAGAACCATCTTATCACCTCAAAAACCTCCCTCACACTATCCCTTCACAGACACACCTCCCCGACTCCCTGGGAACCACTGACATGTCCATCATTATCATTTGTATTTTCAAGAATGTCACATAAATGGAATCATACAGTATATAACTTTTGAGACTGCTGCTTTTGCTATGCATAAGTATTGCCTTTGAGATCGATACTAACAGTTATTTGTGTCAATTATTGATTCCATTTTGGAGTTCCCCTTTCACTATTTTATTATTTTAAAATAATATTTATTATATACTATATTCTATGGCAGAATTCTTAGTACTTTCATATGCTGCTACATTTAACCCTACAACTACTAGCCCTTATTATTATTATTGTTCTACAGATAAGAAATCAGCACAGATAGTTCAAATAACTTGCAGTCACCCAGCCTACATGCAGCAGAACCTGAAGTGAAATTCAGGAATTCAACTAGAGAGCCCATACTCTTAACTGCTATGTTCTCAGTAGTATAGCAAGGTCTACGAGTAAGTAAATAGAGCAAGGAGGAAAGAGAGGTGGTACGGAAATTATATTAGCCTCTAATCAAATCCGGAATCAGGTCTTGTATTTAAAATATCTACTTCAAAAATGTGTATCATATAATTTTTTGAATAAATGTTTGAATGTGTTTTGTATAAAGACTAATGCCAAACGTTCCCCAGAAGGAAAAAATATACCAGGAAAGGAAAGGATCTTATGCAAAATCCAATTGGATTAAAAACTGACATTCCATGAAGGATTAAAAACACGTCTAGGAGAAGAGAGACCCAAGCAGGAACGCTCTTTGTCTGCTGCGGACCAGGACCGCGCTGAGCAGGGCACGAGAAACCCGCAGCAAGAGTCGGCTCCCCACCTGGTAACGCCCTGCATCCAGCACAACCATCTTGGGGGTCACACTGCTGCTGGCCTCGTAGTCCTGAAGCGGAACATGAGCCCCTGTGAGCTGGATTCCAAAGAGAGTGGCCAGAGAATTACTGATGCAGTACCTGTAAAAAGGAATTCAAAACGTTCATTATCAGCATCTTATCTAATTCATTTAAAAAGCAGTCACACTTTAAAAATTTCTAACAAAGTATGTGAGAGATACTGTAAATCTGGGGAAAAAGAAATTTAGAGATTTGAATAAAAATGGGAATTGGTAGCAGCACATATAAAACTGGATATCAGTGGTAAGCAATACTCTGATTAGCAAATATATCAGCCTCGTTATAAGAGAACAGGAATGAGGGTACAGATCACCAGAATTCTTATGTACTTAAGGCAGGGACAGACACCACGAGGAGGAGGGCTAAAACTTAAACACTTCTTCATTCTCAGACCAACGATCAGCAGCTGTATAAAGTGATCAACAGAGCACCTACAGATCTGAGGCTGCAGGAACTTTCCTGACAAAATGAGGAGAAAAGGGTCTATATTTTTTGAGCACCTTCACGAGGAAGTGCTGTTCTTAACGACAGTAGGGGATTTTGCTTTCCTATAGGAACCCTAGAAGGAAAAATTCAGCTTAAGTGCTTCTGAAGGGTCAGTCAAATTGCTCAGGTGGTAACTACATCCAACAAGGAGTGACAGGGGCAGAATAAGAAAAGTAACATGATTTTAAAAAGTGTCTAAAAGGGAACTGTGGAAACAGAGGTGAAGTGATGCATCCTATGTGTCAAAGCAACAAGGAAAGTTGCAAAGAATTCAGTGCAGATTAGAGTATTATGAAGACACTCCTAACTTACGCAATTTTCTTGCAAACAGCTAAAGCACAGAAGAGAGTATCATTTTCTTCATGCCACTTGCACCTGTACAAAAAAAGACTTTAATATCCTGATCTAATGAGTTTTCATGTGCCAAATTTCAAACTTACTTCAGTGTCACTTTTTCTTAAATGATTTCAATTATTACTCAAATACTAAAATTTCTAATTTAACATACAAAATAGATTTTTTTAAAAAACAAGTTTTTTACATTACTTCCTCAGATGTAAATTCATGATATATTGCAAACAACACACAACTATAAGAGAGAAATTTTACCTTGAAATAAAATGAGAGATCAGGAGACATATTAGTGACTATGGTTAGCATCCACTCATAAAACAAGCATTTACTGAATACAGACTACTTACCAGGCTTGTTCTAGGCATTCAGCATTGAATGAAACACACTTATGCACACAAAACCTACTTTCTAATGGGGAAGTCAGATTAAAGATATTTAGGCATAACATACAGTAAGTTAGATGATAAGTTCTAAGAAGGAAAAAAACAAAAAGGTGATATGAAATGCTACAGAAGGGTGACATTTTAGGTAAGTCAGGCAGGGAAGGTATGAATGAAAAACGGATGTTTAAGTGATGACTTCAGGCAGTGATGTTAAAATGACCAACAACAAACATACAAGAACCACTATAAACCTGCATATATATATATCTTTCCCCTGAGTGCCAAAGTCTATTAAGACTCAGAACAGCACTACCTGCATAATACTGGGTTGGCCAAAAAGATTGTTTGGGGCTTTCTGAAAGATGAACAAACTGTTTGGCCAATCCAATAGGAGGCTTGCCTGAACTTAGCAAGAATCTTCATTTAAAAATTATAAACATGGCAAACAGTAAGTACCGCATGTCTGTCTACTAACCACTAAAGATAAGAAGGAGAAGGAAACAATCCCATTTACCATTACATCAAAAAGAATAAAAAAAATACCTAAAAATAAACCTACCTAAGGAGGCAAAAGGACTGAAGTTCAAAAACTAGAAGATAACTGATTAAAAAATCTAAAGATGACATCAACAAACAGAAAGATAAACCATGTTATTGGACTGGAAGACTCAATCAAAATACTACTTCAGTTTGCTGACTCAACACAATCCCTGTCAAATTACCAATGGAAGATCAGGAACAAAAGACTTAAAATTTTATGGAAATCCAAAAGACCCCAAACAGCCAAAGCAATCCCGAAAGAAACACAGGGCTGGGGAAAAGACTTCAGACTATACTATAAAGCTACAGTCATCACGAACAGTATGAAAAGGCAAAAAGATGTCACACTGAAAGATGAACTCCCCAGCTCGGTAGGTGCCCTATAACTACTGCAGAAGGGTGGAGCAATAGCTCCAGAAGGAGTGAAGAGGCCAAGCCAAAGCGAAAACAATGCCCAGCTGTGGATGTGTCTGGTGGCAAAAGTAAAGTCTGATGCTATAAAGAACAATAATGCATAGGAACCTGAAATGTTAGGTCCATGAATCAAGATTAAATGAATGTGGTCAAACAGAAGATGGCAAAACTGAACTCTGACATTTTAGAAAGCAGTAAACTAAAATGGAAGGGAATGCGTGAATTTAATTCAGATGATCACTGTATCTAAAACTGTGGGCAAGAATCCCTTAAAGGAATGGAGTAGCCCTTTTAGTCAACAAAGGACAAAATGCAGTACTTGGGTGTAATTTCAAAAATGACAGAATGATCTCAGCTCATTTCCAAGGCAAACCATTCAATATCACAATAATCCAAGTCAATTACCCAATTAATAATGTTGAAGAAGCTAAAGTTGAACAGTTCAATGGTGACCTACAGAACCTACTGGAACTATCACCAAAGAAAGATGTCCTTTTCATCATAGGGGTCTTAGAATGCAAAAAAAGGAAGTCAAGAGATACCTCGAATTACAAGCAAGTTTGACCTTGGAGTACAAAATGAAGCAGGGTAAAGTCTAACAAAGTTTTACCAAGAGAACACATTGGTTATAGAAAATACTCTTATCCAGCAACACAAGAGGTGATTCCACACATGGACATCACCAGATGGTCAATACTGAAATCAGACTGATTATATTCTTTGTAACCAAAGATGGAGAAGCTCTATACAATCATAAAAACAAGACCTGGAGCTGACTATGGCTCAGCTCATAAGCTCCTTGTAGCAAAATTCAGGGTCAAGTTGCATAAAGTAGGGAAAACCACTAAGACATTCAGGTATGACATAAATCAAATCCCTTATGTTTATACAGTGGAGGTGATTAATAGACTCAGGGGACCAGATCTGGTAGAAGAGTGTCTGAAGAACTACGGATGGAGGTTCATGACATTGTGCAGGAGGTGGTGACCAAAACCATCCCCAAGAAAAAGAAATGCAAAAAAGGCAAAATGGTTGTCTGAGGAGGCCTTACAAATAGCTGAGAAAAGAAGAGAAAGGCAAAGGAGAAAGGGAAAGGTATACTTTTCTCTTTGGTATACCTATTCTCTGGAATTCAGAGTTCCAGAGAATAGTAAGGAGATATAAGAAAGCGTTCTTACGTGAACAATGCAAAGAAATAGAGGAAAATAACAGAATGGGAAAGACTAGAGATCTCTTTAAGCAAAATGGAGACATTTCATGCAAAGGGGAACATTTCATGCAAAGACGGACACAATAAAGGACAAAAACGGCAAGGACCTAACAGAAGCAGAAGAGATTAAGAAGAGGCGGCAAGACTACACAGATCTGTACAAAAAAAGCTCTTAATGACCCAGACAACTATGATGGTGTGATCACTCACCTAGAGCTAGATGTCCTGGACTGTGAAGTCAAGTGGGCCTTAGAAAGCATTACTATGAACAAAGCTAGTGGAGGTGATGCATTTCCAGCTGAGCTATTTCAAATCCTAAAGATGATGCTCTGAAAGTGCTGCACTCATTATGCCAGCAAATTTGGAAAACTCAGCAGTGGCCACGGGACTGGAAAAGGTCAGTTTTCATTCCAATCCCAAAGAAAGGCAATGCCAAAGCAATGTACAATTACTGTATAATTGTACTCATTTTCAAATTACTGTACAATTGTACTCATTTTACATCCCAGCTAGATTATGCTCAAAATCCTTCAAGCTAGACTTCAGGAGTATGTGAACTGAGAACTTCCAGATGTACAAGCTGGATCTGGAAAAGGAAGAGGAACCAGATTTCAAATTGCCAACATGCTCTGGATCATAGAATAAGCAAGGGAATTTCAAAAAAACACCTACTTCTGCTTCACTGACTATGCTAAAGCCTATGACTGTGTGAATCACACAAACTGGAATATTCTTAATGAGATGGGAATCTCAGACCACATTACATGCCTCCTGAGAAGCCTGTACACATGACAAGAAACAAGTTAGACCTGAACATGGAACAACGGACTGGTTCTAAATTAGAAAAGGGCTATGTCAAGACTATTTGTTGTCACCCTGCTGATTTAACTTACAAAGCAGAGTACATCCTGCAAAATGCTGGGCTGGATGAACCGCAACCTGGAATCAAGATTGCTGGGAGAAATATCAACAACCTCAGGTATGCAGATGATATCACTTTAACAGCAGAAAGTGAAGAGGAACTAAAGAGCCTCTTGACGAAGGTGAAAGAGGAGAGTGAAAAAGCTGGCTTAAAACTCAACATGCAAAAACAAAGATCATGGCATCCGGTCCCACCACTTCATGGCAAATAGATGGGGAAACAGTGAAAACAGTGACAGACTTTATTTTCTTGGGCTCCAAATCACTGCAGACAGCGACTGCAGCCACAAAATTAAAAGACGCTTGCTCCCAGGAAGAAGACCTACAACAAACCTAGACAGTGAATTAAAAAGCAGAGATATCACTTTGCTGACAAAGGTCCATATAGTCAAAGCTATGGTTTTTAAAGTGGTCATGTATGGATACGAGAGTTGGACCATAAGGAAGGCTGAGTGCTGAAGAATCGATGCTTTTGAACTGTGGTGCTGGAGAAGACTCTTGAGAGTCCTTTGGACATCAAGGAGATCAAACCAGTCAATCCTAAAGGAAATCAATATGAATATGCTAAAGCTCCAATACTTTGGGCACCTGATGCGAAGAGTCAACTCACTGGAAACACCCCAATGCTGGGGAAGATTGAGGGCAAGAGGAGAAACGGAAACAGAGGATGAGATGGTTGGATGGCATCACTGACTCAATGGACATGAGTCTGAGCAAACTCTGGGAGATGGTGAAGGACAGGGACACCTGGCTAGGATCAATTAATTTACAGCAAAGGAGGCAAAAGAGAACCCCATGAGCAGTATGCCTTGAGAGCCCCATGAACGGTATGAAAAGGCAAAAAGACAGGACACTGAAAGATGAACTCCCAAGCTCAACAGGTACCCAATATGCTACTGGAGATCAGTGGAGAAATAACTCCAGAAAGAATGAAGAGATGGAGCCAAAGCAAAAACACCACCCAGTTGTGGATGCGACTGGTGATGGATGTAAAGTTTGAAGCTGTAAAGAGCAATGTTACATAGGAACCTAGAATGTTAGGTCCATGAATCAAGACAAATTTGAAGTGGTCAAACAGGAGATGGCAAGAGTGAATATCTATATTTTTGGAATTAATGAATAAAAATGGACTGGAATGGATGAATTTAACTTAGATGACCATTGTATCTACTGCAGTGGGCAAGAATCCCTTAGAAGAAATGGAGTAGCCATCACAGTCAACAAAAGAGTCTGAAATGCAGTACTTGGATGCAATCTCAAAAACGACAGAATGATCTCTGTTCGTTTCCAAGGCAAACCACTCAGTATCACAGTAATCCAAGTCTATGCCCCAACCAGTAATGCTGAAGAAGCTGAAGTTGAATGGTTCTATGAAGACCTACAAGACTCTCTAGAACTAACACCCGAAAAAGGTATCCTTTTCATTATAGGGGACTGGAATGCAAAAATAGGAAGTAAAGAAACACCTGGAGTAACAGGCAAATTTGGATTTGGAGTACAGAATGAAGTAGAGCAAAGGCTAATAGAGTTCTGCCAGGAAAACGCACTGGTCATAGCAAACACCCTCTTCCAACAAAACAGGAGAAGACTCCACACATGGACATCACCAGATGGTCAATACCAAAATCAGATTGATCATATTCTTTGCAGCCAAAGATGGAAACACTCTATTTGGTCAGCAAAAACAACAGCGGGAGCTGATGTGGCTCAGATCATGAACTTGTTACTGCCAAATTCAGACTTAAATTAAAGAAAGTAGGGAAACCCACTAGACCATTCAGGTATGACCTACATCAAATCCCTTACAATTATACAGTGGAAGTGACAAACAGATTCAAGGGATTAGATATGATAGAGTACCAGATAAACTATGGATGGAGGTTTGTAACACTGTACAGGAGACAGGGATCAAGACCATCCCCAAGAAATAGAAATGCAAAAAGGCAAAATGGCTGTCTGAGGAGGCCTTACAAATAGCTGTGAAAAGAAGAGAAGCGAAAGGCAAAAGAGAAAAGGAAAGATATTCCCATTTGAATGCAGATTTCCAAAGAACAGCAAGGAGAGATAAGAAGCCTTCCTCAGCCATCAGTGCAAAGAAATATAGGAAAACAAGAGAATGGGAAACACTAGAGATCTCATCAAGAAAATCAGACACACCAAGGGAACATTTCATGCAAAGATGGGCACAATAAAGGAAAGAAATGGTATGGACCTAACAGAAGCAGAAGATATTAAGAAGAGGTGGTAAGTATACACAGAACTATACAAAAAAGATCTTCACAACCCAGATAATCATGATGTTGTGATCACTCACCTAGAGCCAGACATCCTGGAATGTGAAGTCAAGTGGGCTTTAGGAAGCATCACTATGAACAAAGCTAGTGGAGTGATGGAATTTCAGTTGAGCTATTTCAAATCCTGAAAGATGATGCTGTGAAAGTGCTGCACTCAATATGCCAGCAAATTTGGAAAACTCAGCAGTGGCCACAGGACTGGAAGAGGTCAGTTTTCATTCCAATCCCAAAGAAAGGCAATGCCAAAGAATGCTCAAACTACTGCATAATTGCACTCATCTCACATGCCACTAACATAATGCTCAAAATTCTCCAGGCCAGGCTTCAACAGTATGTGAACTATGAAATTCCAGACATTCAAGCTGGATTTAGAAAAGAGGAACCAGAGATCAAATTGCCAACATCCGCTGGACCATTGAAAAAGAAAGGGAGTTCCAGAAAAACATCTATTTCTGCTTTACTGACTAGGCCAAAGCCTTTGACTGTGTGGATCAGGATAAACTGTGGAAAATTCTGAAAGAGATGGGAATACCAGACCACCTGACCTGCCTCCTGAGAAATCTGTATGCAGGTCAAGAAGGAACAGTTAGACCTGGACATGGAGCAGACTGGTTCCAAATTGGGAAAGGAGTACGTCAAGGCTGTATACTGTCACTCTGCTTATTTAACTTATATGCAGAGTACATCATGAGAAATGCTGGGCTGGAAGAAGCACAAGCTGGAATCAAGATTGCTGGGAGAAATATCAATAACCTCAGATATGCAGGTGACACCACCCTCATGGCAGAAAGTGAAGAAGAACTGAAGAGTCTCTTGATGAAAGTGAAAGAGGAGAATGAAAAAGTTGGCTTAAAACTCAACTTTCAGAAAACTAAGATCATGGCATCTGGTCCCATCACTTCACGGCAAATAGAAGGGAAAACAGTGGAAACAGTGAAAAGACTTTATTTTGGGGGGCTCCAAAATCACTGCAGATGGTGACTGCAGCCATGGAATTAAGAGACACTTGCTCCTTGGAAGAAAAGTTATGACCAACTTAGACAGCATATTAAAAAGCAGAGACATTATTTTGTCAGCAAAGATCTGTCTAGTCAACACTATGGTTTTTCCAGTAGTTACGTATGGATGTGAGAGTTGGACTATAAAGAAAGCTAAGCACCGAAGAACTGATGCTTTTGAACTGTGGTGATGGGAGAAGACTCTTGAGAGTCCCTTAGACTGCAAGGAGATCCAACCAGTCCATCCTAGAGGAGATCAGTCCTGGGTGTTCACTGGAGGGACTGATGCTGAAGCTGAAACTCCAATACTTTGACCACCTGATGCAAAGTGCTGACTCATTTGAAAAGACCCTGATGCTGAGAAAGACTGAGGGCAGGAGGAGAAGGGATGACAGAGGATGAGACGGTTGGATGGCATCACCAACTCAGTGTACATAGTTTGAGTAAACTCTGGGAATTGGTGATGGATAGGGAGGCCTAGCCTGCTGCAGTCCATGGGGTCTCAGAGTCGGACACGACTGAGTGACTGAACTGAACTGAATGAGGCAAAACTATATAATGGAGAAAAGATAGTCTCTTCATTGAGAGGTACTGGGAAAACTGGAATGCAGAGGAAATGAAATTAGAACATTCTCTAACATCATACATAAAAATAAACTAAAATGGATTAAAGACCTCAATGTAAGACCAACTATTATAAAACTTAGAGGAAAACACAGGTAGAACAATTCTGACATAAACATCACAGCACTCTGTCTTCTGACCCACCTCATAAAGAAAATAAAAACAAAAATAAACAGCTGGGACCTAATGAAACCTAAAAGTTTTTGTACAGCAAAGAAAGTCATAAACAAGACAAAAAGACAACACCTAGAATGTGAGAAAATATTTGTAAACAAAGCAACCAACAAGGGATTAATCTTCAAAACATACAAACAGCTCTTGCAAGTTCAGTATCAAAACCAAACAATCTAATCAAAAAAATGGGCAGAAGACCTAAACAGAAAGTTCTCCAAAGAAGATATAAAGATGGCCAACAAACACATTAAAAGATGCTCAATATCACTACCTATTGGAGAAATGCAAAGCAAAACTATAAAGAGGTTTCACCTCACACTGGTCAGAACAGCCATCGTCAAAAATTCTACAAACAATAAATGCTGGAGAGGGTGTGGAGAAAAGGGAACCTTCATACACCATTGGTGGGGAATGTAAGTTGGTATAACCACTTTGGAGAAGAGGATGGAGGTTCCTTAAAAACGCTAAAGAGAGACCTATCATATGATCCTACAATCCTGCTCCTGGGCATATTTACAGAGAAAATGATATTTCAGAAAGATACATGCACCCCAATGTCACCGCAGCACTATTTCCAACAGCAAAGATATGGAAGCAACCTAAATGTCCATTAACAGAGGAATGGACAAAGATGTGATACATATATACAATGAAATGTTACTCAGCCATAAAGAATGAAATGATGGCATTTGCAGTAACATGGATGGCCTAGATATTATCACATCAAGTGAAGTAAGCCAGACAAAGACAAATATTATATGACATTTGCCCATAAGCATATGTGGAATCTAAAAAATATATTAAAATATACTTATTTATAAAACAGAGACAGACTCACGGGGCTAGAAAATAAACTTGCAATCACCAAAGGGGAAAGGTGAGGGTGGAGGGATAAATTAGAAGGCTAGGATTAACACTGAAACACTATTATGTATCAGGGAGAGAATCAAGGAGGACCTACTGTATAGCACAGGAAATTCTACTCAATACTCTGTAATAATTTGTATGGGAAGCAGAATCTGAAGAAGGATGGATACATGCATCTGCACCACCATGCCATACGCCTGACACTAGCTCAGCGTTGTGAGTGAACTAGACCCCAGTGAGACGCGAACAAAAGAAAACTGAATCTAGTCCTCACAGGTCCACGCGAAACCAAGAAATTTTGCTCTTGTCCAGATCTTAATTCCCAAGAGCACCTACTTAATATACACATTTTCCATTGGAGATCATATTTTAAATGAAAACAATTAAAATATTACAATGTATCCCAGTATTAAAACAAACTACAGCAAAAACCCCAGAAAAATCTGACTCCAGGGAAAAATGTCTCCAAATCTCATCATACTGTTAAAAAGGACATTATTTTGATCTGGTTTTATTTATACTTACTGATCTTCCTCCAAATTATCCCAAAATGTGAATGTATTTTCTAGTAAAGGAAGATTCATTCTAAAAACTGTCAGTAATCAGAACTTTGTATACTGTTATGTTAAAATGCATTATGCAACCTCAAATCTAGCTTAAACTTTAATAATTTCCAATGTGCTTCCTTTATGAAATTCCACTCTAAAATAATAACATAAGATCATAAGTGAGTATGTCTGTTAAGTCTGCAACTCACTCCCGAAGTTTCAAAACGATCTTATCCATTAAAATAATGTGCAGCATAAAGGACTTTTACACTCTTCTCTTGATACCCAAAGGTCTCAATGAACTCTTTTCCTCTTATTTCAGGGTCAAGTTTCCTCCTTTTCAAGGACAGCCCTGCCTTTCCCTTTTCTCAGGAACCACTGTCATCTGACAGTTTCTGATGCTCTCCACTCTAGTCAAACTGACTCACTGTTTTTTCTCAATCAGACTCTCCATGTTTTCAATCCTGAATCACTGCTCAGGCCATGTTCTTCTTTTGGAAAGGTCCTCCCTTTAACCCAAATCTCTGCTCACAGAAATTCTATCCATCTTTCCAGAAGAAGCAAATAAAACATTTATTCTATAAAGTACTTCATATATTAAATACATGAAGCAATTTCTCCCTCATGTGATTTATCATAATCTTTTGAAACTCTCTAAGAATTTTCAGAAATTATCATATATAACTCATGCATAACGTGCTTTACTGCTCTTATCAGACAGGAGACTCTGACGGCAAGGGCAACCCTGTCACTCTTCCCCTTGCTTCCCATAGAACCTAGTCTCATGCCTTACATACAAAAGTTGTATTTGTTAAATATCAAAACCTCAAGTTGGACTAAGAAAAAGTTATTCTAAAGTGATGTCAAAATAGAAAACTGCACCTCTTAAAACTACAAATGCTCTGGTTCAAGATGCCTAAAATTTATCTCCTCTTGCCCTTAAGACCCTATCAAAATGAAAGTCAAACAATCATAGTAGGAGATGTCCACAACAGAGGAGAAAACAGGAAGAGGCCTCCAAGGAAGAGAACTGAACAAACCTGTGGGATACAGAAAGTAAACGAAGGAGTGAGAACTGATGGGACTAGACAAACGAAGTCTCAGCCTTCAGTGCTCACGGAATAGGCAGCACAGACGCTAACCTACTTATGTACCTCTGGAGAAGCTCTGAACTCATGGACATGTCTCTGGCCAGAAAGCAGAGGCAAGATATGAGACTGGACTTCTTCTGTACAGAGAACAGTTAACTTCCCTGACTCCATGCAAAGAAGTGACCTGTTCTTAGAGAACTAGGCAGCAAGAATGGATGCTGAAAACATAGGGCAAAACCCTCAGAATTCTGGAATTTATGATTCGACCTCCAGCTTTACAATTAGCTCCTTTGTCTGTTTTCCCTTAGCAAAGCTTGATCAGTTGACAGTCCCCACTGGACAACACAGAGCACTTATGCATCTTTACAGCCTCATTCTAAAATGTGAACAGAGCCAAGGACAATCAGACATTCAAGGAAAGCCTGCAACACAAGAAAGGTCCACATAGGAAGATCACAGGGAGACGGAGAAGGAGAGGGAAGCCTGGACTGCTGCAATTCATGGGTTTGCAGAGACAGACACGACTAAGTGACTCAACAACGACAACAGGAGGATCACAACTCACAACCCAAAAGAATGAGATAATCCAGGGAACCAAAGCAAGCTATTTCTGCCTCACCAACAAGTACCCTAATGAGATTTGTGAAATTACTGCATCTATAATCCCAGGTTTTCTCTTCATCTCTTCAACCCTCATCAACACTGATGATTGGCTATGATGATTTATATGGATAGCAACTGTGGGCTGAAAGGTTCTAGAAGATGAAAAACTCAACCTCTCCCAGTGTGAAAACGTCAGAGTTTGTGAGGACCCTGTGCTGGGCCCTCTTCTCTCTGCACCCTCTGCCTAGATGATCTCATCCATACCCTGTAAGATCCATTTAGGCAGAGGATTTGGCTCCCTTCACTGCCATTTTCAGTATCCAGAACAGTGCCTGAAATATAGTGAAACGAACGCTGACATTATCCAAACTTCTGCACTGAGTTCTAGGCCAGAAGGACCAGCTGCTTACACACTATTTCTAGAACGTGCCTCCCCAGGGCCCCAACATATTCTAAACGCGCTGCTCCTTCACTTCCTCTTCTACTCTGAGGCCTGCACTAGAGACCTGGCACGGTCTTTAGGCCTTCCTCTTTTCATTCTCTCTTCCCGCACCCAGCCCACCAGCAAGGTCCACTGATTTTCACCAGCCTGACAGCTACTTATTCAGCTCTAACTTTACGTCATCATCCCTGTTCAAGCCATTTCTTACATGGACCAGAGAAATGACTAATAATTACAGGCTTAATACTTTCTTTCTTGACTGCTCCTAATACATCCATTAAATACTCAAGAAATTTTTAGAAATCTTGGCTAATCCTGTTGATTCCCTATTTGATAAAATCCCTTCCCTTAGCTAACAAGGCCCTATGTTTATGGTCCTTGCTTACTGCTTCAGTCTCATCTTATGAATTCTCCCCTTTGTTCACTAACTCTCCAGTGGGACGCACAGATTGTCTAACAGCTTCCAGTATACACCAAGTTCTCACCTCAAGGTCTTTGCAACCCTCTGCTCAGGATGCTGTTCCTTCTATTTTTAGCAAGGCTGCTTCTTTCCTCTTGCTTAAGATCTCAGCTTTAATGTTAAATTATCAAAAAAGTCTCCTTAACATTCTAGAAAGCAGTCTACCTTTCTGCAGAGTATTTCCTACTATAGTACCCTGCTGATTTCCTTATCACTGATCACAGTTAAAACCACTGTTTTTTTTAATTTACAGGATGCTTCTCTTTCCCACTTAACTGTGAGCTGCATGAAAGCAGAGACCATATTCATCTCATTCACCACTATATGCTTGGTAAGGGCCTAGGACACTTACTGGGACATGCTTAAGAAATATTTGTTGATTAAATAAAAGCTACCTTGTTTCAGTCAGCAGGTCACAGTGAATTAATCAAAGGACAATTATGACAGAAAGCAACAAGGAGAATGGAGGGAATCTATAAAAGTTATAAATACTCTAGCCTTCAAAATAACATGATTAACAGCCTGTTTAAGACTCTTGCTACTCTTTTTTATGTAACTGTATTAAATTTCACCAATATAAAACCCACCCATTTCTCCTGGAGGTAGAGACAATATTTATCAAAAATTTATTACAAATTTTAATAAACTTTAAGAGCAGTGTTTGAAATGAGTCATATCTAGCTTATATGAACTGAGTTCCTATCAGCTTATATTAACTAACAGATTCTAACAACAGTTTCTATTGTCCACTAAAACCAGAACTCCTTTGTAAAATACTAACTATTCGGAATCTTCTGAATATATGTATTCAGAATTATACGACATTATGAAGCTCAGGAAAAGGCAGATCCATCCTTTCCAAAGAAATCTATTATTAAAGTGCTTAGAGTACTATGTAATGGTTTTATCTTTAATAAGATCCCATGGCACAAACCCCCAAAAATGCCTTACACCAAAGTTACTCTATTCCTGTTGCGGCCCATATGTAATCTGAGACTCAACACTGTTTCTTCAATTCTAAAATGATTTTTTCACATTTTAACTGAAGGTGAAATGCAACATACAAAGTATTATACAATTGCTATTGGTCAGTCTAGAAATAGTTGAAATTGCCTAAACAAGTACAAATTTATTATTTTTCAAAGCAGTCATATGTAGTTATTTTCCTTTTCATTGCAGTACAGTTTTGATTTACAATATTGTGTGAGTTTCAGGTACACAGCATAGTGATTTGGTATTTTTGCAGATTATATTCCATTACAGGTTATTGTGAGATAATGGTATAGTAATTCCCTGTGCTATACAGTATATCTTTGTTGTGTGTCTATTATGTATACATTAGTTTTATCATCCCATGCTCCTGAATCTCTCCCTCCTTCACCCTCCTCCCTTTGGTAACCACTCTAGTCTGTCTTCTATATCTGTAATCTGATTCTGGTTTGCACATATATTTGCTTACCATTCTTGATAATCTAACAACTGTGATCTTTCAACAATTTAGTCAATAAACCATTGAGAAAATATTGATTTGTCTCTGAAATCTTCGATTGATATCAACTCACAAGATCAAGAAAGAACCAGCATCAAAATCTGCAGAAAAGGTGTCTATCAGTGGCTTGGTAGAAAATCCTGAGATAATAGTGCAGTTATCTTTTAAGAAATGCTGCATTACCACTCTGGATGGCACAGAGGCAATAAAGTATAAAAACACAGACAGTGAATGATTCTGGATATGAAATTTTAGGAATACTTTAGCGAGTGGCTGAGGCAATGGTACATAAGTCTAAATATCCATAAACTTAAAGCCTAACAAGAATAAACAAACAAAGTTCAGGCCTGCAGCATAACTCAGAGAACACTATAAGACTACAAGCGTCAATTACCTATAAATAGGGGGAAAAAAACACCTCTTAATTTCCAATGGATTCATTTCTCAAGTTCACACCCAAGCCTTTACATAGCTTCATACAGAGAGTGGAGCCCAGAAAACATCAGGGAAGAGAGAAGAGAAATGAAGAGCCCAAGATTAAATCATAATCATTCCCACAATGAGGAAGCCCATAAATATTCAGAATCCTGGTAAGATCAGAGCACTGACTACAGGAAAGGACTTCAAAGTGCCTGAAGCTCTAGAAGGCAGCCTGGAAGGCAATGTCTCTGGTCAGCAGAAGGCAAGAGGCAAAAGTCCTTCAGAGGCTGTGTGAGGGATAAAAAAGCAAAGAGGGGCAAATTTAATATTTTCCAGAACAAGGAAAGCAGAAGGAAAAAAAAGAAAAAAGTAAAGACCCATAACCACACCCCCACTGCCCTGAAAGCATTCAAAGAAACCATACTGTTACACTGACAGATGAGGGAGCACTTAAACTATAAATTTTAAACCACAGGAAATAACCACCTCTGTCCAAGAAATGCAAAGGAACAACATAAAGCCAGGCAAGAAAAAAACAGAAAAGGAGAATCACTGTCATTGAGGACTATCCCTACCCTTACTCCTGCCCCCACCAAAAGAAACATGAAGGAGAAGAAAACTGTAACATAACACCATAACACAACAAGGACTTCCCTGGTGGCTCAGCAGTAAAAAACAACAAAAAAAATCCACGGGCCAATGCAGGGGATGCATGTTTGATCCCTGGGTCAGGAAGATCCCCTGTAGAAAGGAATGGCAACCCACTCCAGTATCTTTGCTTGGGAAATCCCATGGACAGAGGAGCCTGGTGGGTTACAGTCCATGGGGCTGCAAAGAGTTGGACACTACTTAGCGACCACACACACATTCTACACTATTATTAATATACGAATTAAATATCCTCAAACAAAAATCCTGATGATATGAAAACATGGCCTAAATAAGAAACTTCAAAACTAAGAATAAAAATAAGACATAAGGGTTGACAAAACTCAGAAAAAAAATAAAAATTGTATGGGAAAATAACTGAATTTCAAATTACCTAAGGAAGAACAGATTCAAATGAGAAGTTAAGTAAAAAACTAAAGAAAACCGAAAACTAACATAAGAATAAGAGATTAATGAAAGATGAAACAGGGGTGAGAAAGAGTGACCATAATGAAAGACAGGTAAAATAGACCGAACATACATACATTGGACATCCTTAAGAAAAATGAAATGGAAAAAAATATTAAACTACAATCTAAGAAAAATATCCAGAAATAAGACCTGATTCTGCACACTAAAAGGGGCTGCCAGAGGCCTGGGAAAGCTGACCTGCAATGATGAGCTCAGAGAACTACCTCAGTGAGACTATTAGACTGGAGGACTTCCCTGGTGGTATGGCGGTAGGGAACCCACCTGCCAAAGAGGGCAACACAGGTTCAATCTCTGTCCAGGAAGAGCCTATATGTGGTGGGCAACTAAGCTCATGGGCCACAACGACTGAAGCCCACTCGCCCTAGAGCCCATGCTCCGCAACAAGAGAAGCCACCACGAGAAGCCTGTGCATCACAACTAGAGAGGAGCACCCCGACTCACCACAACTAGAGAAAACCCACGCACAGCAGTGAAGACCCAGCACATGAAGAAATGAATGAATCAATTTCTTTAAAATCTATTAAAGATGAAAAAAATCATTCTTAGGGTCTCCAGGCAAAAAAGATCAAAATTTTTAAAAAATCAAGAGAATTTAACAACCAAATTTCTAAAAAACAACATAAAGCAATACAATGCAGCTGTTATTTTTTTAAAACTAAAAGAAATAAAATGCAAACCAACAGAAAAAGTTTTAAGCACACAAGAACACAGTTACTGTCATTCCCAAGAGCCCCTGACCAATCAAGATTCAGCAAACTTTTCCTGTAAAGGCATCAAATAACACAGCAACCACTTATAACTATAGGAGATGTCCTAAGATACAGACATAAACAATAGTAATGAGGCCACATTTTCAATATAAAACAGATCAAGCAGACAAAAAACATAAGAAGATAATGCAGCTTAAATGACATAATAATGTAGAGCTTGTGGATACTTGTCAAAAGCTGCACCCTGACAAAATACATATTGTTCTCATATATCCACAAAACAGTCCAAATATTGATTATTTTAATTTGCAAAACACTGGTAACTTTCATAAGGTAGAAATGTTATAAACAATACTTTGAACAAAATGCAAAGACACTAGAATTTACTAACAAAAAACCAGAAAGACTTTCTTTCCACCTGGACATTTTAAAGCCTCATATTAACTCTTGGGTTAAAGAGAGTTGGAACTACAGAATTTTTTTTAAAAAAAAATGACAAAATGCTATGTCAACAACTTATGGGGTGCTCTGAAAGCCATGTCTGAGAAAATTCACTCTACTAAACACTTATCAATTAAAAAAATAATCAAAAAGTTAACTAAACACTGAGTCCACAAATCTAAACAAAGAGTCACAAAGTACCAAGAATACAAAAACAGAAATGAATGAGGAAGAGAACAAAAAATTAGTAGATCTAATAAACTGAAATCCTGCCGTTTAAAAAAAAAAATAGACAATGCACGAGGTGTGATTTAGGAGGGGAAAGCAGAAGCACAAATATATAAGAAACCAATGAAACAAGGAATTTTAAATTATAAGAGACTTAGTGTGCAGACTTAAATAAGTTTGGTAACCTATATAAAATGAATCATTTCTTAGGGAAGTACAGATTACCAAAACTGATGCAATTAAAGTCAGAAAGTCTAATCAAGTCAACTTTCATAGAATAAACAAAGAAAGTTATCATGGCACCACCCCACAAAAACTCAGCAATCTCAGATAGGCACAATCTATGTGAGAAAAATTTTAAAACAAATTTGAAAGACCCAAACCTAGATCTCAACAATGAAAAGACATCTCCTGTCCTGGCACAGAATTCATATGTAAAGATTTCAGTTCTCAAGTTAGTTTATAAATTTAATGCAATCCAAGGAACTTTACAGAACTTCCCTGGTGGCTCAGAAGGTAAAGAATCTGCCTGCAGTGCAGGAGACCCAGGTTTGATTCCTGGGTCAGGAAGATACCCTGGAGAAGGGAACGGCTACCCTCTCCAGCATTCTTGCCTAAAGAATCCCCAAGACAGAGGAGCCTGGTGGGCTGCAGTCCCCAGAGTCACAAGGAGTCAGACATTACTGAGTGACTAACACTTTCAAGAAATTTTATAGAACTAGACTGAACTGTTTTGTTTGAGCTGTAAATTTTAATACACATTTAATGCACATTTAAAATGTAATAGAACCAATAAATATGGGCAAAAACAAACTGGAATAAAGCAAGCAAATAAACTATTTCATATGAATAATTTAACCACAGTTAAGGAAAAAAAAAAAAAAAACAAATTCCAATAATTTTTGGGGGGGGGACCATATCCTGTAGCATGAGGGATCTTAGCTTCCTGACCAGAAATCAAACCCTGTGCCCCTTGTAGTGGAAGCATAAAGTCTTAACCACTGGACCACCAGTCCCTCACCAATAACTTTTTTACTAACCTCTGACTAACAAAACTGAAAAAAAGATTCTGAACTGTTAATATGCCTTTTTAAAATGGTGGTTTATCACTTAATTTTACAACAACCTAATACATTCTAGGACTGAACCAACAAAATTGTTGAGCACATGCAGAAAGGCAATACAAAAATAGAAAACTAGAAAACTCTATGGTTTTAAATGGCAGTTGCAGGTTTATGTATGAACTCATGATGAGATGAAGACAGAGAGGGAGGAGGAAAGGGAGGAAGGAGTGGGCAGGTGAGTCTAGCCACATAAAAATGTGTATGAAGGGTAGTACACACATACATATTTCCTAGTTCTCTCCACTAAGGGGAACTAGAGCCAAAGATGCTCTAGTAGGAATGAACACCTAGCACCCAGATTCTATCTCCTAAACACCCTCCTTCATTAAACAGAACTAGGGTTCCTTGGATAAATGGCTAATTTAAAGCCAGAGCAGGGAAGTACAAGAGGAACCTGGAACATTTGGAAAAGCAGAGAAACACTCCAAGAACCAGGCAGCACTGTAAGATCTAACAAAACCCAAACTCCAAGCAAACAACACAGAAACCACTGTCCATAAAGAAACAAATCTGAGCAAAAAATAAGTTAGTAAGACATTTCAGTTCACTGAATAAGATACTAGGAATATGTAAGTCCATAGTCATAAATGAAAAAAAAAAAGTCAGCAAAAAGGAAAAGCTCCTTACAGTAGAATGCTAACTAGTAAATGTAGAAACAACAATCAAATTAGACCATCACCATTTCACAAATATAGTCATAATTGACTCAGGCAAAAATCATCAATGGATGTTAAAGCAAGCAGATTAAAGATTGAAGAACAGATAATCTACCAAATTTCAAAGACTCTCCCAACAGAATATTAATTGTATGGTGAAAAAGAGTAACTTTTCAATGGAAAAATTTGGCAGACATTATCTTAAGCAAGTGATCAAAGTTATCAGTAATGAGATTAAAATCAGATGCCTCCAGATATGACACAACTGAGAAGACACATCACTTTTGAGGTACTCTTGCTAAAAACATACAACCTCATAATGATGACATTGTTTGCAGGGAAGCAATGAAGAAAGACAGAGAGAACAGACTTATGGACATGGAAGAAGGGGAGGAAGGTGCGAGTGGGATATATAAAGAGAGTAACATGGAAATACACGTCACCGTATATAAAATAGACAGCCGACGGGGGTTTGCTGTGTGGCTCAGGGAACGCAAACTGAGGCTCTGTCACAACCTAGGTGGGTAGGATGGGGAGGGAGGCGGGAGGGAGGCTCAAGAGGGAGGGGACATATAAATACATACATACATATATAGTTGGTTCATGTTGATGTTTGGCAGAAACCAACACAATACTGTAAAGCAATATTCCTTCAATTAATAAATAGATTACATACACACACACACACAACCTCAATCTAACCATGAGGAAATATAGGCAAATTCAAACTGAGAAAAATTTTACAAAGTAACTGGCCTGCACTCTTC
This sequence comes from Cervus canadensis, assembly GCF_019320065.1. Lineage (NCBI taxonomy): Eukaryota > Metazoa > Chordata > Mammalia > Artiodactyla > Cervidae > Cervus > Cervus canadensis. Next base: position 1,705,383 of record NC_057387.1, read on the forward strand.
AAAAAGATCAAGACCACCAAAGTCAAAGATTAGTGAATAATTCCAGGTTAAAAGGATCCTAAACCAGAGATCAAATTGCCAACATCCGCTGGATCATCAAAAAAGCAAGCGTTCTAGGAAAACATCTATTTCTGCTTCATTGACTACGCCAAAGCCTTTGACTGTGTGGATCACAATAAACTGTGGAAAATTCTGAAAGAGATGGGAATACCAGACCACCTGACCTGCCTCTTGAGAAACCTGTATGCAGGTCAGGAAGCCACAGTTAGAACTGGACACGGAACAACAGACTGGTTCCAAATAGGAAGAGGAGTAAGTCAAGGCTGTATATTGTCACCCTGCTTATTTAACTTATATGCAGAGTACATCATGAGAAAGTCTGGGCTGGAAGAAGCACAAGCTGAAATCAAGATTGCCGGGAGAAATATCAATAACCTCAGATATGCAGATGACACCACCCTTAGGGCAGAAAGTGAAGAGGAACTTAAGAGCCTCTTGATGAAAGTGAAAGAGGAGAGTGAAAAAGTTGGCTTAAAGCTCAACATTCAGAAAACTAAGATCATGGCATCTGGTCCCATCACTTCATGGCAAATAGATGGCGAAACAGTGGAAACAGCGGGTGACTTTATTTTTTGGGGCTCCAAAATCTCTGCAGACGGTGATTGCACCCATGAAATTTTTTAAAAGACGCTTACTCCTTGCAAGGAAAATTATGACCAACTTAGATAGCATATTAAAAAGCAGAGACATTACTTTGCAACAAAGGTGTGTCTAGTCAAGGCTATGGTTTTTCCAGTGGGCATGTATGGACGTGACAGTTGGACTGTGAAGAAAGCTGAGTGCCGAAAAATTGATGCTTTTGAACTGTGGTGTTGAAGAAGACTCTTGAGAGTCCCTTGGGCTACAAGGAGATCCAACCAGTCCACCCTAAAGGAGATCAGTCCTGGGTGTTCATTGGAAGGACTGATGCCGAAGCTGAAACTCCAGTACTTTGGCCACCTCATGTGAAGAGCTGACTCACTGGAAAAGACCCTGATGCTGGGAGGGATTGGGGGCAGGAGGAGAAGGGGACAACAGAGGATGAGATGGTTGGATGGCACCACCGACTCGATGGACATGAGTTTGAGTAAACTCCGGGAGTTGGTGATGTACAGGGAGGCCTGGCATGCTGCGATTCATGGGGTCGCAAAGAATCGGACACGACTGAGCGACTGAACTGAACTGAATTGAAAGAGACATAATTAAATATAACATGTCATTCTGGGTTGGACCCTAGGTGTTTATTTTTTGCTACAGAAGGCATTATTAGAACTAGCAAAATATGATTAGAACTAATATGATTAGACAGTAGTATTGTAGCAATGGAAATATACTGTTTTGATAACTGTACTGTGGCAATATACATGTTCCTGTTCTTACAACATTCCTGATATTCAGGGTGAAAAGACATCATGACAGCAACTTATTCTTAAGTGGTTAAGAAAAAGAAACAGTGTTTATTTTTATAAATATATTAAAATATTAACAATTAGAATCTGAGAATGGTATATACAATTTCCTTGTACTAGAGTCTTCCAAATTTTCTGTAAGCCTGAAATATCAAAAATAAAAAATACTTTTCATTTCATTTTTATATTTATTATAAGAGTTCTATGTAATAGAGTATTTATTTAAATGGATACCATATACTTTCATCAATACACTCTAAAATGATAAAACACTGTCATTTTATTTGGTAGTTTGTTTTTTGCTTTTAGTGATTAACAATGTATCTTATAATCAGTGAAAACTTATATTCAAGGAAATACAATGATTTCAAAGTTTCATAGGAAAATCTTGCTTTAAAAGGAACAAACTAATCCTACTGTATTTCTCAGTTCAGAAAAAAGTCAGTATCACTATCACAAAATCACCTAAGTACCTTGTGTTGCTAGAATAATCCCACATGGCCACCTCTAGGAGGCTCCGAACCCAGGTCTTAGAAGGCTCCTTCAGAAATTTTTGCTGGTAGATCCCTACTACAAGATCCTCTACAGTGAGAAGTTCTAGCTCTTGTCTGATTTCTTCCATTGGTAAATAAAAACAAACATAAAATTAGTGAATTCAAGTACACAGAACATGTACATCAAAATGGAAACACTGATACTAAACTCACCTGATGACTTTGCCATGTGCTTCAAACACCAGTTGACTCTGGCTCTATCATCAGACTAGAGGAGGGAAAAAATTGTACTTATATTTTCTTCTATCCTCTGTTACTTTCAATTAATAAGGCCCTTTCAAACTGTGGGGGGGGGGGAGGGGTAAGGGGAAGGGAAAGGCTGAAGAGTTCGTGAAAACTAAATGAGAACTGTTAAAAAAAAAAAAGAGCAACATATACTAGAAAATACTGCTAATAATAATCAGTTACGTTCATAAAGCATTGTTAATATACTTTATGAACAGCAAGTGAGACTTAGGGTAGGCAAATGAAACCAATGTTCAGAAAAAGATAAGGTGATTTGTGTTCGTGGTGAGAAATATTCTATTTTTACTGTTTTATTAATAAAACAGAAAGGTTAAAACCCAATTCTACTATACCGAGCCTGAAAGAATTTAGACAAAACAAAGAATAAAGATTACAAAAAGAAGATCAAGGAATTACTATAAAAACAGTTCTGAATAAACTTCGAGTACTCTTGCCTCGAAGTGATAGGTGTACAAACCAGAAACCCACCCTCCAGGGTAAACAGGCATTGACAGCATTTCACAGGAGGAGCCATAAACATGAAATCCACCAAAGGTGAAATACATTCAGTTACTGCAGTCTGCAAAACCCCTCCAATATTAGAGAAATGTAGAAGAAAAGGCACTATACGTACCTAATTACATTCAAAGCAACTAAAAATGAACATATTTTAACACACAGTTAATACACAGGCTAAAGTTCTTTCTTTGGGTATCTTTCATGGATCTTCTGTTTTCTAAGTAGATGACTTAAAAGAAATTCTTATGTTGAAATTACCTTGCAGTAGATAGGTGGCCAGTTCCCTGGGTTTGGATGAATGAATCTATAAAGATTTTGTAACACAGTTGCTTGGTCATGCCCAGATTCAAAGTGTGAAATAGGAATCTTGTGACTAGAATCACCTGAAGGAAGCAAAAAAGTAGGTAGGAGTTAAAATTTGACCAAGACAAATATTATGGATTAGGTATAGAAGGGTGAGTATAGGAAGCAGTAGTGGGTAACTTGTATTTAAGTACTTGTACCAAGCCTGGTAATGGTCAAGTACTTTACACATTTTATCCCATAATGTTATAAAATAGGTAATATACGTACATATTAGAGAAGAGAGAACGGAGAATCACAGAAGTTAACAATAAGTTAACAGCTGGTGAACAGTGGAGTCAGGACTCAATCCCAGGCTTGTTAAGTTAAAGTAGCAGTGTTTTCACCATTTCTATGTCGCCTTTCATGAACTGTTTTATTAAAAAGGCTGGAGACCTTGATAGTAATGATTGGTTTTTAGAAGGTTGTAAAATGATATTTCCACTTCCAGTAAAATACAGACCAAGTAACACAAACTTCCCACAAAAATTTAGGGTATCGAAAACAGCTATAGTAGCAAGGAATTATCAGGTCAAAAGCAAAAAAAGCCACAGAGGTAATCAAATGCAGAGAGAGGTGATCAAAATGCAAAGAAGTCAGAGAGGTCCGCCTAACTCTGGAGGCAGTTTTCACCCTGGCTGCTGCTGCCGCTGCTACTAAGTCGCTTCAGTCGTGTTGGACTCTGTGTGACCCCCGAGATGGCAGCCCAGCAGGGCTCTGCCTGGAGCTCTGTCCTGGAGTCATTTGCTAATTCCTTAAGAGGAAGTTTACTGGCTAAGAAGTGTGTTTCAGACAGCTTTGGGGGCCTGGTTTGTGAGAAAAAGCAATCATAAATCCTTTCTAGAAGAGAACCATCAACCTCAAATTACCTTAACTCATTTTTTTCCAGATAATCTATATGAATAAACCAGGTACACACACAGAAAAGAGTGAGAACCAAGACAAAGTTGAAAGACAAAATTGAGTCCAGAAGTTGAAGTTTCTGGACACAGATTTTAAATCATCATGCTTATTAGCTGATGAGATCAAATTACAAATTTCAACATAAAATTGGAAACTATTAAGAAAAAGAATGCTAGGAACTCTCTGGTGGTCTAGTGATGAGGACTCAGCATTTTCACTGCTGGGGCCCTGGGTTCAATCCTGCAAGCAGCACTGTGCAGCCAACTAAAAAAATAATACAGGAGGAGTTCAAGTTCTGATAATGACAGACTAAGGAAAATACGGAACACATCAAACACCTGCTTGAAAGCACTGCAGATATATAAATGAAAAGAGGAACTGTAAGTCCAGGATCTTAAAATGAAGAAACCCCAGAGAGCGGAATCTGGCATTTGGGTATGTTGGTCATTTGGGCATTTACCAATCCTAGAAGAGATGCAGAGGCTGAGAAACTGAGACTTCAACAGACCTATAGCTGGTAAGAATTTAAAATATTACTCCAGAATTACTTGTGTATATATAAAAATTTATAAATTAAAGAATGCCCAATTGTCTTCTGGCCTCCACTGTTCATGCTGTGAAGCTGACTGTAAACTTTACTGATGATTTCTCTGCATGTGTGCCAAGTCATACTGTTCAGTACTCAAAAATGACGAGACATATTAAGAGAGTTGAATACGTGATTGAACACCAAGATAAACAGACTACAAAAATACATCCAAAAAACAAGATCCCCATAACAGAGTTATCAAACATAAAACTTTAAAAAACAAGGTTTATTAGGTTCCAGGAAATAAAATTACTGATAACTTAAACAGAATCATAAAAAAGAATCAATGTAGACTCAAAAACTGAAAATACATTCTCCAAACCATTTTAGAATGGCAAAACAGCCTTGATGATAAGGTAAAGATTAACCTCAGGTTGAACATGAATGCGCAAATTCTAAAACAAAATATTGCGTTGTCCAAAAAGTTTGGTTTTTCTGTAAAATGGCCCATGCTTAGGTGTCTTTAACTTCATTCAAAACAATTTTGTTGGACTGTATTGTAACAGTTGTCATATAAGCATGCATTTTAAAAAGTTTACCAAAACTGCTGAATTTTTGTGCAACCATTTTAATATTGAAGATGGAAGGGAAAAAAGCCACATTTTCAGAATAATATACTTTATTATTTCAAGGTAAAAATGCATCTGAAGCACAAAGAAAGATTTGTGAAGTATATAGAAAAGGTATTGTGACTGATCAAACATGTCCAAAGTGGTCTGCACAGTTTCATGGGCAGACCAGTTGAAGGTGACAGCAATCAAATTGAGACATTGAGAACAATGAACCTTATTCCACACGGGAGATAAGTGACATACTCAAAATATCCAACTCAAGCACTGAAAATCAAAGCACTGCAGTAACTGCTTTTATTAAATATGTTTGGGTTACACATAAGGAAAAAAAAAACCAACCTTCTTGACCATATTTCTGAATGCAATTCTCTACTTAAAACATAACAAAAACATTTTGTTTTCTGAATAAATTGTGACAGGTGATAAAAAGATGATACAGTATAATAATGTAAGTGGAAGATATCATGGGACAAGCAAAATGAACCACCACCAACCACACCAAAGGCCGATCTTCATCCAGAGAAGGTGATGGTGTGTACATGGTGGGACTGGAAGGGATGAGCTTTTTCCGGAACACCAAATGATTCATTCCAACAATGACTACTCCCAATTAGATCAACTGAAAGCAGCACTCAATGAAAAGCACCCAGAAATCGCCAAAAGAAAACATATAAAGACTATATGTTATCCATCGGATAATGCAAGCTTGCATGTTTCTTTGATGACCAGGCAAAAGCTGTTAAAGCTTGGCTGGGAAGTTCTGATTCATCCACCATACTCACTAGACATTGCACCTTCAAATTTCCATTTATTTTGATCTTTACAAACTTCTTTTAAAGAAAAAATTTCAATTCCCTGGTGTAAAAAGGCACCTGGAACAATCCTTTGTTCCAAAAGGTAAAAAGTTTTAGGAAGATGGAATTATGAAGTTGCTGAAAAATGGTAGAAGTTAGTGGAACAAAATGGTGAATCACTGTTTCATAAAGGTCTTGGTGAAAATGAAAAATGTGTCCTTTATTTTTACATTTTAAAAACCAAAGGAACTTTCTGACCAATCCATATTAGCAAAACAAATCCAGCAATTTATTTAAGAGTTATATAGTGAAAATGTTGGATTTGTTCCTGGAATGTAAGGTTAGTTTTTAAGATTAGTAAATAACCATATAAACAAAAGACACAAATCATCTGATATCCAGAAAGAGTATTCATTAAAACATGCAACTGGTATCTCTAGTGAAACTGGGAACAGAAGGGAACTTCTTTATCCTGATAAAGAGTATATACCAAAACTAAAAAAGAGAGAGAGAGAAAAACTACAGCAAACAGAATACTCACCGGTGAAAGATTAGAAATGAGAGTTCAGAGCCAGCATAGTAAGACAAACAGGTTTTAAATGTTTTAAATAAAAGATACAGATTAGAAGAAGTCATTTCACAAATATAAGGAATTTTCTGAAAACTTCAGAGTTTAGCAAAGGTGGGTTAAAACCAAAACAAAAAATAAACAATTAGAAAATATAATTTTGATTCAATTTAAAAAATACTAAAGAGAATAATTTTTAAATAAAATTAATTTTCTGAGAAAAAAGAATATAATTGAGAGCTATTACATACAATTAGCAAGAAAAATGATAAGCTATAACTAATAAGATAAAGACTATAGAGAAAACTAAGACTTTATTATAAAGAGCTACACATTTAAAAAATAAGAGTAGTTCTATATTAAAACATTACTAAATGGGGAATTTTTGCAGAAACTAACACCAGTGGTGTTAACATGTCTCTGGTCAAAAATGTGTAAACACAAAGAATATCATGAAGCTGTCAAGTTCTTTCCAAAATGATTCAAAGATTTAAATATATTCAAAATACTGAGATTAGTTTCTCTGGACAGAGGACAAGAAGGCAAAGTAAAGGGACCTGAGTTCACCTCCTCTCATGAAACACTAAAAATCACAACTGCTGAAAAACTAGCAACAAAGAGGACTGGAATCTATCCCCCAAAATATTATACCTCCAAAAACAAAAAAACCCACCACAACAAGATGGTGGTGGGGGGGCACATTTGCAAAATAATGAAATCTCATACCTACCAGTTGGGTGAAGCAGGAACTGGAAAGTAATTATATCTCAAAGGTTCTCCCACAGGCATGACAGCTCTGAGCCTCCTGTCAGGCTTCTTAGTCCGGGGCCTGATGCTGGGAGGAGGGGCCACCAGAGCCCTCTGGCTTTGAGGGCTGGCAAGGCTTGCGGCAAGAGCGCCAGAGGGCCGGGGAGGCAGAGACCGCGCTCTTGGAGAGCACGCACAAGATCGCGTGTGTACCAGGGCCCGGGGGAGGAGCAGCAACTTCACAGGAGTCCGGGCCAAACTCACCTGCTGGCCCTAGAGGCTCTTCGTGCAGAGCGGGGGCTGCTGTGTCTCACTGTGGGGACAGGAGCACTGGCGGTAAAGGCTCTGGGGCATGCTCACTGGTGTGCGCTGTCCTGAAGGATACCCTTCTAATGCCAAGTCCCAGCCCCACCCAACAGCCTCAAGGTTCCCGTGCTGAGATGCCTCAAGCCAAAAAATAAACAGGGTGGGAACAGATCCCTACTCAGCAGACAAGCTGCTTAAAGTTTTCCTGAGCTCAGAGCTGCCTCTGAACACAATCTTTGCAACTGCCCTGCCCACCAGAGAAAAAGGACCCAGCTCCACCCACCAGGGAGCAGACACCAGAAGAAGAATGAGTTACAATCCTGTAGCCAATGGGACTACAAAGACAGAAAGTTTGACAAAGTGAGATGACAGAGGAATAGGTTCCAGATGAAGGAACAACAACAACAGAAAACTAAGTGGAGATAGACAATGTACCTGAAAAAGAATTGAGTGTAATGACAGTAAAGAGGACCCAAAATCTTGGAAAAAGAATATAGGAACTGACCAAGAAGATACAAGAAATGTTCAACCAAGAGCCAGATGATATAAAGAACAAACAGAGTGGAAAATACAGTAACTAAAAAAAACACTAGAAGGAATCAATAGCAAAATCAATGAGGCAGAAGAATGGATAAGTGAGCTGGAAGACAGAATGGTAGAAATCACTGCTATGGAACAGAAAAAGAAAAGAAAAAAGAATAAAAAGAAACGAAGACAGTTTAAGAGAACTCTGAGACAATATTAAATGCACTAGTATTCATGTTATACGGGTCCTAAAAGAAGATATAGAGAAAGGGCTTGACAAAATATTTGGAAGATATAATATCTGAAAACTTCCCTAATTATGGAAAAGTCACCCAAGTTGAGGAAGCACAGAGTCATGTACAGCAGAAACCCAAGGAGGAATGTGCCAGGACACATGTTAATCAAATTGATAAAAATAAAAGACAAAAAGAAAATATTAAAAGCAACAAGGGAAAAGCAACAAATAATATATAACAGAATCCCTGTAAGGTTATCAGCTGATTCTTCAGGAGAAACTCTACAGGGCAGAAGGAAATGGTTTGGCATATTTAAAATGATGAAGGGAAAAATTACAACCAAAAATACTCTACTCAGCAAGGCTCTCATTCATATTTGATGCAGAAATCAAAAGCTTTATAGACAAGAAAAAGTGGTGAGAATTCAGCACTACCAAGCCAGTTTCATAACAAATGCTACAGGAACTTCTCTAAATGGAAATGAAAAGGTGGCAACTAGAAACAAAATTACAAATAGGAAAGCTCACCAGTACACACAGTAAAGATAGGAAATCACTCACACAGAATGAGCAGAGTATAAATGCAGGATAATGGAAACACATTTGAAATTAAGAGACCAGCAACTTAATCTTGGATATATAGACTTCTATATCAAAACTTCATGGTAACCACAAACCAAAAATCTACAATGGACTCAACACATAAAATTAAAAAGGTATTCAATGCTTACACACAAGAGAAAAAGGAATCCAACCATAACATGAAGACAGTCATCAAATCACGAGAATAAAAGAGGAAGAAAAAAGACCTATAAAAATAAGTACAAAACTAACAAAATAGCAAAAAGTACATATGTATCAGTAATTAACTTAAATGTCAACAGATCAAGTGCTCCAACCAAAAGACATACAGTGGTTGAACGCACAAAAATAAAACCACATACATGCTGTTTACAAGAGAACCACTTCAGATCTAGGGACACATATAGACTGAAAGTGAGGAGATGGAAAACGATATTCCATGCAAAAGGAAATCAACGATGGAATAATACCCGTATCAGAAAAAATGAAGTTTAAAATAAAGACATAGAACATACAAAGACGGATACTACCTAATGATCAAGTTCAGTTCAGTCTCTCAGTCGTGCCCCACTCTTTGTGACCCCTTGGATTGCAGCACACCAGGCCTCCCTGTCCATCACCAACTCCCGGAGTTTACTCAAACTCATGCACACTGAGTCGGTGATGCCATCCAGCCATCTCATCCTCTGCCGTTCCCTTCTCCTCCTGTCTTCAATCCTTCCCAGCATCGGGGTCTTTTCAAATGAGTCAGTTCTTCCCATCAGGTGGCCAAAGTATTGCAGCTTCAGCTTCAGTCCTTCCAATGAACACCCAGGACTGATCTCCTTTAGGGTGGACTGGTTGGATCTCCTTGCAGTCTAAGGGACTCTCAAGACTCTTCTCCAACACCACAGTTCAAAAGTGTCAATTCTGCAGCGCTCAGCTTTCTTTATAGTCCAACTCTCACATCCATACATGACTACTGGAAAAACCAGAGCCTTGACTAGATGGAACTTTGTTGACAAAGTAATGTCTCTGCTTTTTAATATGCTGTCTAGCTTGGTCATAACTTCTCTTCCAAGGAGGAAGCGTCTTTAAATTTCATGGCTGCAATCACCATCTGCAGTGATTTTGGAGCCCAAGAAAATAAAGTCTGTCACTGTTTCCCCATCTATTTGCCATGAAGTGATTGGACCAGATGCCATGATCTTAGTTTTCTGAATGTTGAGCAAAAGTACAACTTCAAAAGTACTACAAAGGCATTGCCTTTCTTTGGGACTGGAATAAAAACTGACCTTTTCCAGTCCTGTGGCCACTGCTGAGTTTTCCAAATTTGCTGGCATAATGAGTGCAGCACTTTCAGAGCATCGTCTTTTAGGAGTTGAAATAGCTCAACTGGAATTCCATCACCTCCACTAGCTTTGTTCGTAGTGATGCTTTCTAAGGCCCACTTGACTTCACACTCCAGGATGTCTGGCTCTGGGTTAGTGATCACACCATCATGATTATCTGGGTTGTGAAGATCTTTTTTGCATAGTTCTTCTGTATATTCTTGCCATCTCTTCTTAATATCTTCTGCTTCTGTTAGGTCTATATCATTTCTGTCATTTATTGTGCCCATCTGTGCATGAAATGTTCCCTTGGTGTCTCTAATTTCCTTGACGAGATCTCTAGTCTTTCCCATTCTATTGTTTGCCTCTATTTCTTTGCATTGATCACAGAGAAAGGCTTTCTTACCTCTCCTTGCTATTCTTTGGAACTCTGCATTCAAATGGGAAATATCTCTCCTTTTCTCCTTTGCTTTCCGCTTCTCTTCTTTTCACAGATATTTGTAAGGCCTCCTCAGACAACCATTTTGCCATTTTGCATTTTTTTTCCTTGGGGATTGTCTTGATCCCTGCCTCCTGTACAATGTCACAAACCTCTGGCCATAGTTCTTCAGGCACTCTATCAGATCTAATCTCTTGAACCTATTTGTCACTTCCATTGTACAATGATCAAGAGATCAATCCAAAAAGAGGAATTAACAATTATACATGCAATCAACATAGGAGCACCTCAACGTATAATGCAAATGCTAGCAGTCATAGAGATTCAGGTTTCATCTCTGGGTTGGGAAGAAGAAGAAATGGGCCTCTGGGCCTGGAGGAGGAAATGGAAACCAATTCCAGGATTCTTGCTGGAAAAAATCGCATGGACAGAGGATCACAAGAGTCGGACACAGCTGAGCAACTGAGCAAGACACACACCCCAGCCGTGAAGGGAGAAATCGACAGTGACACAGGAGCGGGGACTTCAACATCACATCACATCACCAGACAGACCATCCGAACTGAAATCAGTGAGGAAACACAGGTCTTAAATACACATTAGCAGACAGACTTAACTGATACTTAGAGAACATTCTGAAAGCAGCAGAATACAAATTCTTCTCAAGTGCACAGGAAACATTCTCCAGGAGCGATCACAGGCTACGCCACAAAGCAAGCTTGGGTAAAACTGCAATTACATCAATCATCCTTTCCAACCACAACACTAGAAGATTTTTTAAAAATCAATAAAAAAAAAACTTAAAAACAGAACACTCAGAGGATAAATAATATGCTACTAAATAAACTAATGGATCATGGGGAAAAAAAAAGAGGAAAGCAAAAAATACTTAAGAGATAAATGCAAACAAAAGCACGATAATCCAAATTTATGGGATGCATCAAAAGCAGTTCTAAGAGGGAAGTTTATAAGCAATACAATCTTATCTCAGGAAACAAGAACAATCTGTCAAATAAAAAAAATCTAACATTACATCTAGAGCAATCAGAGGAAAAAACAAAAATTTAAAATTAGCAGAAGGAAAGAGAGCAGAAATAAATGAAATGGAGACAAAACAATGAATTAAATAGACACAAAAGAAATAATAGACAAGGTCTATGAAACCAAAAGCTGGTTTTTTGAGAAGATAAACAAAATTGATAAATCTGTAGCTAGACTCATCAAGGAAAAAAGGGAGAGGGCTGAACTCAAAACTAGATGTGAAATAACGGATACCACAGAAATACAAAGGATCATAGGAAGCTACTATGAGCAGCTATACATCAATAAAATGGACAATCTAGAAGAAACGGACAAATTATTAGAAAGGTGTGTACCTATCTGTGCTCAGTTGCTCAGCTGTGCTTGGTTCTGAGAGACCTTATGGACTGTAGCCCGCCAGGCTCATCTGTCCATGGGATTTTCCAGGCAAGAATACTGGAGTGGGTTGCCATTTCCTCCTCCAGGGGGTCTTCCCAACCCAGGAATGGAACCCATGTCTCCCATGTCTCCCGCACTGAGCCACCTGGGAAGCTTATTAGAAAAGAACAACCTTCCAAACCAGGAAGAAACAGAAAATACAAACAGAACAATCCCAAGTACTGAGACTGAAACTAATTAAGACACTCCCAACAAAGTTAAGTCCAGGACCAGATGGCATCACAGGCGAGTTCTATTAAACACTTAGAGCAGAGTTAACATCTATCCTTCTGAAACTATTCCAAAAAATGGCACAGGAAGGAACACTTCTACACTCATTCTATGAGGCCAAAATCAGGCAAAGAAAACACACAAAAATATTAGAGGCCAGTATCAATTAACAAAGATGCAAAAACCTCAACAAATACTAGCAAACTAAATTCAACAGTATATTAAAAGGATCATACATCATGATCAAATGGACTTATCCCAAAGATAGAAGTATTTTAAGTATCTCCAAGTCAGTGTGATGCACCTCATTTACAAATTAAAGAAAATCCATAGAAAAGTGGGCACAGATGGAACATACCTCAACATAATAAAGGCCACATATGACAAATTCAACACCATATTCAATGGTGAAAAGCTAAAAACATTCCCTCTAAGACCAGAAACAAGACAAGGATGTCTACTCTCACCACTTTTATTGAACATAGTTTGGGAGTCCTAGCCAGGGCAATCAGAGAAAACAAAAGGAATCCAAATTGGAAAAGTAGTAGTATAACCATCACTGTTTGCAGATGACATGATGCTTACATAGAAAATCCTAAAGATGTTACCAGAAAACTTACTACAGTTCATTAATTCAATAAAATTTTAGGAGACTAATACACAGAAATCTGTTGCGTTATCTATACACTAAGAACAAAAGAACAGAAAGAAAAAATAAGGAAACCATCTCACTTGCCATCACATCAAAAAGAATAAAATACCTAGGAATAAACTTAACCTAAGGAGGCAAAAGACCTGTACTCTGTAAACTAGAAGATGCAGAGGAAAGAAACTAAAGATGACACAGATATATATATACACACATATATATGTGTATATATATATATATATACACACATATATATGTATGTATATATATATACACACACCATGTTCTTGTATTTGAAGAATCAATATTGTCAAAATGATTATACTACCCAAGGTAGTGTACTGACTCAATGCAATCTCTATCAAATTACCAAAGGCACTGTTTTAGAGGACTAGAGCAAAAAAATCTTCAAATTTGTATGGAGACACATAAGACTCCCAAAGAGTCAAAGCAATCTTAAGATGAACAGAGCTGGAGGAATCAGGCTCCCTGACTTTAGATTATACTATAAAGCTACAGTCATCAAAACAGTATGGTACTCATAAGAACACAGAACAATGGAATAGGATAGAGAGCCCAGAAATGAACCCACTCACCTACGGTCAATAATCTACAGCAAAGAAGGCAAGAATTACAATGGAGAAAGGACAGTCTCTTCAGTAAGTGGTGCTGAGAAAAATGGACAGACACATGTGACAGAATGATACAATATTAAAACATCCTTTAAGAATGTACACAAAAATAAACTCCAAATGATTAAAAACCTAAATGTAAGACCAGATACTATAAAACTCTTAAGAGGAAAACAGAACACTCTCTGACATAAATCACAGCAGTATCTTCTTGGATCCACATCCTAATAACAATAAAAAGAATAATAAACAAATAGGACCTAACTAAAAGCTTTTACACAGGACTTCCCTAGTGGTCTAGCTGCTAAGACTCTAAGTTCCCAAAGCAGGAAGCCCTGGTTCAACCCCTGATCAGGGAGCTAGATCCCATATGTTGCAACAAAGTTTGAAGATCCCATGTGCTACAACTAAGACCTGGCTCAACAAAATAAATATGTAAATAAAAATAAATGAATATTTAAAAGCTTTTGCACAGCAAAGCAAACCATAAACAAAACCACAAGACAACCCACAGAATTAGAAAAAATATTTTCAAATGATGCAACCCACAAGGCATTATTCCCTAAATCTACAAATAGCTCATGCTGCTGAATATCAAAAAAAATAAAAATTAAAAAAATGGGTGGAAGATCTTAATAAACATTTTTCCAAAGATGTACAGATGACCAAAAAGCACATAAAAAGGTGCTCAATGTCAATAATTATCAAAATGTAAATCAAAATTATAATGCAAATAAAAATTATCACCTCAATAATTTTAATTTCCAAAATTTGCATTATAATTATATAAATTTTAAAATAAATTGTATATTTTTATAAATTTTATAAATATAAAAATTGTGTTAATTATAAAGTTTCCATTATAATTTACTGCAAATTATAATATTATAAATTGTTATAATTTATATTATAAATTACTATAAAATCTGCACAATTATTAAATGAATTTGCACTATAATTTTGATTATAATGCAAATCAAAATCTCACTTCAGAATGGCCATCATCAAAACATCTACAAACAGTAAATGTTGGAGAGGGTATGGAGAAAAGGCAAACTCCTACACTGTTGGTAAGAATGTAAATTGGTACAACCACTATGAAAGGAGTCTGGAGGTTCCTTAAAAAAACTAAAAAGAGAGTTTCCATATGATCTAAGAATCCTACTCTTAGGCATATATCCAGAGAAAACCATACTTTGAAAGAATACATGCACTCCAGTGTTCATTGCAGTACTATTTCCAATAGCCAAGAAATGGAAGCAACCTAAACGTCCATCAACAGATCAATGGATAAAGATGTGGTACATATATACAATGGAATAAAAAATAATAAAATAATGCCATTTGCAGGGATTTACCCAGCATCCAGTGGTTAAGACTCTGCACTTCCACTGCAGAGGGATGGGTTTAATCCCTGGTTGGGGAAGTAAAATACCACACTGTGTGCAGTGGAGGTGGGGGGCCCTCCCCACAAAAATGCCACTTGCAGCCAATATGGATAGACCAATAGACAATCTCTATAACCTATAGAGATTATCATACCAAGTGAAGTAAGTTGGACAAAGATACATATGGTATTGCTATATGTGGAATCTAAAAAAAGAAAAATGATACAAATGAACTTATTTATAAAACAGAAACAGATTCACAGATTTAGAAAACAAATTTATGGCTACCAAAGGGGAAAGTTAAGGGGAGGAGGAATGAATTAGGAGTTTGGGATTAACATACACACACTACTATATATAAAATTGATAATCAACAAGGACAGGGAACTCTACTCAATACTCTATAATGGCCTACACGGGAAAAGGATCTGGAAAACAGATACACACACATGTGTAACAATTAGTTTGCTGTTCGCCTGAAACTGACACAATGTTGTAAAAATCATGTGTGTGCTACGCATGCTAAGTTGCTTCAGTTGTGTCCAACTCTTGGCAACCCCCGGACTGTAGCCCATCATGCTCCTCTGTCCATGGGATTCATCAGGTAAGAATACTGGAGAGGGTGCTGTGCCCTCCTCTGGGAGACCTTCCCAACCCAGGGATCAAACCCATGTCTCTTACATCTCCTGCACTGGCACGTGGATTTTTTATACCACTCATGCCACCTGGGAAGCCCAAATCAACTATATTCAAATATAAAATAAAAATTTAAAAAGAAGCTGTGATATATACACGCATAGGACTACTACCCAGTCATTAAGAAAGAATAAAACATTGCTATTTGCTGTAATGGATGGACTTGGAGGACACTATACCAAGTGAAATAAATCAGACCAAGATCAGTACTATATGATATGGGTTATATGTGGATCTGAAAACTACAACAAATTAGTGAATATAAAAAAAGACTCATAAATATAGAGAACAAACCAGCGGCTTCCAGTGGGCAGAGGGGCAACATAGGGGTGGGGGAATGGGAGGTACTAAGTATGGGGTGTAATATACTCAAGCATGTATTGTATAACATGGAGAATATAACCAACATTTTGTAATAAGTGGAAATCAATCTTTAAAAAATGTATAAAAATTAAAATAAAAATGCACAAACACTCCCCTAAAAATCCCCCAAATCCTAAGATTAAGAATCCTGTGATTCTAAATCGGGAGATTCTTAATAGCCTTTTTGTGAAGTGCAATAAATTATACGTGGAAGAGCAAAGAGACAAGAACAGCCATAATATTCCAAAAGAACAAAGTTAAGTAAATATTATGAAAATATTGTGTTTTAACATATGGGCACTAAAAAACAAGAAGATTAAAGAACAGAAGATATCAAGAAGACTCACGCATAAACAGAAGTACAACGTGATACAGGTGGCACTACACACAGGGAACACACTGATTATTCAATAAATGAGAAGCTGATTATCCACATGGGAAAAAAAAAGAAAATCTCCACCTCACATCATACACAAGTCAATTCCAAGTGGAATAAGATCTTGGAACTATAAAATAAAGATATCTTCAAGGAGAAAGGAATTCTTTACCTGGGGTTAAGGATAAAATAAGTGTAACTCATCTGACCTTTTGGAAAAAAATTTTTTTCATATTATAGGCATATTTAATAGATGATTTGTAAAGGAGGAGTCCATTTCAATGTTTATCTACTCGGACTTTGGAAGTGTAGTATTAATACCATGTCTGAATAAGATGGTTCCCATTATAGATGAGCATCCACTGGAGTATGGGCGACTCCATGGGCTGTAGCGATCAACAGACTGCATTCCTAATGCTGATTTTGCCTGAGATTTGCATTGTCTTTCAATGTTATGTGAAACTAATTACATAATTCTCTTTGGAACTTAACCTCCCAACCCTTATTGTAACTACAAAGTGGTTTACAAGATATTTAATGAGGTGCTATGTTTGTGGAAAAATACCACATAATTCAAAAACACTACTGAATAGCAGATTACTCTGTGTAGTAGTTAAGTCCTTTAGGATAATTTTAGTTGTGATCATTTTCTGATTCTCATTGCTGGGAGTTATTAAATCTTAGCAAGCATCACCAATATTAAATGTTGAAAGTCCGTTTAAACTTTAAAGTTGGAGCAACTGTCTGTGTTTGAACAGATAAAATAAAGACAGCTTTGTGTGCCCAGAAAGGAACACTGTACCAACTGCTAGCCAGTCTTGTCTGAAGAGCCACATATTTTTTTCCTGTGTTAATAATCAAGATAATTAGTATGTGGCCATTTTGTTACCCTTAAGAGACTGCAGTTCTGAATTTTTGATTAAAGGTTTTGGCTGCTATAGAAGTTTTATTTTAAATATATTTTGAATTATAAGAACAAAAAATTTTGTATTTTTCCAGTTAATTGGAATGATTGCCAAATTTCTGCAAGTAAGGTAATTATAAGTTTAAAGCATTAAGCATTTATTGGTAAATAATGTATATATTCTTATTCTGAGAAATATAAGTAGGTCAAGTCAAAATAAATTCTTTAAAGTTTACTATAAAAAAAGTAAAAGGGAATTCTTAAATAAGACCCCAAGCACCCACAAACTATCAGGGAAGAAATTGAGACATTAAATAATCAATTAAAATAATTGATACTAAATTAACAATAAAAACTTCTATAAATTAAAATACCCATGAGAGAAAAATGAAAACAGGTATCTGCACATGATTAAAATAATCAATAAAAACAGATAGACATATTATAAACTTCCATACACCAATAAAGATGACAAACAATCCAACAGAGAAACGGGGAAAGACGTCATTTAAAAAATACACAGAAATATATAGAATATGTGGAGCTTCCCTGACGGCTCAGAGTAAAGAATCTGCGTGCAATGAAGGAGACCTGGGTTCAATCCCTGGGTTGGAAAGATGACCTGGAGAAGGGAATGGCTACCCACCCCAGTATTCTTTCTTTTTCTTAATAAAACATGTATTTATTTGGCTACTCCGATTCTAGTTTCGGCGTGTGGGATCTAGCTCCCCGACCAGGGACTGATCCAGGCCCGTGCACTGGGAGCGCAGAGGCTTATTCACTGCACCACAAGGGAAGCCCCACTCCAGTACTCCTGCCTGAAGAATCCCATGAACAGAGGAGCCTGGGGGGCGGCACATGGAGCTGCAGAGTCAGACACGACCGAGAGGTTCAAACGAGCAAAATAAAACACATTATTTCACTATGTACTTATCCTAAAACTATTCATAAAACAAAGGAGATAACACAAAATTCAGAACAGTGGTTCTCTTAAGGGGGGGGATGAAATCCAAGAGAAATACAGGGGTCTTCAGTGATAACGGCAAAGTGCTATTTCTTCAGCTGACTGGCGGGCGCACTGCTGTTCATTAATATTCTTTAAACTTCAAGTGAATGTTATAATCCTTTTATGTGTGTATGAAGTTTTCGTTTTAAAAGCTGACAGACCTTCCTTCCATATAGGAAGCTGAAAGCAGTTTCTAAGGCTTGGCTCATGTTAAAGCAGAACTTCTGTCTCATAATTAACTACAGAAAGGAAAAGAGGCAGAGTGCCTCTGGTGAAGTATGGGAGGAGGAGAGGGCCCGCATCTCCTACCTACCCCCGCACCCCCAACACAGACACGCAGAACCTGAACTCCCATTCAGAGGAACACTGTAGGGGTGGGCGGGACATGGGAGACCATCCAAATCTCTTCCAGTCTTAAAACTCTTCAATATAATGTGTTAAACCATAATGCCCATGAAGCCTTCACTTGGTTTCACATGTACTTCTTAAAGACCAGATACACAGGAGCATTGGGAAGATCTGAATGTACCATCCTTAGCTATTAATCATGTATATCTCTTTCAGAGTGTTACTGTGTGAAACATCAGCTGGATTACACTATCCTCGGTATTTTTAGTTACTCTGTTGACATCGCTGTCATTCTAATACAGTCATTTATCTTATTTAGTTGATACATTTCCTGGGGTTATCAAATTGGCAATTTAAGACATGCTTAAACTGGTAAGCTCCAAGTATTTTAGGTTTCCTGAATGAAAAACATTGTGCGTGGTTTCAAATAGTGTGAAAAATAACTTAAGAAAACATTCCTGGAGACCTTGATAGGTTTGTTTTCAAGAACCACACTTTCTGTTAATCCCTTAATTTTGAAAACATTGCAAAAATATGTTTTTTAAATGATTAAAAAAAAATTAATCAGAAACAAAATAAACAGTAATGGGCATTCTCACAAATGAGTGTCTGGCATATAGGGATTCCAATGCATTCATGAGATGAACAAACCATAAACAGAGCTTAAGCAAAAATGTGAAATTAATTCACCAGCTAAGTTTCTACTTCTACTTTTTTACTACTACCTATTTTGCCAAATAGCTTCAGACAATTTAACACTTGAGATGACCTAGGTTCACATCTCAAAGTTACAACAGCATTTTTATTCTATACATTTTTTTCACCCAAAGCTACATAAGGGAACTTACGAAAACACTGCCTTAAACTCCCTGTTCCAAAGCCTACAGCTCTGATTCAAAAAAACAAACAGACAAGGGACTAATACATATTTTTTACTAAAAAAAATACTGGGAAAAACTCAACAAATAAAAAATGAATCTAAAATATTCTCTTCATTTATAAAGAACAATATTATAAGTATTACAAAACAGCTGCTTGTTATAGCAGATTTGAAAAACTTATTTTTAATTTCAAACACTTCTACAGACTAGTTGTCTACATTTTTAAGAAAAAACTTTTAAACGCTGACATTTTGAATAAAAACTAAAAAACAAACCTATTATCCTGATTTTTATTTGAAAAGAAGAAACTGGTTAAAATATAGTTTCTAGAAAAGAGTACAAGAGGTCAGATTTATATAGTCACATCCTTCAGTTGCAGATGCTTTACATAGAAACCTGTTTTCCTCATCTGAAAAATCAATTCATAGCTGTTTCATCTGTTTAACACTACCGTTCTGTTACTTTTGAAGCATAAACTTTTCCCCCCTTACTTTTGAATGGACATTTCTGTGAATAGCCCTAAATCTAGATAACCTTATACCTATTAGAAGACCTACCTAAGCACCTGGCCAGTAAAAGCCACTGATCTTCAAGCCAAAGGATATAAGCAGAAAAAAAAAACAGAAATAAAAACACAATCTCCATAAAAGGAAAAGGACATTATTCTATCATTGCTTGTAATTTAAAAATTTTGAAGGCTTACATACACTATCTACCACTTTTAAGAAGATTTACTAACAATAATTTAAGATTATCTTCCCCCAATGTTTTATGTGTCTGTTTAAAGAGCATCTTACCCAGGTGTTTATATTCAATGCCTATATTCTATCCCACTCCTTTATACTTACTTGCAGCCTGACAATGAAAACGAAATCCTCGTGGAATTTCACCTGTAATTCAAAATATTTTATTGAGAGATGCAGAAATCCAGAAGCTCTCAGTTGTACTACAGTCATATTCCATAGGATGACCATATCATAACACAGGTAATTGCTATTGTTATGTGAAATTACAGAAGATTTAAACCTCAAAGGAGTTTTTTCCTAACCAAAGGTATGATGACTATCAAAGAATCTTGGTATATTATCCACACTACTTTAAAAAGTTAGTCCTCACAGAGAAAGAAATACTAGGTAAAGAAAATCTGTGCTAAAGGAGTCTTAGCCAGGAGTCCATAAAAAGGCCACAGTTCATGAGGCCCTCGATATGCCAAGATAACTGACATATTTCTCAGAGGAAAGTCTCCAAGTTCTGCCTTTTTAACGTTTTACACTTGTTCAAAAATTGTCCTAAGCAGCAACTCTCCTTAAGTAGGAAAATTTGTTTTCCTGTTATTTCAAAACAAGGAAAAGTGTTGGGCTCTCCTAATGAATTTTAAAGCAACTGACAAAACTAAAGATGAAATTATTCTTTCCCCAAACTCTTCTCCCTATATATTCCTCCCACTAATCTCTAAAAGGTACAGTACTCCCCTAACTACTATCTACCAACTTGAGAAATGAATGAAATCCTGTGTGTTCATTACTAACTGCTTTTGATGGGGTGGAACAGTAGTAGGAATAATATTATCTTAAAGTCTTTTAAATACTAGTCTATTTTCATACCTCCTCATGTATTCTTTAGAAAAGTTAAAGTGAAAGTCGCTCAGCCATGTCTGACTCTTTGCAGCCCCATGAACTACAGTCCATGGAATTCTCCAGGCCAAAATATTGGACTGGGTGGTCGTTCCCTTTTCCAGTGGATCTTCCCAATCCAGGAATCGAACCCAGGTCTCCCACATTAGAACAGCCCTCCAACAGGTATTACCCCTACTTTACAGATTAATTAATAGGTTCAGAAAGGATAAACATTTTGCTCAAGGTTACAAGTCAACACCAAGTTAAAAACTAGAAACTGTTGATGTGAAGGATGGGGAAAGAAAGTAAACAGCAAAGCTTTCAGCAGATTCTAAAACTACAGATAAGCAAACAGCAGGCTACAGATTTTTTCAGGCATTCTACCTGCTCAACTTTAACGCTTACTTGAGGTTAAAAGCCCAAACCAAAAACTCTGTCAACACTTCATTCTCAGTAGTTTTTCACCCAGTCTACATTTGAAGAACTCACCCATGCAACAGCTTTTAAGAAAAATACTATTATCAAATAAGATCAACATAAAAAAGTGACTTTTTAACATCTAGGATCTACTCTAATTGGCTACTTACCAGGATTTATAAAACTGTGGAAATCTGCAATAATACCTTCTTGGAGAGAATATTTAACACAGCCTATTTCACAAGGGAGGAAGCGCTGTTCACAGTGAGGAGGTAGCTCGCCATGGCTAAAAATATTCAAAAAATAAAAAATGCCTCCAAGGAGAGCTTCAAAAAAAAAAAAAAAAACACAAACAGATGAGCATCTCAAGATTTACTCCTTTGATAAAAACAAAAGTTTTAGAATCTTTCTCCTTCTGTTCCTATATTCCTAAATAAATTGGAAAAGAGAAAATAAATCAGGTGTATCAGATAAATAAATTTTTGTAACATTTACCAAGGATTAAAGCAGTAACCACTCTTTGCATGAAATAACAAAATTATTCAAACTTACAGCTAGCTCTACATAACTTAGCTATACATAAGCCTTAAATGTGAGTAATGACTTAAGAAAAGCTGTGACCCATATTCAAGAAATAGAAGGGTATGGAAAATAAAACCAAGCAGAATCAGTATAGAAAAATTCTAGTACAAACTATGGACAATTGAGTTCACTCTTTACCTTTTACCAATACACACAAGACCACTTATAAATTCTCTAAAGGAAGAAAGAAATGTGAAAATGTAAGAAAGGTATTATTTTCCAGGATTGGCCACACTTAAGGACTACTAAAGATTAGGAAGTTTTTAACAAAGTTAGAATACATTTAATTAAAAAAAAAAAAAAAAAAAACCAGCCAGAAGGAATAGCAAGGACTCTGATTAACTATATTCTTTGCTGCCCTAGGCTCAATTTATCTTTACTTTTGAAACAAACATATTTAAGTGTCTAGCTATAAACACTTGAATTCAAAAAATATGTCTAAAAACATATGACATGGTAGAAACCAGATTTTTGTTTAAAAAAAAAAAACAAAAACCCAGTGTTACTTCAACAAATGCGTTATTACCTGATCTTTTACAACTTTAGTGCCATCATGTTCGAACATCATAGTCAGTTACTTTGAAATGCAGAATCAAAATGAAGAGAAGACAAGTTTACTGATCAACATAACATAGAATTTTAAGTGCCCAAATTTATATAAGCAAAACACTGTAGGATTACTCTACCTTGATCACTTTTTAGAGACAAGCCTGACAGATCCGGGGGTGAAACATTCTGCTTTGGTACAAGCATGCCTGGCTTCCTCAATGGGGTGCAAATAGGTTTCTAAAGAGAAAGGTAATCATTGACCATATATTTAAACTCTTGCCCACTTTATATCATATACTTAAATTTAGCAAAATAACTGTGAAACAACCCATAGCATAGATTACTTTAGTAACCACTCCAAGCCAATAAATCCAATGAGTACATAAATAAATGTCTATAACACCAACACCCAAAGTCAGACATGGCAAAAATCTAAAAATATTTTGAATCAAGGGGCTGAGTGGTAAATAACCAGTCCAATTACTGTTGAAAGCCATTTCCCCACTACTGATAATCTAATCCTATGGAGTCATATAATACATGCTTGTCCAGTGGCCAAAAGAATATCATTTGCCAAAGTACTCTAACACTGTTTGTTCTTCACTCAAAGTAAAAGCCAGATTGTGCTGACTCCAAGTCTCAATGATGTATATGTAGAACATGACTTTTATTTTGAGGGGAAATATCTTAAGAAACTGTAGTGAAAAGAAGACACACAAAAAAAAATCAGGGCTCACAAGTATAATTAATTCGAATTCAACTGAGTAGAGCTTCTACTCAAACATAAATCCATAAGATAAAAATCTCTCCAACCTAAAACAAGCAAAACTATTGCATTTCAATCCAATGTTAGCAGTTATA
The DNA here is from genome assembly GCF_019320065.1 of Cervus canadensis. Classification (NCBI taxonomy): domain Eukaryota; kingdom Metazoa; phylum Chordata; class Mammalia; order Artiodactyla; family Cervidae; genus Cervus; species Cervus canadensis. The sequence goes on from NC_057387.1 coordinate 1,728,998, forward strand.
ATAAGAATAGAACTTTTGCTATGTCAGAATGGGAAGAATACAGAGGGAGGGGGTAAAATTCATATTTCTAGATATGAATCAGCAACAGATTTTATTCAGTGCTTTAACATTCTGCTACACAGACATAAATTCAAATAAACTTTATTCAACTCTTTCCTGTAAAGCGCACAAAACATTAATCAACATCCACAGATACTGATATTTCAATATTTTAAACACAGACTAGTGTCATTTAAAAAGAGAGAATGGACCAAACTACTGTTAAACATCTGAAAAGAGATTCTTCAATCATAAAAGAATTCAAAAGGACCCTTAGAAGCCATCTAGTACAAATCCTAAATATCAAGACTACCTTTTGCTAATCATGGTTTATTGGTTGCAGGTTTCCTAATGGGATTTTCCCTGGCCTTCACCATTGAACAAAACCAATGTGTGCCCTAGTTCAGGAGCCTGCCCGTTTTTCAGCAAGCATTCTGACACCAAGAAAAAAATGAAAAACTCTTTTTTGCACTCACCCAAATCACCCGGTCGTCTACTCTTGACATTAATCCATTCACTCATCCAGCATTTACTGAGCATGCCTACCTGTGAGGTAGGTGGCTGCTCTTCTCTGGTTAACTTTACCTGCTTCTCCGAAGGCCCGGAGTCCTTCCCCTGGGCAGCTCTCCACTCTCGAGCCATTTCTGCATACTTCTCTTTTTCCTCCTCCCTCAGGAGCTTAAGGAGATGGAAAGGGAAAACAACCAGCAGCAGTGAGGGCCTAATGCCCGAGGCCCCGCAAGAGATGCCTGGCCATTACTGGGAGGCAGTTCCGGCGTCGGTTTGCCCCTGACCGGGGACGGGGCGCTTCCTCCCCCTCCAGCAGGGCCCCGGGGTCACTGGTCTTCCCAAGGCCTCTCTCCCTCCCGCCTGGCCCTCCCACTTGCCAACTGCCTGGCCCCGGGCTCACGGGCCTCCAGCCTTACCGCCCAGTCAGCGGAGCAGTAGGGGATGGCATCAGCGACGCGAGCCACTGGCAGGCCTCTCCGCCGCAGTTCGGGGATCTTCTCCTGCACGAAGAAATAGTAGGCGTTGCGGCTGGCCCTGCGGTTCGGCATGGCGAGCGCAGTCAGGCCTTGAGGAGAGCCTCAGTCAACACCCGGCGCCCTCGCCGGGCTCCCGCCCTTAGTAACCGAGGCTGTGGTCTGCACGCGCAGGGCCTCAGCTCTCAGCCAATCAGGGCGCGGTGCGCAGGCGCATCGGCCTCTCCAGGAGAAAAACAGTCTGCGACCGGAAGATTCCGCCTCGTGCGACCGAGGAGGCGGGGTGGAGGGGGAGCGAGGGCACAGAGGCCAAGCATTCTGATTGGCGGAGATGAGTGGGTGGGGTTGTTGTCACGAGGATGGCTTGGAGAAATTTCTGTACATTATTGCGTAATATCCTCCAGAGTAGGTAAAGAGGGCCAGCCAGTGCTTCAGGTTCTTCCGTGCTCTACGGTTCGGTTCAGTTCGGTTCAGTCGCTCAGTCGTGTCCGACTCTTTTTCGACCCCATGGACTGCAGCACGCCAGGCCTGCCTGTCCATCACCAACTCCCAGAGTTTACTCAAACCCATGTCTACTGAGTTGGTGATGCCATCCAACCATCTCATCCTCCGTCGTCCTCTTTTCCTCCTACCTTGAGTCTTTCCCAGCATCAGGGTCTTTCCCAATGAGTCAGTTCTTCGCATCCGGTGGCCAAAGTATTGGAGCTTCAGCTTCTAAATCAGTCCTTCCAGTGAATATTCAGGACTGATTTCATTTAGGATGCACTGGTTGGATCTCCTTGCAGTCCAAGGGACTCTCAAGAGTCTTCTCCAACACCACAGTTCAAAAGCATCAATTCTTCCATGCTCCACTTTCTCTATAGTTTAACTCTCACATCCCTATAGACTACTGGAAAAACCATAACCTTGACTAGGCGGACCTTAGTTGGCAAAATAATGTCTCTGCTTTTTAATATGCTGTCTAGGTTGGTCATAACTTTTCTTCTGAGGAGTAAGCGTCTTTAAATTTCATGGCTGCAGTCACCATCTGCAGTGATTTTGGAGCCCAAGAAAATAAAATCTGTCACTGTTTCCACTGTTTTCCCATCTATTTGCCATGAAGTGATGGGACTGGATGCCATGACCTTAGTTTTCTGAATGTTGCGCTTTAAACCAACTTTTTCACTCTCCTCTCTCACTTTCATCAAGAGGCTCTTTAATTCTTCACTTTCTGCCCTAAGGGTGGTGTCATCTGCATATATGGAGAAGGCAATGGCATCCCACTCGGGTACTCTTGCCTGGAAAATCCCATGGGTGGAGGAGCCTGGTAGTCTGCGGTCCTTGGGGTCGCTAAGAGTGGGACATGACTGAGTGACTTCACTTTCACTTTTATGCATTGGAAAAGGAAATGGCAACCCACTTCAGTGTTCTTCCCTGGAGAATCCCAGGGACTGGGGAACCTGGTGGGCTGCCGTCTATGGGGTCGCACAGATTCGGACACGGCTGAAGTGACTTAGCAGCAGCAGCAGCATCTGTATATTTGAGGTTATTGTTATTTCTCCTGGCAGTCTTGATTCCAGGTTGTGCTTCCTCCAGCCCAGCATTTCTCATGATGTACTCTGCATATAAGTTAAATAAGCAGGGTGACAATATACAGCCTTGACATACTCCTTTTCCTATTTGGAACCAGTCTGTTGTTCCATGTCCAGGTCTAACTGTTGCTTCCTGACCTGCATACAGGTTTCTCAAGAGGCAGGTCAGGTGGTCTGGTATTCCCATCTCTTTCAGAATTTTCCACAGTTTGTGGTGATTCACACAGTCAGAGGCTTTGGCATAGTCAATAAAGCAGAAATAGATGCTTTACAGTTGTAAGGGGCCAACTCTGTGCCAAGATTGTGGAAGGTCTTGGGTGGAGGGGGACAGAGGGAGGAACACCACAAATGAGATCATTTCCCTCAAAAAGTTTACACTCTGATGGGGGGAGGGGCAGGTAAGATGGCAAAAGAGAACCAACCAGAATGATTTGATTTGGTTTCTGCCCTGATTCTTAAACATTATTTAAGAATATGGTTTTTTAAAACACGGTTTTTCATAAGTATTGTAAAGGAAACACTTACAGTTAAAAGGCTGAGATTTTAAATACTGCCCTTGAATAAAGTTTTATAGATTTCCTTATACAGGTCTGATTCATTTTATTCCTTTGTTAGTTTTATTCCTAGAATGTATATAGAAGTATTATATTTGTTTCTTTTTTCCATTATGTTTTCTAATTAGTTACTCCTGATGTGTAGAGAAAGGTATTGATTTTAGTGTTAATCTTGTGTATTTAGACACTGCTGAATTCTCAAACTGATTCAAATAGTGACAGTCAATTTTCTTGGATTTTCTTGGATATGTGCTTCCCAGAGAAACATCCATCTGTGTTCAGTTTGTTAAGTATGTGTATGCATGTTGTATATATATGTTTTAAAAGCAAGAACAAGATTTTAAAAATTTTTTAATGCTTTTTGTGTATCTTCTCAGATGACCATATGGTTTTATCCTTTGATTGTTTAGTATAGTAAATGATGTTGCTAGATTTTTCTGTTAAAGTATCCTACCATTACTACTACTATAACCTCTTCTCAATCATGCTTGGCATTGCTTATTTTTTAAAGTATACCCAATGTGGGATTGTTGCCTCCTTGATTGAAGTGATATTAAATGGTGGGTTTTTTTCATGCTATCCTTACAAAATGTTGGCATAAGCATTGTAATAGCCTCGTAAAATGAACTGCCATCTTTTTCTCTGTTCACATTGAAGAACAATGGCATTATCTATTCCTGGACAATTTGATAGAACTTTACTAATGAAACACTTTGATCCTAGTATATCTATGGAGAATGTTGTTGACCTTTGATTGCCATTTCAGTATTTTGCATGGTTATTACTCTTCAGGTTTCCTTACTTTCCTTCAGCTAATTTTGGTAATATTCCTCTTTAGAAAGTTGTTACATTTTGGTTTTCACTTATATTGCTATAAAATGTAGGCAAGGATGTGACACAACTAGAATTTTCACACAGTGACAGTCTCTTATATAGATAAACTTACATTTACCATCAGACCCAGAACTTCCACTCATTTAGGAGGAATTAAAAAAAAATAAACACTTGGAAATGAATTTTCATAGCAGCTCTATTTGTAAGAGCCTCAAACTGGACAACCATATGTTCATTAAAAGAGGAACTGATTTTAAAATTGTGATATATCCTTATTAGCTACCCTGGTGGCTCAGATGGTGAAGAGTCTGCCTACAATGCAAGAGACCTGAGTTTGATCCCTGAGTTGGAAAGAGCCCTTGGAGTAAAGAAAGGCTACCCACTCCAGTATTCTTGCCTGGAGAATCCCATGGACAGAGGAGCCTAATGGGCTACAGTCCATGGGGTCACAAAGAATCAGACACAACTGAGTGACACACACACTTATTAGGCTGCTATTCAGGAAAGAAATGCAATAAACTGTTGGTATTTAACATGGATGAATTTCAGGATAATTTTGTTGAGTGAAAAAAGGAATATATAAAAGGGTAGATAGATATCTTGATTCCATTTATACAAAACTCAAGAAAAGGCAAACTATCGTATAGAAATAAGATGAACAGTTGTTGTTTAGTTACCAAGTCATGTCCAACTCTTTGCAACACTGCCCCTGCCCACCCCCCACCCTCCACACCTGCCCCAGGGATTTCCCAGGCAAGAATCCTGGAGTGGGTTGCCATTTCCTTCTCCAGGGAATCTTCCCAGACCCTGATGGAACCTGTGTCTCCTGCAATGACAGGCAGATTCTTTACCACTGAGCCACCGAGCTGCTCAAATCAGCAGTTACCTAGGGCTAAGAGGCAGAGGAAGGGGATTGACTGAGGACTGACAAGAGAAGCCCTGGGTTGTCAGAAATATTTTATACCTTGATTATGGTGGTAGTAGTTACAAGTGGCATATAGTTATCAAAACTTCTCAAATAATACATTTAAAAGGTGTGCATTTTATTGTGTGTAAATTATACTTCAATAAAGTTGATTTAAAAAACAAAACTTATTGGCATAAAATAATTACAATTTTTTTATAATTTAAAACATATTTTAATATTGCTTTCCCTTTTCATTCCTAATGTTATTACTACCTCCTGTCTTTTTTTCCTCTTGCAAATGTTTATTTTACTGATCTTAAAAAAAAAAAAAAACAGGTTTGGGTTTTATTGATGAACCTTACAGTTTTCCTGTTCCTTTTTATTTCTGCTTTAAGTTTATGGAGTTCCTCTGTCTTATTTCCTTCAGGCTATTTTGTGGTTCTTTTTCTAGTTTCTTGAATAAAAAGCTTCATTCAAGTATTTTCAATTTCTGTTTACTATCGTTCTAGGTTTCTTATTTTTCCTTTTCCTGCTTTAGATGGACTGATCACTATTTTTTACTCTGCTTTTTCTTACACTGGTCTCAAGTCATGCTTTCTATTTTGCTTCATTCAGTAGCTATCTATATTTTTAAGATACTTGTTTTAAAACAAATTTTTATAACAACTTATACAGTTAGTAGGTATCCATACCCATTCTTCTCAAACAGACAAGAAGCTTAGAAAACTATTGCTTCCCCTCACTTAGTATCCCAACTCACTGCTACACCATTCCACTTGTTATTATCTGGGATTTTAGTTTTTCAGATTTTTTTTTTATACCAATGTTGAGACATGATGGAAGTATAGTAAATTAAATACATATATCTAAAGCATACAACCAGATGTTTTAACATATGTGTACAGCTGTGAATCCGTCGCCACCATCAAGATAATAAACATATCCACCCCCAAAAGTTCTCTTACTACCCCCTTAGGCTCCTTGAAGTTGCCCCACAATTAATCGATATTCTGTTCACTTGTTTTTCCTTCTGTCTTTGTTCTCTGTGTTTCATTTTGCAGTTTCTACTGTTTCTTCATGTTTACTAACCTTTTCTTTTGCCAGATCTAATTTGCTACTAAACTCATCCAGTGTATTTTTTTGTATCAGATCATTTAGTTTTCACCTCTAGAATTTTATTTAAATCTTTCTTATGTCTTCCATATTTCTACTTAACATGGTGTATCCGTCTTCTACCTTTAACATGGAATGTAGTTATAGTAACTACTGACTGTCCACTCATTCCATCATCTGTGTCATTTCTGGGTCTGTTTCTACTGGTTGATTTTTCTTATTATTACGGCTTTTATTTTGTCCTGCTTCTTTGTAAGCTTGGCAATATTTGGTTGGGTGACCATTGTAAATTTTACCCTATTGGATGCTGCATATTTTTCTAATAAATATTCCTGTGTTTTGTGTTATGTTTTTGGACACCATTTGAGTCTGGTTTTACCTCCTTTTGAGGTTTGCTTTTATGCTTAGTTATTCAGATTTAGAGCAACCTTTACGACTAATTTTCTCCTCTGCTGATATAACACGCTTCTGAATACTGTGTCTGAGAACCCATGAATTTGCAGGTTTTTCCACTTTGGCTAATGGAAACAGACTATTTCTGGCCCTGTGTGAATTTCAAGGATTGTTCCTTCCAGTCCTTTCAGGTTGTTCTTTCCCTGGCACTGTATAGTTTCCTCCCACACACGCACTGATCAGCATTCAGCTGCAGCTCCAAGGGAGATCCTCAGCAGATTTCCAGAGCTCTTCTTCGCGCTGCTCTCTTTGGCTGGTACTCTGCCCTGTGAGCTCTAACCGCCTTGGCCTGCCTAGACAACACACTCCATCTCTCAAGGAGACCACAGTGCCCTGCCTAGGTTACTACTCTTGATTCTGCATTCTGGATACTCTCTCGGAGCAGCAACCTGGGGCAATCACAGGGCTCACTCTGTTTGCTTCTGTTCTTTCAGGGATTATTCGCCTCTGCGCCCTGATGTCCAGTTTCTGAAAAGATTGTTTCATATATTTTGACCAGTTGATAAATTCATTTCCTGTTACTCCATCTTGGCTCAGATTGCTTTATCTTAAACACTTAAAATAATACGTGGATTTAACTGTTAAATGTTTAGATAGGTGATCAGAGGCAAATCTTTCTGAGATGTCATTTAAAATGAGAAAGAATGCAAAGGTATGGAGCTAGTCACGTTAAGAGTTGAAGAAGTGCATTCCAGACAGAGGGAACAGTGTGTGAAAAAGCCTCACACAATAAAGAGCTTGGTGAATCCTCAGAACAAACAGAAGATTGGTTGGTGTTGCCGAAGTGTATCCAGTCAGGTGGAGTGTGGTGCTTACTGAGGATGGAGTGACCAGCAAGGACTTGGACATGGCCAGCATCAGGGGTTCAAGTATTATCCTAAGGACGTTGGTGGTCACTTAAGAGATTTTTTAAGTGTCACATGGTTTAGAGTTTAAGAAGGTCACTCTTGATGCTAGCCGGAGAACAGTTTCAAATCAAGAATGGGCATGAGGAGATGAGTTAAAAGCTTCCTTCAGGAGTCCATGTGAAATGACGATGACCTAGAACAGAGACAAGGAGCAGACATGGAGAGGTGACCATGGTTTTAATTGTACTTTGTAGAAAAATAGAACTAGCCAATGGATTGGTTATAGAAGTGAGAGAAAGGGAGGAATACTAGGATTTTGATTTGAGTAACACAGTGGCAAGTGGTGTCTTTTTCTAAAACAGCAAGGACTGTACTAGTACCAAAGAGGGTCTGCTCCTCATAATAGCATTATTTGCTCCTCTCCTTCTTTGTTACAACTGATTTTTTTCTGGTTTTACTTAAGTAAGGTCCTACGTAAACAGGATAGTGCTCCCCTCTGAGCAGCCACATGGATCTTCCTATTCAGAAATTCTACAGGGTGGCAGGCTTTTGTTTGGGACACGCAAGGCAAGGGCAGGGGAGTCAAGAACCCAGTTGTGCGTGTGTTCACTTTGAAATGCCTATTACACATTCGAGTGCAGATGCCAAGCAGCCAATCAGCTATCTATCTGGAGTTCTGGGCTAGCACAGAATCTGGAAGTAAGCCACGCAGAGCGGGACACAGACTCATGGAAACGGATGAGATCACTAGGCTGAGAGTGAAGACAGAAAAAAGGACCCATGATGGAGTCCTGAGGAACACCAGCATTTAGAAGTCAGCTGGGCATCCGGTCCCATCACTTCATGGCAAATAGATGGGGAAACAGTGGAAGCAGTGGCTGACTTTATTTTTTTAGGCTCCAAAATCACTGCAGGTGGTGACTGCAGTCATGAAATTAAAAGACGCTTGCTCCTTGGAAGAAAAGTTATGACCAACCTAGATAGCATATTAAAAAGCAGAAACATTACTTTGTCAACAAAGGTCCATCTAGTCAAAGCTATGGTTTTTCCAGTAGTCATGTATGGATGTGAGAGTTGGGCTAGAGAAAGCTGAGTGCCAAAGAACTGATGCTTTTGAACTGTGGTGTTGGAGAAGACTCTTGAGAGTCCCTTGGACAGCAAGGAGATCTAACCAGTCCATCCTAAAGGAAATCAGTCCTGAATATTCATTGGAAGGACTGATGCTAAAGCTGAAACTCCAATACTTTGGCCACCTGATGCAAAGAACTGACTCACTGGAAAAGACACTCATGCTGGGAAAGACTGAGGGCAGGAGGAGAAGGGGATGACAGAGGATGAGATGGTTGGATGGCATCACCAACTCAATGGACATGAGTCTGAGTAAATTCCAGGAGTTGGTGATAGACAGGGAGGCCTGGCATGCTACAGTCCATGGGGTTGCAAAGAATTGGACATGACTGAGCGACTGAACTAGAAAAAGAATGGGGCTTCCCTGGTAGCTTAGCTGGAAAAGAATCCCCTGCAAAAGAGGAGACCCCGGTTCGATTCCTGGGTCAGGAAGATCCGCTGGAGAAGGGATAGGCTACCCACTCCAGTATTCTTGGGCTTCCCTGGTGACTCAGCTGGTAGAGAACCCGCCTGCAATGTGGGAGACTTGGGTTTGATCCCTGGGTTGGGAAGATCCCCTGGAGAAGAGAAAGGTTACCCACTCCAGTATTCTGGCCTGGGAAATTCCATGGACTGAATAGTCCATGGGGTCTCAAAGAGTCGGACAAGACTGAGCGACTTTCACTAGAAAAAGAAAACTTAGTGAAAGTAAGGAAGACGGGATGTCTGAGGAAGCAGGGAGAAAACTAGGGAAACTAAGAGTTTCCAAGAGGAAGTGCTTCATTCACTTAATAAATGTTTGTTCCAAGTCTATGCAGTGCCAGGCTCTACTTCAGGCACAATAATAAGAAGAACAGAACAAAGTTTATAACATAATGAGGAAGGCAGAAAATAAAGATAAATAATAACTATGTATATAATATGTTATCTGAACATTTTATTGGACAATAAGTCCAATGAAGAAAGACAATGCAGGATAAGGAAATAGGGATTGATGGAGGGTATAACTTTAGCGTGGTCAGAAAAGGCCCTATTTGAGGAAATGACATTTAAGTAAACTCTGGAAGTGAGGAAGCAAACCATGAAGATACCAGGCAAAGATCACTCCCAATCAAGGGAATAGCAAGTGCAAAGACTCCAAGGTGGACACGTGTCAGGGATGTCTGAGGAGTAGCTAAATTAGTCTGTAGTTGGAGTGAAGTGACCAAGGCGGGGGAGGGGCTCAGAGAGGATATTGCAGAGGGAGCTTGGGCCAAATCATACAGGGCTTACAAAGTCAGTCTAAGAATTTTGGATTTCAGTCTAAATGGGAGAGAAGCCATTAGAAATATGGATGGCTTCTACTTTTTAAAACTATTAATTATGAGGTGTGATTTTCAGCCAAGTGAGTATGAAACCACCCCCAAAAACATAGCATTTTAAGAGAACTTTTTCTTATGCTATTTTTTCCTGATGCTAATTTAAATTAAGGCCCTGATAGTATAGAGTGCATCCTCCAACCTGTGCTAATAATAGTAATAATAGCTAACATTCATTGAAAGCTATTGTGTCAGACTCCCTGCTAAACACTGCACAAGGGTTATCTGATCTCTCCCCTCCATAACAACCCCATGAAATGGATTCTATGATCTTCTGCATTTTGCAGAATGGGAAATTGGGGCTTCCCGAGGTCACACAGCCCATGAATGGCTCTGACCTCTGTGAGATCCCTGCTTCTTTAACACGAGTAGTCCAAGCTGTTCATTATAGATACTCAAGGATGTTTATTATACAATGCTTTGCCAAAGCAAAAAAGGGGAATTTCCAAGTTCCCCACCCTCCCTAGATGTTGCCTGAATTCACACCACATTCCTGAGTCACTCAGCCTTAAGTCTGGTTGATTTCTCACCTTGCTCAGTCTGTACACATACAACCTCTTGTCAGGTCATGTGCCTCCACCTCCTGTGTCTCCCTGTAGTGTCTCTCTCACGTACAGTTTCCTTCCCATTCCTGCCACCCTAGAGCTGAGTTCTGGTGCTTGTTCCTTCTTGGGTTCTTATGATGAGCTCTCCCCCTGAAGAGGCCTCTGCCTGTTGTCTCTCTTTCCACCAATATATCCTACATCCTGTGGCCACAATGACTTGGGTGAAATATACATCTGATCTTGTTTTTCTGCTTAGATATCCTTATGGTGGTCCATTGCCTACAGAGTCAAGTCCAGGCCTGTAGCCTGGCTCCCCTTGTTCTGACCTCAGCCTGCCTTTCCAGCCTCATTGCTGACTCACACTCCTGGCAGTAGGCCCCACTCTCACCTCAGCCCATTGCTTGTGCATCTGCTCTACCTTTTGCTCCATTTCTGCTTTTAGAAACTCTGCCCAGATCATGTTTAGGACTTAGCTCAGGGGTCACCTTTTCACGATGACACCTCTGCCTGGCACCCCCACAGGTAACTGACCCCTCTCCCTTTGTGCTCCCATCATACCCACAAATGTCCCTATGTCGGTCCTGCCACACTATCACATTCAAAGGCCATGTGTCTGTCTCACCCGCCCCAACACACACACACAGCCACACCCACATACGGCTACAGCTCAATTGAAAGCTCTTTGACAGAAGAGGCTGTGACTCATCCATCTTAGAATACCTACTCATCTTGAATTTCTGGGCAGCATAGTGTCTAAAATATAGTATGTGCTCAATGAATGTGTATGGAATAAATAAATGAATGAATTCAAGAAAGAGAGAAGATGAGGAAAAGGGACATAGGCCTTGGAACAGGTTGAAATCAGACAGAAAACATCTTGATCATCTTTGTGTATGGGGAACTCACTCAGGATTGGGAAAGGAGTACAGAATTAACAGTCTATGAGACAGCCTCATGCTATAACTCCAACACAGAAGTCAAGGCTGCTGTTTCTTAACACTAGTTTTCAAGAGCCCACAAATGACCCTTCCGTTGTTTGAGCAGCTTCCTTTCATGATGTTCAGTGTTCTGGTTCTGTTTTCCCAATTGCCTTACCTGCCTGTTTTCTGGGGGTGAGGTCATTGGACGACATACTTATTCACTTCCTTCCCTTAGGGTCCATCTTAGACCTGTGCCAGGTGAGAAGGCCTCCAGGAGAATGTTTAGGGCTGAGAAGCAATAATCTTCTAGCTTAATCACCAAGACCTAGAACCCAAAGAATTGATAAAATACAAGAAGACAGGCTCCCTTCATCATTCCCCCTTTGGGCTAAAGGATGCTGCTTGATTACTGGAATCTGCTCTGCTGCTAATTTGGGGGTCTGTCAATGCCGTTCTGATTTCCAAAGGATGCTAACACTGAAACAAAAACAGAAACAAAAGCAAAAACCAAAGATAGGGCTCATAAAAGAGCAGCAGACTTACTTCATCTTTGGCTTTTGTTACTCAGAAAAATTATAGGTTGAACTGTCAGTCAGTAAGGGCTCCCAGGGCTTCAACCACTCATAATTAACTGGATTAACAGCTCATGATTGAGACAGAATGAGAGCAGGTATACACTGGGCGCTTTTATCTGGCTAAAGATACAGGCCTGACAAAACCCCTCATCTCTTCTTGCTGGCTCTCTCCTTCCTCCAGGGATGTCCCAGAGACTGAGTAAATTGTGGCATAGCTGTACCTACTGTCTAAGCAACAGTTTCTACATTGTAGAACTATTAGGGCATACAGAAAATCTAAAGAAGAAAATACAAAGGAATGACTGTACTCCCTGATATAACCACTATTACTCTTTTGTCGTTTCCATTGACTCCTTTAAATGCATTTTCCATATTTGGGACCATGCTCTAAATATAATTTGATGTTCTGCTCTTTTTCCCTGCACATTATCCTTGGATGGACCTCTATGGGGAAAACAGAGAGAGCTAACCCAGGTGGGGGGTGCCTACTGTTGGTGGGGTCTGGCCTCAGGATGAGGCAAGCTGACATCATCTAATTCTGTACCACCCTGCCCCGAGAACCACTGCAGTTTTATTTGAAGCCTGAGACAGCAGGTTCTTGGGTTAAATCTGCTTCAAGTTCATGAAATTTTCAGTATGTTCCCCCAATCTTTTACTGTTCTTGGCAGTACAGCTTTTTAAAATTCTTTGGCATCATGCACTTTATATTTGCATTTCCTTTCTTTAAAGCATTTTCTTAATGAAACAATCTATTCTTCAATATGAAAGGGCTTTGAGATTGAAAATGTTTCCAGTTTCTAGTACAGGGTGCTTAGAGTCTTCAGCATTTGTTTGATCATATTTATTTATTTATTTAGTTTCTCACACTAATTTAGACTTTTTTAAAAAAATTATAATTCATTGAAGGTGGTTTTGAAGAGATGAGGGATGGGAAAGATAAACTGAAAAGGCAGCACAAGGGAAGGAAGAGAAACAAAACTCAGATAAGAAACACGGTATCTGTTTGAAGGTCACACCTCATAGATTCCTCCTGGAAGACCAGATCGGACAGAAGTAAGAAATGCGATATTATCTGTGTGCTTTAAAAAGACCTACATTTCTCAGAATTCATGTGCATACATGCCTATGTGCCTGCAATGAAATCATGTTTTAAAGAGGATTCAGCTGCATTATATTTATAACTATGTGGTTGCTACCGGCTACCAGCCTGTCTCCTTGCGGTGGTTCACTTCTCTTTTCTCCATGTCCTAATTCTGTTCTAAAGGGTGCAGCTTTGCTGAAGCCACCGGTCAGTCCACACCCTCTTCCCATCATACACAATTCCAGCTGTGGCTTCCTAGGAATCCTGATCTGGTCCCACACGGGCCTATGTTCTGACATTTTTGTCTCTGGGTTGCAGGAGAAAGTTTGAAGTGTTGGGGATCCAGACCCTTCCTTTGGTGGTGAAAGATGCATCTCTATGGGAGTCCTGTCCTATTTGACCAGGATAAATAATTAGAGATTAACTGGATCTGAATCTGAGGCTCATTGGCAAACATCACGTCAACATCTTCCCCAGAAAACAAAGAAAGTGATTAAGTAGGGCTTCTTAAACATTAGTGAGCTTTAGAAGCATGTGAGGAAGGTGGTTAAAATGCAGATTTCCAGGTCCCACCCAAAGTTTCTGATCTCAAAGTTTTTCGTAGAGCCTGGGAACCTGCATGTAAGCAAACACTTTCATGTGATTCTGACACTGGAAGTTCAAAAACCACGCTTGGAAGAGTATCAGGGTTCTAGTGGCATATCCTGCTATGAACACCAATTCAGCAAAATAATGCCATTGTCCCAACCTCCTCTTACCTCTGTCTTTAGGTTGCATGTTGCTAATCATTGGGTGTACCTAAAGTTCCTCGTAACCCTCCATTACCTTGGTAATAATATGTGTATTGGGGAGGGGCACACACTGTAACTTAGTCCAGTTTAGCAGTTCTTCCTGGAGAAGAAAATGGCAACCCATTCCAGTATTCTTACCTGGGAAATCCCTTGGACAGAGGAGCCTGGGATTGCAAAGAGTCAGACATGACTTAGTGACTAAACAACAGCAGTAGAATCCCCTTAGGGATAGCCCAGACCACATCCATTCAGGCACTTCCTGAACAGCTGTACCTCCCTACTTAGAAGACAGACAAGCAGGGCCCTACACAGAAAACAAATTCCCAGGAAGGTGGACAAAGTCCCTGTGTTCTGTGATAAACCCTGGCACAAGCTCTTTTCCCAGTGTCCAGACTCCTTGCTGATGTACAAACTATAAGCACACATTCAAAGCTCACTTTTATGGGCTTTCACTTTCCACTGTACATGCAAATCCAGGTTTCCTTCATCCAGTCCACCTCCCATTTGCAATTTCTCAGCTCTTATGCCCAGTTCACTTCAGTTCAGTCGCTCAGTCATGTCCGACTCTTTGTGACCCCATGAACCTCAGCATGCCAGGCCTCCCTGTCCAAAACCAACTCCTAGAGTCCACCCAAACCCATGCCCATTGAGTCAATGATGCCATCCAACCATCTCATCCTCTGTCGTCTCCTCCTCCTGCCCTCAATCTTTCCCAGCATCAGGGTCTTTTCCAATGAGTCAGCTCTTCGCATCAGGTGGCCAAAGTATTGGAGTTTCAGCTTCAACATCAGTCCTTCCAATGAACACCCAGGACTGATCTCCTTTAGGATGGACTGGCTGGATCTGCTTGCAGGCCAAGGGACTCTCAAGAGTCTTCTTCAACACCACAGTTCAAAAGCATTAATTCCTCGGTGCTCAGCTTTCTTTATAGTCCAACTCTCACATCCGTACATGACTACTGGAAAAACCATAGCCTTGACTAGACACACCTTTGCTGGGAAAGTAATGTCTCTGCTTTTTAATATGCTGTCTAGGTTGGTCATAACTTTCCTTCCAAGGAGTAAGCGTCTTTTAATTTCATGGCTGCAATCACCATCTGCAGTGATTTTGGAGCCCCCATAAATAAAGTCAGCCACTGTTTCTACTGTTTCCCCATCTATTTGCCATGAAGTGATGGGACCAGATGCCATGATCTTAGTTTTCTGAATGTTGAGCTTTAAGCCAACTTTTTCACTCTCCTCTTTCACTTTCATCAAGAGGCTTTTTAGTTCTTCTTCACTTTCTGCCATAAGGGTGGTGTCATCTGCATATCTGAGGTTATTGATATTTCTCCCGGCAAACTTGATTCCAGCTTGTACTTCCTCCAGCCCAGACTTTCTCATGATGTATTCTGCATATAAGTTAAATAAGCAGGGTGACAATATACACCTTGACGTACTCCTTTTCCTATTTGGAACCAGTGTGTTGTTTCATGTCCAGTTCTAACTGTGGCTTCCTGACCTGCATACAGGTTTCTCAGGAGGCAGATCAGGTGGTCTGGTATTCCCATCTCTTTCAGAATTTTCCACAGTTTATTGTGAGCCACACAGCCAAAGGCTTTGGCATAGTCAATAAAGCAGAAATAGATGTTTTTCTGGAACTCTCTTGCTTTTTCAATGAGCCAGCAGATGTTGGCAATTTGATCTCTGGTTCCTCTGCCTTTTCTAAAACCAGCTTGAACATCTGGAAGTTCAGAGGTTCACGTATTGCTGAGGCCTGGCTTGGAGAATTTTGAGCTTTACTTTATTAGTGTGTGAGATGAGTGCAATTGTGTGGTAGTTTGAGCATTCTTTGGCATTGCCTTTCTTTGGGATTGGAATGAAAACTGACCTTTTCCAGTCCCGTAGCAACTGCTGAGGTTTCCAAATTTGCTGACATATTGAATGCAGCACTTTCACAGCATCATCTTTCAAGTTTTGCATAAAATATCCTTGTTATGTATGCTTAGATACTAAACATTATTCAGACTCTCTTTCATGCTTTGTGTGCACATGCCCACCAGTGCACAGACACATACTCAGTATGCATACATAAATAACTTGTAGACAATAAACATACCTTGTTATATCAACCCTCTGGTCTAGATGTCCCTGTCATAATGCATAGGGCATATGCTTTGGCGTTAATAGATCTCAGTTCAAATCTACATGGAAGCAACCTAGATGTCCATTGAAAGATGAATGGATAAAGAAGCTGTGGTATAGATGCACAATGGAATATTACTCAACCATAAAAAGGAACACTTCTAAGTTCTAATGAGGTGGATGAACCTAGAGTCTATTATATAGAGCGACATAAGTCAGAAAGATATTAAGCAGAAGCTATTAAGAAGAGATGGCAAGAAAACACAGAAGAACTGTACAAAAAAGATCTTCATGACCCAGATAATCATGATGGTGTGATCACTCACCTAGAGCCAGACATCCTGGAATGTGAAGTCAAGTGGGCCTTAGGAAACATCACTATGAACAAAGCTAGTGAATATGATGGAATTCCAGTTGAGTGATTTCAAATCCTGAAAGATGATGCTGTGAAAGTGCTGCATTCAATATGTCAGCAAATTTGGAAAACTCAGCAGTCGCCACAGGACTGGAAAAGGTCAGTTTTGATTCCAAACCCAAAGAAAGGCAATGCCAAAGAATGCTCAAACTACCACACAATTGCACTCATCTCACACACTACTAAAGTAATGCTCAAAATTCCCCAAGCCAGGCTTTAACAATACGTGAACCTCTGAACTTCCAGATGTTCAAGCTGGTTTTAGAAAAGGCAGAGGAACCAGAGATCAAATTGCCAACATCTGCTGGATCATTGAAAAAGCAAGAGAGTTCCACAAAAACATTTATTTCTGCTTTATTGACTATGCCAAAGCCTTCGACTGTCTGGATCACAACGAACTGTGGAAAATTCTGAAAGAGATGGGAATACCAGACCAGCTGACCTGCCTCCTGAGAAACCTGTATGCAGGTCAGGAAGCCACAGTTAGAACTGGACATGGAACAACACACTGGTTCCAAATAGGAAAAGGAGTATGTCAAGGCTGTATATTGTCACCCTGCTTATTTAACTTATATGCAGAATTCATCATGAGAAAGTCTGGGCTGGAGGAAGCACAAGCTGGAATCAAGATTGCCGGGAGAAATATCAATAACCTCAGATATGCAGATGACACCACCCTTATGGCAGAAAGTGAAGAAGAACTAAAAAGCCTCTTGATGAAAGTGAAAGAGGAGAGTGAAAAAGTTGGCTTAAAGCTCAACATTCAGAAAACTAAGATCATGGCATCTGGTCCCATCACTTCATGGCAAATAGATGGGGAAACAGTAGAAACAGTGGCTGACTTTATTTATGGGGGCTCCAAAATCACTGCAGATGGTGACTGCAGCCATGAAATTAAAAGACGCTTACTCCTTGGAAGGAAAGTTATGACCAACCTAGACAGCATATTAAAAAGCAGAGACATTACTTTCCCAGCAAAGGTGTGTCTAGTCAAGGCTATGGTTTTTCCAGTAGTCATGTACGGATGTGAGAGTTGGACTATAAAGAAAGCTGAGCACCGAGGAATTAATGCTTTTGAACTGTGGTGTTGAAGAAGACTCTTGAGAGTCCCTTGGCCTGCAAGCAGATCCAGCCAGTCCATCCTAAAGGAGATCAGTCCTGGGTGTTCATTGGAAGGACTGATATTGAAGCTGAAACTCCAATACTTTGGCCACCTGATGCAAAGAGCTGACTCATTGGAAAAGACCCTGATGCTGGGAAAGATTGAGGGCAGGAGGAGAAAGGAGACGACAGAGGATGAGATGGTTGGATGGCATCATTGACTCAATGGGCATGGGTTTGGGTGGACTCTAGGAGTTGGTTTTGGACAGGGAGGCCTGGCGTGCTGAGGTTCATGGGGTCACAAAGAGTCGGACATGACTGAGCGACTGAACTGAAGTGAACTGAAGTCAGAAAGAGAAAGATATATATTGTATACTCATGCATATATATAGAATCTAGAAAGATGCTACCAATGAATTTATTTACAAGGCAGCCTTGGAGAAACACACATAGATAACGGACTTATGAACTCAGGGTGTGGTGGAGGAGAGGGTGAGAGAGTAACTTGGCAACTCACATTACCATATGTAAAATACATAGCCAACGGGAATTTGCTCTATGATTCAGGGAACTCAAGCTGGGGCTCTGTAAGAACCCAAAAGGGTGGGATGGGGAGGAAGACAGCAGGGAGGTTCAAGAGGGAGAGGACATATGTGTACGTATGGCTGACTCATGCTGATGTTTGACAGAAAACAGCAAAATTCTCTAAAGCAATATCCTTCCATTTTAAAAGTAAATTAATTTTTAAAAATCTTAGTTCAAATCTAACCACTGCCATTAAGGTAGCTGATCTTAGAGAAGTTAAATTCTCTATGCCCGAGTTTCCTTATTTGGATTAATTGAGATAGCTTGTAAAACATCTAGGACTATGTCTAGAACCTAATGGAACTGCAAATCCCATGGACAGAGTAGCCTGGCAGGCTACAGTTCATGGGGTCACAAGAGTTGGACACAACTGAGCATCTAAACCAATAATTGTCACGTATCTCCTTTATTTCTATTTTCTTTCTTAATTTTTGTATCTGAAAGAAAACAATCCCTCACATTTCTCTCACACAGCATCTTAGTTAGGGTTCTTAATTGCAAACTTCAGAAATCATCTCTGGCTAAATCAAGCAAAGAGGGAATGTACAAGGGCACATTGCATAGCTCACAGAATTGCTGAAAAGCCTGAAGAACCAGGTGCAGAAAATGAACTGGAACTCAGAGAGGCTTTACAACCAAGAAAACAGCCAAGATCTCACCTCAGAGTAGTCTGATGGCCTGCTATCTGCCACCGTTGACCTGTGAACACTGGAGGCTGCTGTCCCCTCAGTGGCAAAACCGATTCTCCGCTGATTCTGCCTCTTGCCTCACGTGCTCCTGGTTCAGAAAGCTCTGAGTGATCAAGGAAAGACAGGATAAATTCTACTCTGGGTTGTACCAGCATCACATCTGGGTGTACATTCTCCTTGTTTCCCATCAATTCCTCAGCAATTCCAGTATAGGCTTCCAAGCAGCCTGCCCTTCGCTTAATCAGATGATCCACCATGTTGTAGTCTGACTTGTCCGCTTGGGCTTGGGAGGCCTGCTTCAAAAAAAAAGAAGCTCTGAGTGAGAAGATTCCTGGTTGGTGAGACTGCTCTAGAGTTTTTGGCTTTCAAGCTCTAGTTCAGCTTCCATCCTTTACAATAAGAAGGGAATTGAGATGTCTGGAAGCCATGAAAGACCAGAGTAAATCCTCACCATTTCTGATATTCACATCTCATCCTCATTTCATGTATACGTACATTCATTCCTAAGGTTGTAGAGTCTCTCTCCAGGAACTCTCCTCAAGCCTAGAACCACTCTGTTTTCAGAGCAATTTTACACCTTTCTGCCTCATCTCCTTTCTTTCCTCTGCCCAGTACTTCCCTGTCCTGTCCCCTTTCCACCACCAATCCCTCAACATAACAAATCCTGCCCATTCTATAAACACCAATTGAGACATTAATTCATTTTTACTGGTGTTGCTCACTCCCCCCACTCCCCACCCCCACTGAATGGCTCCTTCCTTCATGTTCCAGGGGCACTTTCTCCATATCTCCACCATCAATATATGCTCTGCTTTACCACCAGTATTTGTTTTGTGTTTAATGGTCTGATTTTCCTTCCTCTCCTGGACCCAAGATGAGGCCCCTTAATGGCAGAAAATCTGCCTTCCTCATCTTTGTAGCTTTTGCTCTTAGCACCTAGTAGATGCTTGATACATGTTTGTTAATGTATATATTTCTTGGTCGTCTCGAAACACGTACATTTAGGATCCTTTCCTACACACACAGACAAATCCTTTTTAAGACTGAAGTGATCCATCTAAATACGCCCTGCAAACTGTAAGTGAAATTCGCTCAGACATGGCCGACTCTTCGTGACCCCATGGACTATAGCCCGCCACGCTCCCCTGTCCATGGAATTCTCCAGGCAAGAATACTGGAGTGGGTACCTATTTCTTACTCCAGGGGATCTTCCCTGCCCAGGGATCGAACGCCGATTCTTTACCATCTGAGCCACAAGTGCACCCTTTTGTAGACAGAAGGCCGAGAAGTGATTAAATGCTGGACAAATGTGAGCCGTATAATTGTTCAGTTCATTCTATATTTACATATTTTCTGTTAAAGAGCTGCATGCCCTTATGTCATAATGTTTTAACCTCATAACGTTTTAAAAGAAGAAAGTTTGGATGCAGATTCTCGCGTACCTTTTCCAATTCTGCGGAGCCCCTTGGTTTTTGGCATTGTTAATAAGGGATCAGGATGGGGGGGGGGGGGCAAGGGGGTTCAGTGAAAGCCCACACCCTCGCCAACAAGTTATGCCAAGTCGCCGCAGGTCCCTCTCTCCCAGTTAGAATGGCCCTGGCCACGTGCGTACCCAGACTCCCTCCTCGAGTCCACAACCCCGCTTCTGGCTCTGGTCCCGAACGCTGGCTTCGCTAGGAGCTGCCGGCGCTGATCGCTCCCAGCTCGGCGCAGCCCGCCCAGCCGCCTCCTCCGCACCTTCTCCCCCTTGTACTTTGTCTCTCGGCCCTGACCTCCCGGCCGCAGGGGCGTGCACGTGACGGAGAAACTTTGGCAGGCCCGGGGCGGCGGGGCGGCGGGGCGGCGGGGCTGGGGGCCGGCGGCTGAGCTCCCCCGCGCGGCGTGCGCTGCGGCGGGAAGGCACTCGGCGGGCTGCGCTGCCTGAGCGTGCGGGTGCGCTAGCGGGCTGGGAAGGCGCCGCCGAGCGCGGGGCGGACTCCGGGAGCCCGCGGCAACGCGCGTGCAGCCTGCGGCGCTGTCGGCCCGGGGCCCCGCCTGCGCTGCCGGGCCGGCGGGAGGCTGCACCCAGGGACGCCGGGGCCCCGCTCGCACCCGGCGCCGCGGCTCCGCCGCCGCCTCCGCCACTCGGTTACATAGATCCTCCATCTCAGCCGCTTCCTACTTCCCTCACTCCTTAATCTGGATGGGAAGTTGGGGGAAATGGACAGAGTCGTGATGGCTTGGGTTGCTCTCCTCTGGCTAACAGGTAAGAGACATTTTCAACCGAGACGGATAACTTGACATGTATTCCGGTACTGGTACATTCTCACCCTCCTCCCCACCCCATCCCCAGTTCCCCCCAGACTGTGTTTAAAGCTGCTTAACAGAATGGTGGTAAGTGGGGGAGGGGGCTGTGTGTGTGTGTGTGTGTGTGTGTGTGTGTATTAGAATGATGGGAGAGGCCGAGAGAAGCCCGAGTGTGTGTGTGTCTGGGTCTGTGTGTGTGTGTATTAGAATGATGGGGGAGGCCGAGAGAAGCCCGATAATCAAGTGAGCCGGCCAGAGATGCAGGTGTTTTGACTCATTCGAGATATGAGATTGTTCTTGCCAATGTGCATTTCCCTTTCCATTCCACGGTTCTCCTCAGTCTTATCCGGAGTTTGTATTATGTGAGTCCTGGGGAAAACCTGGTTGGGAAAAAAAATGAAAGCTCAGGGGAGACTGATTAATTAAGAGAACTAGTTTTCTGGAGGTTGGAGGTACACGAGTGTCTCCTTGATTCCTTCCCTGGCGAACCCGGAGCCCCAGGGGCATTCTTCTGTGGCTCCCAGGGGTGCAGGGGAGCTGGAATGAGGAAGGAGACTGGGATGGAGGCTTGATTGGTTGTGGAGTTGGGGGCCTTGCGCTCACTCATTTGGTAGCATTTGGGGAGTGGTTCCATAGAGAAGAGCCTTCCTCCGATAAACAAGTGGGAACGCCTCCTAATAAAGATAATTTGCAGAGATATTCAGAAGGTAGGGTTTCTCTTTAGCGTTTGAGTCACTTCATCGAGCTTGGACCTCCATATTTCCCCCTCCCTTTTGGTGAACTTTCTTGTCACCCTCCTGGGATCTGGAAAGGCTCGAGTTCCAAACGTGTGTTCCCACAGGATAATCTGGGAGGTTGAGAGACAGGTGGCCAGGCAGGGTGGGCAGCCCTGCCTGGGGATGGAGGGGTTAGGAAGGCTTGGATAGTCAGAGGCTGGGTCTGAGGCAGCAATTCAAAGCAAACTGGAAACCAGGTGATGGAGCAGAAAGGTGAGGACAAGAGGGGGCAGTGAAGGGCAAGAGAGAAAATGTAAAATAGCACCAGAAATAAAGTTGTGTCCCCTCTCCGGGCATTGAAGACTGGGAAAAATCAAGTCAGCAGGAAAAGAGGAACAAGATTAAAAATCTAAGGCAAGTGATTGAAAGAGGGTCAATAATACAGTTAAGAAGAAAGACAAAACCACTATTTCCCTTACACTATTTCAGAGTAAGATTATAGATTACTTCAGTTTTTTTCCTATTCCTAATGAAGGGTCCCTAACACTGGCTCTTGCCCCCTGCCAGGTTTAGGTTTGGGGGAGCATTTAGCAGAGTTAGCCACTTCTCTTGGCTGCTCTGAGTTCATCCCTCCCACATTATTCAAATCTGAATCATCTCTAATTTCAGGGTTTGGCTGATCCATGCCTCCCCACTCCTCTGGCCTCCCAGTGCCTTCCACTTCTACCCTTACTGATTCTGAATGTCCTTAATTTGCCTCTGCTTCTCAGTTATCATATTTGAGGGGAACTTTGGCCTTGAACCTCTATCACCTCCCTAAAGTCCGCTAGGCATCTGCGGAGGGGTCCTTGATTCAGAGATGCTCTTCTAGACACCCTGGGGTGTACCCTAGAAAAGCTCTCTAAGACTTGTAGGGCATGGGCAGAGGGGAAGGTATAGCCCACGCTAGAGGGTTGAAAGCTTTTTAATGCAATGGTCCCTGGAAGGAACAGTCTAGTTCAGTCCTCTCAATTTATACAAATGGAGACCCAGAAAAGCAATATTCACAGAGCAAGTTTGTGTTGGAGCAGGTGCCAGAACCCAGTTCTCTCGAGCCCCGGGCCCGTTCTTCTCCCATCGGCACCTGGAGATATTGCTCCTGCCTGGAAACAGGCAACAGGTTATCAGGGCCATCCCAGCTGTCAGAGGGCCAGAACTTCCAGGCTCTGCAAGTGAGGTGGCTCCAGAGATCCCACTGATCTCCCACTGGCACCCCCTGGTCCTAGCTTCCGCTTCCCTTTCATCCCACGGTGGACAAGCCTTTCAGTCTCAGCCAAGAGCAGGAGCTAACAATGGCGGCTGGGGAGGGGCGGGGAGGAGAGAGGAGCAGTCAAGGATGAGATGGATTCAGACTCTTCGTCCACAGAGCAACCAGGAGAGGAAAGGTAAGACATTTTAGTCCAGCCCAATCAATGAATTTTCTCTTGAGGGGGTGGTGGAAAGGGAGGGAAAAAGGAAAGGACAGATTAAAAATGAGTCAGAGAGCCAGAGGGGAAAAAAACACATTCATTCTCCCCCTCCCTCCCTTTCTCTCTCCTCCCGCTTCTCACTTCTCTCCTTTTCTCCTACTCTCCTCCCATCCACCCTCCCCCCGCCCCCCACCAGTTTCTCTGTTTTAATGCAGGCTGAGCAATTTCTAATCAACACTTCAGGTTTTTTTCCCTCAGGCTCTAGCAGCTTCTTCCTGGTCTTTCAATGCAAAAATTCTGTATTTCTTTCTGCTGTATATTTAGCCTCCTGATTTCCCATTGTCCGTGTGAGGGAGCTTCCTGCAATAGACTGTTTTGTTGTTGTTATTGTCCTTGTTGTTTTGCACAAAATAAAATGCTTACCAGCTGCTATTTTAGCAACAGGTGCCATCTAGCAATAAGACTTGAGGGTTCACTATGTCTTTGTTCCTGAATATGGGTGGCATTTCAACCTTTCTGGCAGCAGCGGTTGTGAGAAACGCCAGAACTGTGGTGACACTCTGGAAACATACTCCAGGAGCAGGCAGTGCATTTTCCTGGAGACTCTTTTGGGTCTCTCTGTGATAAAGAGTGCTTCTTCTATTAGCGTTTCTTTTGGCACCTTTTTGGTGATATTGATTCATTTATTCATCCATTCTCCAGGCATGTACCAAATACCTGTGGTTTCTAAGTATTTTGATAGGTGCTGAGAATACAGAGAGAAAAGACATAGTCTTTGCCCTTGAAGAGTGGTCAGTCTAATCAGTGACTCAAATGAGTTTTCAGATAATTTTGATATGGAGGTAAAAAGTCCTACAATGAGACCCATGAGAGCCACACCGGTGCTGTAAGGGCATGGATGAGGCACACCCACCTCAAACCTGGGGTGGGAGTCGAGCAACTCAGAAACCAACTCCTGGAAGAGGTGATGGCTGAGTTAACATGTTTACTCATGCACAACTGCTGAGTTCCTGTCACATCCAGGCATTGTGCATTGTGTAAGACAGTCGTGCATTCCAGCAACTTGCAGTGTGGTGGTGGTGACCTCAGTGAGGGAACTGAACAGTTAGGGAGTACCTCTTGCAAAGACCTCCTGGTCTTTCAATGCAAAAATTCTGTATTTCTTTCTGCTTGCAAAGGCGACCGTGGAGATATGCACCAAGTGTTGTGGGTGCTACATACAGCAGGAAGGGAAGTATCCAGGAAGGGTTGTTACCTGGTTTGTTTGCATTCAGGTAGTATGAGAATGGGCTTGCGTATAGAGAATTAAAATGTTATTAGTCCTAGAGAGGCAGGGGTTTCTTTTTTTTTTTTGTATTGATAATATATATTTTTTCTTTTTTTATAATTTTTTAATTAATTTATTTTACTTTACAATATTGTATTGGTTTTGCCATACATTGACTTGAGTCCTCCATGGGTGTACATGTGTTTCCCCATCCTGAACTCCCCTCCCACCTCCCTCCCCATCCCATCCCTCTGGGTCATCCCAGTGCACCAGCCCTGAGCACCCTTTTAAAGATTGCTGACACCTCAGCAGCTGGCGTGCTGCAGTCCATGCGGTCACAGAGTTGGACATGACTGAGCAAGTGAACTGAACTGTTACCTCAACTTCCATTATCTCCTTTTTCCATCCTTTCAACTCCCTTCCCTCCAATGTCCATTTTTCCGCATAGAAGAGACCTTTTTTGTACTGGAGCATCTTTCAGCACTTGATTACAACTCTCTCCACTTCCTACCATGAGCCTGGATGCTTTTCTCCGGACTAGGAAAGGGAGCTTGTTTCAGTATCCCATTTACGCCTTAGATTTTAGACTCATAATTCTGCTGAGTGTCTAGCTTATACAGACTTGGGTATTAGTGCTAGTAGTCCTAGTGTAACTCCATGCTAGTACTATACTATAGTCTTAGTGACAGTACCTAGTGCTTATAGTGTTAGTACCAGGACTTGGTTAGTGGAAAGAACTCTAACCTAGGATTTGAGGACTGGATTCCAATCCCATCTCCACAGATTAACTGTATATCCATGGGATCTGGGTCTTATAATCTGGTTTTATTTTTTTTTTCCTTTTGGCATGTAATTTTATTATTTCATTGAGATATAATTGACATATAACATTAGTTTCAAGTGTACAACAAGATTCCATATTTCTATATGTTATGAAATGATCACCACAATAAGTTTAGTTAACATCCATCATCTTATACAGTTACAATTTTTTTTCTTGTGACAGCTTTCAGCATTTATTCTGTTAGCAACTTTCAAATATGCAACATAGTATTATCTTACTTTAGTCACCAGGGTGTGCATTATATTGGTTTGGACTGCAGCACGCCGGGCTTCCCTGTCCTTCACTATCTCCCGGAGTTTGCTCAAACTCATGTCCATTGATTTGGGGATGCCATCCCACCATCTCATTCTCTGTCTCCTCCTGCCCTCAGTATCAGGGTCTTTTCCAGTGAATTCGCTCTTTTGCATCAGGTGGCCAAAGTGTTGAAACTTCAGCTTCAACATCAGTCCTTCCAGTGAATATTCAGGGTTGATTTCCTTTTGGACTGACTGGTTTGTTCTCTTTGCCCTCCAAGGAACTCTCAAGAGTCTTCTCCAACACCACAATTCAAAAGCATCTATATTTGGTGCTCAGCCTTCTTTACAGTCCTACTCTCACATCTGTACATGACTACTGGAGAAACTATAGCTTTCATTATATGGACTTTGGCAGCAAAGTGATGTCTCTGCTATTTAGTATGCTGTCTAGATTTGTCATAGCTTTTTTCCTAAGGAGCAATTGTCTTTTAATTTCGTGGCTGCAGTTACCATCTGCAGTGATTTTGAAGCCCAAGAAAACGAAATCTGTGCATTATATACTCAGGACTTAGTTATAAACTAGACGTTTGTACCCTTTGACCCCCTTCACCCAGCCCCCACCTCTGGCAACCACCAATCTGTTCTCTATATCATGGGCTTGGTTTTTTGTTTTTGTTTTTAAAGATTACACATATAAGTGAGATCATACAGTATTTGTCTTTCTGATTGATTTCACTTAACGTAATGATATCAAGGTCCATCCATGTTGTCACAAATGGTAAGATTTCATTCTGTTTTATGGCTGAATAATATTCCATTGTGTGTGCATGGATATAAATGTCAATTATACACACACACACATGTATAAATATATAGTATGGCATCTTTTTATCTATTTATTAAATGATAGACACTTAGGTTGTTTCCATATCTTGACTATAGGCTACTGTAAATAAAGTAGCAGTGAACATGGGATTGCATATATTATTATCTTCTAAAAGTCCATTTCTTTTTATTATTTTGTCTTTAATTGGAGGATAATTGCTTTACAATGTTGTTTTGGTATTATAATCTTTTGAATGAGGTCATGTCTTTCAGCTCTAAGATTCTTTGGTATGGAACTTTTCTCCCTTTAATTTTGATGAGTTGGAAGTCAGATTTACAGAGCCCTCAGTGCCCCTTCATGGATCACAGCCTTGTCATGGTGAAGGGACTTGCGTAAGTCAATGAAACTATGAGCTGATGCCGTGCGGGGCCACCCAAGACAGACAGGTCATAGTGGAGAGTTCTCACAAAACGGGATCCACTGGAAGAGGGAATGACAAATCACTCCAGGATTCTTGCTGTGAGAATCCCATGAACAGTATAAAAAGGCAAAAAGATATGACACCAGACAATGAGCCCCCCAGGCCAGAAGGCATTCAGTATGCTACTGGGTAAGAGCAGAGGGCAATTACTAATAGCTCCAGAAAGAATGAAGCAGCTCAGCCAAAGCAGAAATGGCGCTCAGTTTTGGATTTGCCTGGAGGAGAAAGTAAAGTCCGATGCTGTAAATAACAATATTGCATAGGAACCTGGAATGATTGCTGAGAGAAATGTCAACAACCTCAGATATGCAGATGATACCCCTCTAATGGCAGAAAGTAAAGAGAAACTTAAGGAGCCTCTTGTTGAGGGTTAAAGAGGGGAGTAAAAAAGCTGACTTAAAATTCAACATTCAAAAAACTAAGAACATGGAATCCAGTCCCAACACTTCATGGCAAATAGGAGGGGAAAAAGTGGAAGCAGTGACAGATTTTTTTTTTTTCTGAGCTCCAAAATCACTACTGATGGTAATTGCAGCCATGAAATTAAAAGATGCATGCTCCTTGGAAGGAAAACTATGACAAACCTACATAGCATATTAAAAAGCAGAGACATCACTTTGCTGACAAAGGTGCATCTAGTCAAAGCTATGGTTTTTCCAGTAGTCATGTATGGATGTGAGAGTAACATAATAAAGAAGGCTGAGTGCCAAGGAATCAATGCTTTCGAACTGTAGTGCTGGAGAAGGCTCTTGAGAGTCCCATGGACAGCACAGAGATCAAACCAGTCAATCCTAAAGGAAATCAACCCTGAATATTCATTGGAAGGACTGAAACTGAAGTTCCAATATATTGGCCTCCTGAGGCAAAGAGACAACTCATTGGAAAAGACCCTGATGCTGGGAAAGATTTAAGGCAAATGGAGAAGGGGGTGGCAGAGGATGAGATGATTAGAAAGCATCATTGACTCAATGGATATGAATTTGAGCAAACTCTGGGAGATAGTGAAGGACAGGGGAGCCTGGTATTCATTGGGTTACAGGGAATCAAACTCAACTTAGCAACTGAACAAACAAACAAAAGGTCCTCAGTGAGGAGCCACAGAAGGAGCCCCTGTTATCTTCAGCCTTTCTCTGACCACTAATGATTGGAATGAAAAACAGCAGCTGGGAAGGGAGAGCCCTTGTTAGCATTTTCAGAGGAACGAGTAGCACCCAGTGCCTGGTGGACAGGATAGGATCAACTCTAAACAATTAAATGTTGTTATATTGGGAACTGTTGAAGTGAGTCAAGTGCTTTGGGTCAGGTAGGATGAATCCTGCTCTAGCCAACGTGGCCCTCAAATGTCCCTTCTGGTCTCAACTTTTTGTTTCAGGACACACTCACCTCTTTACTCCTTCCAATTATTTTAGCTCTTATAATGACTTTCCCCCAATTAGGAATTATAAAGAAAGGTACAATCTAATTGTTGCTCTTGCTTATTTAGAAACTATAATGCTTTTCTAGTTTTGTGAGTGGTAAAGAATCTGCCTGCCAATGCAGGAGATGCAAGAGACACTGGTTCAGTCCCTGGCTCGGGAAGATCCCCTGGAGTAGGAAATGGCAACCCACTCCAGTTTTCTTGCCTGGAAAATTCCATGGACAAAGGAGCCTGGCAGGCTACAGTCCACAGGGTTGCAAAGAGTCAGATGTGACTGAGCACGCTCGCAATACTTTTTTAATGTGTTTTATGACTTTTTAAAATCTCTTTTTGATCCTTCTAAGTAAGGCTGGTTACTATCTACCTATATATAAGAAGAACAAGGCACAGAGGAAGTAAATGATTGTCTAAGTCCATTGTATCTTATTGATTAAAAATAAGAAATAATGTCACTGACTTAACATATGACTTGGTTGTTCAAATGCCTGAATCCAAGGGAAACATTTTCTAGTTAATGTGGGTGAAACTAGAACTCCTGATTTAAGGGAACAAATCCAGGTGTCTGGGCTTCCGTGATGGTGCAGTGATAAAGGATCCACCTGCCAAGCAGGAGATCACACATTTGATCCCTGGGTTGGAAAGATCCCCCGGAGGAGGAAATGGCAGCCCACTCCAGCATTCTTGCCTGGGAAATTCCATGGACAGAGGAGCCTGGTGGGCTACTGTCCATGGGGTCATAAAAGAGTCAGACATGACTTAGAGACTAACAACAGTGCAACGTGGTTATCTGTCATAGGGCATTGGGTAATGAGGCTCAGAATTCACAGAACTCAGGGAAATATTACAGGGAAAAGTGGTAAAGAATAGCATTTAGTATTTCTGATTAAATCCTAAAATCTACAGGAAAGGAGTGAATGAGGAGTGCTCCAGAGAGGCACAGGAGAGCATCAGATGTGACCCTGTGACAGCTGGCATGTCAGAGCCCATCTGGGACTAGCGGATGGTGCTGTGCGTCCAGGAGCCACACAAGAGGGAGCATATGTAGGTTTAAAATCTTGGTCTTTAAGATAGCTTCTGGCTTGCTGGAAATGAAAGACGGCATCTTGGATGACTAGAGTTCTTTATGGGCCAAGAAACAAGGAAGAACTCAGAACAGGCTGCTTCCCTGTTCTCCTCCAGCGGCTGAAGCCCTGCAGGAAGTATTGCTCTAAATTAGGAGTAGAACCTTCACATTCAGCTGGAATCCTGCATCATCACTCCTCCCTTGCCCTGGGCTCATCAGGAGGCAGTTGGGAGAGAGGGATAAGGCTCAAACTGACTTGGATTTAAATGCTAAATTAATAGTTTACCTTATTTTATTTAGCTTTAAAATGGGAAAGCTAACTTACCTTGTAGGGTTGTTGTGATCATTAAAATGAAATGATGTACAATTCCTAGCACAGTATTTGGCACATGTTATGCTCTCAATGCTTTTTATGGGCCCCAGATAGGAATATTAGTCAGCATTTTGATGTAGCAATAATCAACCTCATAATCTCAATAGCTCACAACACCAAACATTTAGTTGTTCATATTATATGAGAGCTGCAGTCAGCTCCAGATCAACTGTGAATTGGCTAGAATTGGTGGACTTGGCTCATTTCCAGATTTCTTATTCCAAGACCCAGGATGAAGGAGCAGCCACAGTGTGGGCATGCTGTTCTCCTGGTGAGGCCTCATGGCTGGTAGGGAGAGGGTACAGAGCCAAATGACACAAATGCCTTTTAAGCTTCTGCTTGGACAAGTCTTATGGCACATGTACTCACATTGCATTGGCCAAACGTCTCACCTGGCGAAGCCATAGTCTATGGAGTGGTAAGTGTACTCTGCCTACAGGGAACAATGTAAGGGTGAAGAGAGAAAACTAACTGGGAACAAATAATCCAATCTGTCAACTGACTTAAATCATTCAACTGAATGTGTTGAGTACCTACTAGGTAGCAGTTTTTAAAAGCCTTCAGGAGAGAGCTTGTTGTTATTAACAATGGCCAAGACAGATGACTAAATAGAAAATTCTTAGACAAGATGATGTGATTCTCTAGGGTACTATGACTGCAGTAAGAGCAAGAAGAAGCTTTTATAGGAAGTGATAGCTGAGGAAGTCAGGAAAGATAAGTAGGTACTACTAGAGGAAGAGTGGGATTGAGGGAAGGGAAATTTACAGAGGAGACAGCATGTGCGAAAGCCAGGAATCAAAAGAGGACATGATGTTTTTTGAAAAGTACAAATATTTCACTTGTTTTTTTTTTTAAAGTGAGTGGATAGCCTGTCCCTTCTCCAGGGGATCTTCATGACCCAGGAATTGAACCGGAATCTCCTGCATTGCAGGCGGATTCTTTGCCAGCTGAGCCACCAGGAAAGCCCCATGGAAGAGGGTGCCCCCATCTAAAATGAGTCCTTGTATTTCTGAACACCTACAGGGAGTATTTGAAAGCGTGAGAGCATAGGAGTGCTATGACCAGATGTGCATTTTAGAAATATTATTTGAACCTCAATGTGGAGGGTAGATTAGATATAGACAGACATGCGGCAAAAACCAGCTAGAAGACCCTTGCAGAAAGAGAGGGAAGACATGATGAGATTCTGAGCTCCGGTGGTGCAGTGACGATGACCGGAGTAGACAATGACAAGAGATGGAGGCAGTAATCCTGGCTTGGTTGCGTGTGGAAGTTGAAAGACAAGAGTATCAAAGATGTCTCCAGGTTCCTGTCTTGGGATTGCTGGGATGCCATTTATGGACGTGAACTAATATAGGAGGAGGAACATGTAAGGGAGGGAGATACAGGTTCAGTTTTTTGCATTATATTAGAGTAAGCCTAAGATGCTATAACAAAGAGACCCTAGTAATAGTTTAAAACTCACATAAAATAGTTTTTTTCTCTCTCCTATAACAGAAGAGAACTAGTGGGACTGAGTCTACTGTTCCCATATGTGGCTCCCAAGACTGCTCCAGTGATAGGTATTTTTCAGCTAGTAGAAGCAAGGAAAACAGAGGACCAAGTAGTTTGTTTTTAGGGAGGTGACGTGGAAATCACATACATCACCCCTCCTCACCTAAGTCCTGAATCTAGTCCTATGACCATAATTAGCTACCAGGGAGGCTAGGAAATATAATATGTGGCTGTCTTGGCTGGCCAGATTAAAACCTGGAAGGTTCTGTTTCTAAAAGAAGTGGACAGTTAGCATCTCCATCTATAGAATGATGAGTTTGGGGTGCTTGTGTAACATCCGGATGGAAAAAGAAGTTATATATTTGGGTCTGGAGCTTGGGTAAGATATCTAAACTGGAAATACAGGTAACAAGTTGATGAAAGTGGAGAAGAGCTCTCTCACAGGAGCTTTCTCTGCCCAAATGGCTGGTCCATCCAAGGAGTCTGACCCACCTGATTGAATCAGGACTGCTTCCACAGTTCCTAGGCCGTGCAGGGTAGACTGACCTCTTTTAGTAGGAACTGGAACAGCATGTAAGCCAGCTAGACATTACCCATGAGCTTGCTTCAGATCTCTGGAAGATGAGCAAATCAAATAGAAAGATGTGCTTCTAGCTTTCATTTGCACAGTGGTGGCAGAGAGTGGGAAAGCAAGGCTCAGTGGGACACACAGGACATATGCTTAATGAATGGCAAGCTCTGTGTGCACAAGGGCCGGAGTTACAGGCAGCAAATAATAAGTAGGCCATGAGCAATGCCCACCTGAGCAAGGGTGACACCAGTGTTTACTTTAGCCCGATAGAAAGGGGGAGACGCTGATGCTTTTTAGGACCCTTGGGGAGAAAACATGAAAGAATGTTATATTTTTAAAATATTTTTTAAGAGAAACCTCTAAATAGTACATCTGGTCACCCTAACCCTAAAATGGATCAAGCCATTAGGTACTGTGGTAGCAAACAAGAGAAACTGATTCTGTTCAATTTAAGCAATTGGACAGAAAGGAATTTATTGAAAGAAAATTGATTAACCTGCAGGACCAATAAGCAAACTGGAGAACTAGGCTTAGAAAATAGGCAAGCACTAAGGGAATGTTTATGATTCTTGGTAAAGCCATTTTTTATTATATAACCCAACTATATCAAAAGATGAATAGTTTCTATTTCTGGTGGTTAAAAGGTTCAGGTTGTGTTTCGTCTTTAAAAATTGAGCCTGTAGGTCAGAATTTCCCAAAATGCTTTGTTTTCCATGCTGACAGTACTAAGGGATGGACACACTGTGGACCAAACCTAGAGGAGATGCTTCAGCACTCATTATTAATCTCTTACGCTTAGAAAACCTGCCTATTAATTGTTCCTAAAACAATGTCATAGGAAATTGGGACAGTGTATTAAAAATGTGAAGACAAAAATATGAATTCCTTAAAGATCTAACTTAAAGTCAGGAAAAAGAAGATATGTATTGTCATATTGAATGAAGAAAAACTCAGGGCTCTGAAAGCCAAGATATGCTGGTGAATGGGCAATTCTGAGGGCTTCAAGAGTTAAAGGATGGATGAGCTTGATATAAAATTTCTAAAGATGCCAGTCTGTGGTGGTAATAATTTTCCATGATCTTCAGCAGCAATCTTTACTTCTCTAAAATGGGGCTGTGCTCATAGATCTGCATCTCAAAAATGCTGGCAGGAATAGCTTACAACTAGTGGGGAAAAGGGACTTGCTTTGAAAAAAAAGAAAGTGCTAAAATAAGAACAGCATTGCTGTAGATACTGCTTTTGTTATCCTTGCAAGAACACAATTCCTCCTGTATAGAATCCTTTTTTTTTTTACATGAGAATTGGGGCAGGAGCTTATTTTGCCATATGTAAGGAGGCGCTGTCTATACCTGGGGCTGATCCTCCCGGGCCTGGTAACTAGGCACCCCTGGTGATTAGTGAGATGGGGCCTGCTGCTCTGAGCGGTCACTCATCACTCTACTTTCAGGCAGCTTTTCTAGTTATTGATCAGAATCCATTCTCTGCACTGAGGACCACCTGCTGAGAAAGGCCCTTTGGATTCACTTATTCATTTCTTCATTCATTCTTTGATCTATTCCACATGTTGTGAGCTTCAGCTCAATTTTATGGCCTTGCTGTATAATGAGGATACAGAGTCAACCAAATCCACCAAGCTGGTTTTAGAAAAGGCAGAGGAACCAGAGATCAAATTGCCAACATTGGATCATCAAAAAAGCAAGAGAGTTCCAGAAAAACATCATCTACTTCTGTTTTATTGACTATGCCAAAGCCTTCGACTGTCTGGATCACAACGAACTGTGGAAAATTCTGAAAGAGATGGGAATACCAGACCACCTGACCTGCCTCTTGAGAAATCTGCATGCAGGTCAGGAAGCAATAGTTAGAAGCGAATATGGAACAACAGACTGGTTCCAAATAGGGAAAGGGGTACGTCAAGGCTGTATATTGTCACCCTGTTTATTTAACTTATATGCAGAGTACATCATGAGAAACACTGGCCTGGATGAAGGACAAGCTGGAATTAAGATTGCCAGGAGAAATATCAATAAACTCAGATATGCAGATGACACCACCCTTATGGCAGAAAGTGAAGAAGAACTAAAGAGCCTCTTGATGAAAGTGAAAGAGGAGAGTGAAAAAGTTGGCTTAAAACACAACATTCAGAAAGCTAAGATCATGGCATCTGGTCCCATCACTTCATGGCAAATAGATGGGGAAATAGTGGAAGCAGTGACAGATTTTATTTTTTGGGGCTCCAAAATCACTGCAAATGGTGACTGCAGCCATGAGGTTAAAAGATGCTTGCTCCTTAGCAGAAAAGTTATGACCAACCTAGATAGCATATTAAAAAGTAGAGACATTACTTTGCCAACAAAGGTCCATCTAGTCAAAGCTATGGTTTTTCCAGTAGCCATGTAAGGATGTGAGAATTGGACTATAGAGAAAGCTGAACGCTGAAGAATTGATGCTTTTGAACTGTGGTGTTGGAGAAGACTCTTGAGAAGTCCCTTGGACTGCAAGGAGATTTAATCAGTCCATCCTAAAGGAAATCAGTCCTGAATATTCATTGGAAGGACTGATGCTGAAGCTGAAGCCCCAATACTTTGGCCACCTGATGTGAAGAACTGACTCATTGGAAAAGACCCTTATGCTGGGAAAGATTGAAGGCAGGAGGAGAAGGGGACAACAGAGGATGAGATGGTTGGATGGCATCACTGACTCAGTGTACATGAGTTTGAGTAAGCTCCGGGAGTTGGTGATGGACAGGGAGGCCTGGCGTGCTGCAGTCCACGGGGTCGCAAAGAGTCAGACACGACTGAGTGACTGAACTGAACTGAAATCCACCAAATCCTGGTCCTTGCCCTCAGGGACCTTAGAGTTAGAAACCAAGTTTATATTGAATTTTTCAAGATCAGAAGCCAGTCTTTTAAATTTATTTCCCCAGAACTTAACACTGTATTTTAAAACATGTTTTTGAATGAATTTGAGTTAGATAGTCAAGGGCAGTTTTCCTGAAGATCAGGGGCACAGTATAAACTGGAAGAATGGTCTGGTGATCCAAGAATGATGACTCCTTCTTTTGCAAATATAGAAAACCACCTATAATCTTCAATCTTCAATATATCATCTGGTGCTTCTTTTGGTCAGGAATCCTAATTTTTACAGTTATGTTCTATATAGTATGATCCCTTACTTGACTTACCTTCTTTTTCTGTCTTTTGCTGTCTTCTCTAAGCAGTCTCCTTCCAGTTTTGGGAGATACTTATTTTATTTTGTAGCATGAAACATGGATTCTTCCCATACTTCTGTAAATGTCTTTATAAGAGCTTCAAAACACAAATCCTTTCTGGTGTCAGTGCCCAGGTTCCGAGTCCCAGCCTTCCCGCTGTGCCAGCGTCTGCTTCTCATGTATGTGCATGCCCTAAACTCAGTGCTTCTCTCTGTCCACCTCCCAGAAACTCGCGAATAACATGTTTATAATAAAAGAATGGAAAACATCTTAGTCTGCCTGGAACGAGTGTAGGGCCAAATCATGGAGAAAATCTTACATGCCATGTCAAGGCATTTGGACCTTATCCTGGAAGGAATGGGGAATCTTTTGAGCCTTAAAGCAGGAGACTGTCTTTTCTGAAAGAATATTCTAGATATAGAAAATGTGGGGAGTGCACCAGGCTGGAAGTAGGGAGACCACTGAAGAGGCTATTATAAAACCAAGAAGGTAATGAGGACTTTAGTAAGAGCTTTGGGCCCAGTCTAGGTTTGGGGCTTCTCTGGTCTCAGTGGTAAAGAATCCACCTGCCAATGCAGGAGATCCAGGTTTGATCCCTGGGTTGGGCAGATCCTCTGGAGAAGGAAATGGCAACCTACTCAAGTATTCTTGTCTGGGAAATCACATGGCCAGAGGAGCCTCATAGGCTATAGTCCATGGTGTTGCAAAAGTGTCAAACACAACTTAGTGACTAAACAACAATAAAAGCCTAGCTTCAAATCTGTCACTTGCTAACCCTCATGTGTTAGGCAAGATACATACATTCTCTGAGAGTCAGTTTCTTCATCTATAAAATGGATGTAATGATAATATCTACTTTATAGGATTTTTTGAGAGAATTAAGATGCTACATGAATGACATGTAACACAATTTCTAATATATAGTAATTCTTTCACAATTATTTCCTGGTATGAGGAATAGACACCTGATTTATTCCCACTGGGAATGACTCTAGGAATAGAGAAGAGTCAAATTGGAGAAGGATTTGGAATTGGTGACAACTGAAAGTGGGTAGAGACAGAGAGGAAATGATCAAAGCTTTAGTTTCTATCTGCAGTGACAGAACAAGGGCTGTACTGGCAAAAGAGCTGGAAAGACAAGGAAGACCAGGCTATGGGCAAGAGTTGAGGTGGGAAAAGAGAAAGTGATGTATGTTTAACTTGAATAAAGAAAGTGAAGTCGCTCAGTCACGTCTTACTCTTTGTGACCCCATGGACTGTAGCCTACCAAGCTCCTCTGTCCATGGAATTTTCCAGGCAAGAATACTGGAGTGGGTTGCCATTTTCTTCTCTAGGAGATCTTCCTGACCCAGGGATTGAACCCAGGTTTCCCGCATTATAGGCAGAAGCTTTACCGTCAGCCACCAGGGAAATCCTGTCTAATTTGAAGTATCTGTTAAACATGCAGATGAGGTTTCATGAAGTTGAGGGTCTGAGACATAACTGGTAGTTAGAAACATGGGAGAATAAGATTTCTTAGATCAAATGCACAGGTGAACATTACAAAATGGCTGAAAAATTTCAGTTTATTTACCTGGCACTCAAAGATGTTCTTATTAGCCTGTATAGACCAGCATAAGAAGTACTAGGTTTTTGACATCTGACGGGTGGTGACATAGAAAAACAAAAAAATCTATAAGAGGTGGGACTCGAGTTCAGGACACTAACCTAGCCCCAAGGCAGATCTCTCGGGAACTAGAGTCAGAGGCAGTGTTCCCAGGCCTAAACCTCAGTGTCCATAGGAGACCACCAGTCTTGGTCTTCATCCAGACTTGCTATGACTCTGAGGGGCCTGATCTGGGATAGGAGTGGGGATGCCATGAGAGGTGTTTTTTGAAGTTGAGTGAATAGCAACTTTACAATTTCAGATATAGATCAGTCATGTGTGAGTATATTGGAAACAAAACCTAGTCCTCAGGAGAAGGGCCTTATATCAGGGCCCAAGCAAGCAGGGCTGGATCTCAGGACAAGGCTTTGGTCCCAGTGGATTGCAAGCCAGGTGGAAACACAGCCTATTATAAACAGGACTGAGGGAAAGACATGTGGCTCAGTGGGTGTGGGAATTGCAGCCCTCACCCAGAACCCAGGATTAGGGCCAGAAGAGCAGTTCTAGGCCTCACCCTCCAGTGGAAATGGGCTATCCCATTTCCACTGACAGTGTTGGCCAGGACAGGCTTGGGACCTGGTGGCGTTTATCCTACAGTTTTGAAGCTTCTAGAGCTCATGCAGGGATTGACTTCTTTAGCTTTCTAACTCTTCACTCTGGCCCTAAAATGTTCAATAAACTGACATTTCCTTGAAATTCCTAGTTCTGTCCTCTCCAGCTATCCAGATGTATCCCTAGCTTAGACTCCCAGGATTTCCATTATCCCTGCGTATGTAGAAATGTCTGTGTGTGTGCACACACTCAGCGGTGCCCTGCTTCCAACTGCTAGAAGGTGTGAATGCGACTGTGTTGTGCCCAGTCATTGTTGAACACCGAGTTACCCAGTCTGCAATCACTATTCCTTCACAGTTTCTGCCCATTCTGCCCTATAACTCACACCACCTAGCTCTCGGTTGTTGTGCTCACCTAGCTCTCGGTTATATGGCTTTACAGAAGTCAACAGATTGTTATTGACAGCAGCAGCAACAACTACATTTATTGAGTGCTTACTTTACATTAGTATTATCCTAAATGCTTAGGATAAAATCTTATTTCACCATGAAACAACTCCACAAAATACTATTATTCTGGTTTTACCAGTCAGGAAACCGAAACTCCTAAGAGGAGTAATCTGCTGCAAGTCATGCAGCTAGGAAGTGGTAAGACTTGGATTCTAAATGAGGACTCGCTCTAAAATCCATGCCTTTCGCTGTCGTGCTATACAGAGGCAAATGTTTCTGAAAACATATTCTTTATTCTTTGGAAAGCGAGCTTATGTGTATGTCAGAAGAAACATACACATAAACTGAGTTGATTAACCTCTGTTAATAATTAAGGGAGTCCACGATTTTAAAAAATAATAATTAATGGTGTCCCATGGCTTGGTCAAGTGGTTAATCTCATTAACAGAGAACAGAGCTGAGAAGGAGGTTATTCTTAGTAATCATCTAATGAAGAAAACCCTATACTTAACCCTTCCCCCAACACTTTCTGTGCTGCACCTGCCTCCTTTGCTGGTTTCATTTATCCTGGAAGGGCTAGGAAATATTTCATTTCCCAAACAGAGCCTGAATAGGTAGCAGAGAAGAAAGGTGGTTGGTTAACAGCCAGCATTGTGATTGGTCGATACCTGTGATTGGTCATCCAGCCTCAGCGACTGCTCACTAAAGTCATTTCACCTCTCTGTCCCGTTTGTTACCTGGAAAATCAGACTGTGAATAAGGATTTAAAGAATTACAAGGTTAAAAATTAATGCAATAGAATTCAAGGAGAAACTGTTAAAAAAAGAAAAACACACACACACACACACACACACGTCTTTTCCTCATCTAGATTCTAGATGTGTGAGTTGGGAAGAACAGAATCAGTGACACCAGCATTTGGGGGTGGTGGAGGGAAGCAGCAGGGCCTAGGAGGTTCTTTTTTGAGCTTCCAGATGGGAATTATCTTCCCCTTGATGGCACTGATCTACATAATCTGGCTCTAATCAAACCTTTTGGTGATGAATGGTCATCAAGATTCAAGAGCCTCTGAGTGGGAGTCAAGGGGAAAGGCAGAAAAGGTAAGGGAGGGCTCTCTTTTGAGATGTACTATCTATGGGTCATGGTCAAGGCGCTCTTAAAGAGTCCTCTCTCTGCAGGCACCCAGAGAGAGAAGGTTTAACAACTCTGTTGAGTTAAGGAACATGAGGCTCATTTTCTAGGTGAAGGTTGCTTAAAGAGACTTCATTTAGGCCTTACCATTAGTGTGTAGCCAGATGAGATTCAAAGCCTTATCTCTTTGATTCCAATGCTCTTTTACTATACTATGCTGTTAATGTCATTTAAACATAAATGTGAAATCCTAGAAATTTTCATATTAATAGTCATTCATTCATTTACTTGCCCACTCCTTTATTTATTCTATAGTAGCTATCCAGCACTTAAGGTTCAAACACTAAATCTTAAATACTCTGCTGTATTCACTTCCCAATTCCATAGGATGCAGAAACCTTTTCTTCCTAACAGGAATTAAAACCTAGTTTTCACAGTGCTTTTATGGAAGAGAGGCACTAGTGAGTACAAATATGGTATCTTGCCCTTGTTGAGCGAGCTATAAAGCTATTATTCATGACTCTATAAAGAGTCATGAATAAGTGCATATTCAGGTTGTGAGAGTGAGTTTGCCTTGTGGGATGTCATCGTGACCATGGGCAGTAATGAAGGACAGTAGGCCACCCTAGGAAACTAGTCCTTCTGCCTCTGAAGTCCACCTGTAATTCTAGGGTAAAACTCTTTGCCTCAAGCTACCTGAAAGTGGCTTGGCAGCCTCTTGGTTTCACCTCTGGACCTCTTTATCCTATCTTTCTATTCATATTCCTTTTTTTTTTTTTTTTGCTTCTCATTATGATTCTGCTTCTGTTTCGAAGCAGAATTAGATCAAGCTAGAAACTCTTAACTCTCCCAGTAACCTGAAGAAGTTATGTTCTCTTTGTCTGGAGTTTCTAGACCTTACCATTGAGTTCATAGAAGCCCTTTGCCTCTCAAACACTCCCCTGGGCTTTCATTCATAGCAACTTCCCTCTCTTTCTTGGACACCAAGCTTCAAATTGATCTTTGTAACCACTTAAACTTCTCATCTGCTTTCTAGTCTCCCCCCACCTCTTTTTGGATCACCTTCAAAGCTTTTGAACTTGGTCTACTGCTTTTGATCTGAAATTCTCCATTTCTCTCAAAGCCTGCTTTCCCCCTTAATCTCTGTCTCCTTTGCTTGGTCACCAGCTAGAAGGGAAGTCACTTTCTCCTAAATTCATACTTCCTGGATTCATTGTCCTCATTTATCAAACAGTTTATAGTGTCTATGGGCTTCAGGAGCCAGGACAGCCAAATAAGACATGTTACTTACTTGACCTGACAAGTCTGATGGCGTGAAAATAAGAACTTGCGAAATTGTTATAGTGAATGTCTGGCAGAGAATGCTGGGGACGCTATGGCACAAAGGAGGAAGTGATAAATAGATTGACTGGTCAGAGAAGGCTTGACAAGAAGCCTTTGAACTGTGTTTTAAAAGATGAGGAAGGGTTTCCCAGGAAGATAAGTGAGGGAAAGGCTTTCCATAAACAAGAAACATTATGTGCCAAGATCTAGAGGTGTGATATAGCACATCCCACTTAGGGAAACTGTTAGTTTGGTGTCCTCTGAAGTTGATACTCAAACAGAGGTGCTGCAAGAAGTGAGGCTCAGGAGGAATTAGACAATGAAGCACCTTAAATGCCTTGCTGAGAACTTTGGGTTTTGTTCTAAAGGCCATGGAGGATGAGTGAAGGATTTTGAGAAGGAGATTTAGAAAGATAACCTAAACAAAAAAAAGAAAGAAAGAAAGATAACCTGAACTTATAGCAAGGAGAATGGATGCATGTGGGCAACTGCAGGTGGAGAGACCAGACAAGAGATTATTGCAAAATTATAGGCAAAAAATGAGGAGAACATGCATGGAAGCAGTGGTAGTGGGGTTAAAGAGGGGGATGGAAATATTAAAGATGTTAAGAGGTCACGTTGACATGACTTTGTGACCAACTGGGTATTGGGAATGAGTGCAGATTTCCGGACAGGGCAACCAGGTAGATATTGTGTTATTCATTGTGATAGGCGAGGGACAGGTGAGGAAGGCAAGGCAGAGGGGCCTGCCTGCGTAGGGTGAGGGGAGGCCCGGGATGCAGACGCTGTTTGGACGTCTCCGTTCTGTCTTGCAGCCGCGGCTGAAGGCCTCCAGGTCACAGTGCCCGACAAGAGGAAGGTGGCCTTGCTCTTCCAGCCCGCGGTGCTGCACTGCCGCTTCTCCACGTCCTCCCGCCAGCCGGCGGTCGTCCAGTGGAAGTTCAAGTCCTACTGCCAGGATCGCGTGGGGGAGTCCCTGGGCATGTCCTCTCCACGGGCCCAGTCTCTCAGTAAAAGAAACCTGGAGTGGGACCCTTACTTGGATTGCTTAGACAGCAGGAGGACTGTTCGAGTGGTAGCCTCTAAACAGGGCTCGACTGTGACCCTGGGAGATTTCTACAGGGGCAGAGAGATCACGATTGTTCACGGTAAAAATGCCTCTGTTTTTAAGGGATGGGAGGGAGGTTGGTTTCATTCTTCACAGGTGCAAGAGGATGTCGGCCGTGCACCCTTTCAGTCTCTCAAGACTTTGATTTTATGGGAGATGATAGCATCAAGAAGCTTTCATGAGCTTGACCTTTAGTCTGATAATAAATTTATTATTATAATAAAACAAATAAATTATAAAATATAAATAATTTTAATAAATTTTATTAAATATAAACATTTATATTTATTTATATATTTATAAATATAAATATTTATTTATATATTTATAAATATAAATATTTATTTATATATTTATAAATATAAACATATTTTAATAAATATAAATAAATTATAAAAACTAAATAAATTTATTATTATAATAAATTTATTATCAGCACTGAATTGAAATGGGTTCTAGTGAAAGCGTTCTCAGTCAAATACTTTACACCTGACACCAGCCTTTATTGCCCTTGACTCAGAAAGTAAACTTCCCTAAGAAGTTCTCTGCTGGGAAAGGGATGATGTGTCTAAGTGCAGAGCCAGGTTGGTGCACAGCCCAAGTCCCAGGCAGTTTTGCATCTGTTCCACTCTTTCTCCTGGTCCCTAAAGCTTTGGAGAAGAGAAGGTCCAAAGTCTGGTATGACCTACTTGATTCTTGGAATTTTGAAGAACTCCTGTGAACCTGTCGGGCTTCCCTGGTGGCTCAGACAGTAAAGACTCGGCCTGCAATGCAGGAAACCCGGTTTCCATTTCTGGGTTGGGAAGATCCCCTGGAGAAGGAAATGGCAAGCCTCTCCAGTATTCTTGCCTGGAAAATCCCATGGACAGAAGAGCCTGGCAGGCTAACAGTCTATGGGGTTGCAAAGAATCAGATACGACTGAGTGACTAACACTTTTCACTTCCTGTGAACTCAGCTTATTTCCAGGAGTCCAGGTTAATTCTGGAATTCACTTGGTTTTCAGGGGCCTCTGTAAGCCTGGTTGAAAGCAAGTGTTCTATTCCTGAAACCAGCCTGCAACTAGACCAGTTTCTGGGTGTGAATTCTCTCGCCTTAGGGATGCTAGTTTTTACTATTGCTTTGTTGTTTGTTTGTTTTCAGTAAGCAAACATCATGTCAACCACCATTCAGGTAAAAAAATAGAACACTGCAGACACCCAGAAGCACCCCACTTCCACCCACCCTCTGTTGCTTTTTTCTTCAAAGGACAGAATTTAGAACCAGGTCCTTCTCTTTGTGATAACAGATGCAGATCTTCAAATTGGAAAACTCATGTGGGGAGACAGCGGACTGTATTACTGCATCATCACCACCCCTGATGACCTGGAGGGCAAGAACGAGGATTCCGTGGAGGTACTGGTGCTGGGTAGGTGACAGCCCTCAGCAATATTTTCATCTTAGCCCGCTTGCACTGCTCCTTCTTCTCACTTCTCCCTGCATGTATCAACAGGTGGCACACACAGGCTTTATCTTTGGTGCACAAACTGATTTTAGAATATGGTCTCTATGAGCAGTAGCCGTATTTGTTATATTTTGTTTCTTGGCTGCTATGATCCCCTTTTTCGCATTGCCTAAATGTTTCTTCTGCTTTCTTAGTTTTTTTCTCCTCCTTTCCACTTGTACCTTTAACCCTGATTTCTTTCTGCTTATTCTTTACGTACGCTACTAGTGAGGAAAATGCCAGACACCTTTGAAGCAGGGTAGAGACAGGAATTCACTGGTGTGTTAGGATCTCTTGAGGCCTCTGGGAATCTTTTCCCATCATTCAATTATCTCCCCTTAAGGCAATCCTAAGGAAAGATGGCTGTGCACTTTTAATAATAAAAGGTACCCAGTGAAAAGAGCTCTGGGGTAGACCTACTAGTGTTTAATTGGAGGGCAAATTTCTTGAAAGCTAAAAGTGCCTGAATTAGTCTCAAAGCAAATATAATCTAATCCTTATTAATATTAATTCCCTCATAAGTGAAAACTCATTACTTTTGGCTACTTTTCTGTTTTGTGGATTAGAAGAATGTCAGTGGGAAATGACCTCCTTGTATGAAACTGAAGAACTGAGCACATATTTCATGCTCTATAAATGTTAGTTGAACAAGAAAATTGGAATAAAACAT
Source organism: Cervus canadensis (assembly GCF_019320065.1). Taxonomy (NCBI): domain Eukaryota; kingdom Metazoa; phylum Chordata; class Mammalia; order Artiodactyla; family Cervidae; genus Cervus; species Cervus canadensis. The sequence continues at coordinate 1,772,182 of NC_057387.1, forward strand.
ACAGAAATTAAGAAACAACATTAACTGTAGGATAAAATGTACATCCTTGAAGTGATTTTCAAAAGAAATTACATTTTTTGTAGCGTCTAAGAAACCAGGTGATAACAATTTGGGGGCATAAATAAGGTGCTTTCTTTTAGGGCAAACAAAATTAAAGGTTAATTTTTACCTGCTGTGAGAAATTCAGTGCCCAGGGAGAAAATGGAATTTTCTACTTAGGATTTTTAGTTTTACTCTATCATGACTGGCAAATCAGGTTTACTGTTGCCTTAATTTTACAGTTTACAAAATGGACTGAGGTAACTATTAATTATTAACCCTTTAATAATAATCAATGAATTGATGCTTTCAAATTGTGGTGCTGGAGAAAACTCTTGAGAGTCCCTTGGACTGAAAGGAGATCAAACCAGTCAATCCTAAAGGAAATCGACCCTGAATATTCACTGGAAGGACTGATGTTGAAGCTCCAATACACTGACCACCTGATGTGAAGAGCCGAGGCATGGGAAGAGACCCTTATGCTGGGAAAGACTGAAGGCAAGAGGAGAAGGGAGCAGCAGAGAGTGAGATGATTAGGTACCATCACTGACTCAAAGCACATGAATTTGAGCAAATCCTGGGAGATAGTGAAGGACAGAGGAGCCTGGCATGCTGCAATGAATAACTGCTGTGATCTGTAAAAGAACGGGAAATATGACATACATTCAAGAGGAAATAAAAATGTAAGAGGTTTATATTGACATTGTAAAAGACTACAGGACAGTCAGATTCAGGATCTGCTGTGCCTCTGTAAATCTGTAGGAAATAAAAAGATAAATTTCTGCCTAATAACACAACTCTAATGGTCAGGTTTGAAGGAACAAGCGGCTCATTGAGCCTGCAATTAGCTAATTGTGAACACAAGTTATTTGGCCAGTGCAACCATTTGCAGCAAAGTAATTGCTTGTGAAGGAAAAGGAGGCCAGGTAAAAACCACTTGAAATAATTTGGTCCCAGTTCTGCAAATGTGGGGAAATAATAGAGTGAAAGCCTTGTCATTAGAGGATGTGCTGAAGTATATGAAGGGCATTCCTCTGGTTTGAAACATACAGGGTAACTTGGGCAAAGATGCTATCCTCAGGACCAAAAGTGGGGTGAAAGGAAGGCTCGGATGAAAAGGGTCAGCAATGATGGGAGAAAAGATAAGAAAAATTAGTGTTATCCTAAAAAGGGATCAGAAAGACCAAATGTGGATGCTGCAAATCAGATAGAAGCAGCACATTTGTGAGATAAACAGATACACAGTGGAGTTCTTAGGGAGGAGAAACACGTCATTCTGCTATTGTTGTTGTTTAGTCGCTAAGTTGTGTCCGACTCTTTTGCAACCCCAGGGACTGTAGCTCACCAGGCTCCTCTGTCCATGAGATTTCCCAGAGAAGAATACTGGAGTCTGTTGCCATTTCCTTCTCCAGGGGATCTTCCTGACCTAGGGATCCAACCCGGGACTCCTGCTTCGTCTCCTGCATTGCAGGCAGATTCTTTTCCACTGAGCCACTGGGGAAGCCAGTATCCCACATTAATTAGAAATGTTCAAAGCATGGTAGATTTGCCATGTAAACTTTTTAGGGCAACACTGGTTGTGTTAGTTAATTAAAGGTGTTAGTCTGAAATGTAGGAGAATTTTCTGAATGCAGTATTTACTTTCCAAATGCAACATTCTGAATCTTCTTGGTCTTGACACCCCATTATGGAATTTTTCACTTCCATAATTTTGTCACAGTTTTTTAAAATTCTAATTATTTAGTGGTTATATCCTGCAGGCCTGTTCATGAGGTATTCTTTTTATGTGAGACCAAGAGAGCAGCCTGATTTCTGAAGTTAACCTCAAGGAGATAAAGACCTCAATAGGAAGATAACGGTCCATAGTTTGCTGACTACAACTGTCATGAGCCGCTTGTGGTCACTGAACTTACTATGAGGAATAGTTGGAGGAACTGGGAGGATTTGGTCTTGTGAAAGAGGAGTTGGGAAAGGGAGCATGTGAAGTCTCTCCAGATATCTGTAGTGAAATTGTATAGGAGAGATTGGAAACTTACCCTATGTAGCTAGGTAAAACTAGACCCAGGAGTGGAAGTTACAAAGGGAGGGAGTCTGTCTCAGGATAAAGGACTGTTAACAATCAGAGAGACATCTGAAGATGCAATGTTCTTAGGAGTATTAATTTCTATGTCCTTAAGAAGGTGGAAGATTTCTTTTGAGTTATTGTATCAGGTATTTATAGGAAAAGGTGTTCAACTCACTTATTTTTTAGCTTTATTTCTAATTTAAAATTATTGGTTTAAAAAGTAGATGAATATGAGTGATGTGACTACTCTGATAAATGAGAAAATGACTTCCCGGTAATTCAGTCCTCATGACAGAGATAAAAGGGTTACAGGTTGCTCACAAGAACATGCAGGATAGCATTCACTCAAAAGGAAGCCAGTGGGGATGCACTGTGGTCTTCTGTGGTAGGTCAGTGTTAAAAGAACTGATTCCACAAGAATAAGAGGAAACCTGATGGAGGCTTGTAGGAACTGGAACGAGCTCTTCTTAGAGGATGCTCACAGCATGAGGAATAGAAAACTGTAGAATTTCAGATGACCAATTAGTAAGGGAGATAGTTAAAGGAATAAATCAGAGGCAAAGTTAAGAAGAATTTGTTTTTTTCATTATACTCACAAAGGTAAAGTTGGAAAAGTTAATGGAGCAAGGTTATGAAGTGTCTTATATGTCAGACTAAGAACTTTGTGTTCCATCTGAAGACTTTGGGGAGCCAGTGAAGAAGCCACCACAGAGCAATGAAATTAGATTTCAGGATCAGAATAAAAGTAGCAGGGTAGACAATACATTAGAGAGGAGTACTAGAACAGAGGGGTCAGTTAGGGGGTACTGCAGCAGCATGCGTGAAAGGGCATGAGACTCTGAACCAGAGTAATGAACTGAGAACAGACAGCATGGAAACATTTCTGAGAGGGAAGTGATGGATTCTGAGAGCGAGGAATTGAGTCAAAAGGACACCATGATTTATCGTTAACTGGGTAGCCAACTGTTCTGTCAACCAAGAGAGAGGCTACGGATTGGAAACCAGGTTAGAGAGGCAGGAGAATGAGTTTGGTTCTTAATACATGGAGTGTGAGATGTCTTGATGACAATTAGAAATATGGTCTGGAATTCAGTGGAAAAACAGGGATTAGAGATAATAGATTTGAGAGTCATGAATGATAGTCACAACCATGAAAGAATAGATGAGTCACCCAAAAAGATTATATGAAGTGAAAAGGGCCAAGGACAGAACCTTATCAGTCTTATATTCTGGTTTGACTTCATGTGAGTGGTGACATTGGTACTGCGTGTATATTTGTCTTAATTTCCCTTACAACACTGGACCCTTCTCAGTAGCACTGGAACATGAGCTCTTCAATGGCCAGGACCAGTTCTCATTCATCTATTTGCACTGGTTTGCAGAGTTTCTAGAATAAAGAAGTTTAAGTGAATGTTTTTTTAAATGATAAATGGGCAGAATCTGTAACTAATACTTACTTTGTATGTCTTAAATATTAGTCAATGCTGCGTATGTATTTGTTGACTTATGAAGTGTTAATACAATAAATGTTTACAGTCTCAAGTGAGATATAACATCGTTTAATCTCATTGGTCATGATTCTTTATCTAGGTATTTAAATTTTTCCTAGTGACAGAACCATCAGGAAATATGGTTGAAGCCACAATACTACACAACCTGTCTATATTACGAAGCTATAGAATGCTCCCTGGCATCAATCATGTTTTCAAAAATGTAACTGCTGCTTTAGGTAATGGTTTTTACTTGTCCCAGATTTGCTTTAGTGCTTCATTTCATTTCTCAGTGAAACGGCCTATAATCATTAACCTAGGCCCTCACTTCAAAGACAGAGTTGTCCTTGTCTGCACTGCGTCCTCCCCACTGAGTATGACCTACCTTCTCTCCCCAAACATCTGAGCCATCTACGAATTGCTGCTGATGCTTCTTTCAGAGGTTCAGAAATATCCAAAGATGTGATTTAGAGAAATGCGAGGATAACCGCTGATTCACCATTAAACTCAAACACTATAACTGAACACTTTGTTATCTTTTTGATGATTCAGAAGGTAGAGTCATACTGAAGAAATGCACGTGGTGTTTAGGGTGCCTTGAGATGATAGTGACAGGTACCTTAAAAATATTTAGATATGTTTCGGATCGTAGGGCCATACCAGCAGACAGTTACAGAAGGTGGAAGTGTCCAGAAAATCTGCCACCCTGAGATTAGACATTGGTCTAGGATCAGGAACAATCTGTTTATAACCTGGAACCATGCCACTGTTAGGATAGGAATAAAGTCCCCCTGGGCAGCTCCAGCTGGCAGGAAAAGGACTTCACCATTCAGGAAGCCTCAAGTAGGGAAGTTGCTATTTTAAAATCTAAAGGCAGCTCGCCTTGTTCTTACTTCTTTCTATGCACAATGTAAGGGCCTGACCCCTTCTTTCTGATGTCTCATGTGATAGCTTGTTTTTTAAGGGCCAAAATAAAAAAGGAGGGAAAGGGCCCCAGTAAAAATATGGCGCAATGAACACTTGTGCTTCTGGACTGAGAAAAGAATAACAGTACATGAGCCTGTTTTATGAGCATGTTTCAACATGGAACAGGTTCTCTTGCCTGGGTTATCAGGATAAACAAGATGGCTTTAGCGTCCTTTCTATAATTTTGACTTTATCTAAAATATCCACAGATTGCAGAATTAATTCTCTATCTAGGGTGATGCCCAAATACTGCTGTCCTGTTTTGTTTAATACTGCTTCTGTTTTAGGGAAAGTGATACCTCTTTGTTATAAAAACCAAACAAAACAGAAAACACAAGAGAAGAAAATATCTTTTAAAAAATTCACCACCCAGAGCTAACTATTGTGTTCTTCAGAACTCTTTTAATTGCAAGGCATAGATTCTCAAACTGTCTTAGGGGAACTTTTTGGCTTGCTGCTGTTGCTGCTGCTAAGTCACGTCAGTCGTGTCCGACTCTGTGCGACCCCATAGACGGCAGCCCACCAGGCTCCTGTCCCTGGGATTCTCCAGGAAAGAACACTGGAGTGGGTTGCCATTTCCTTCTCCAGTGCATGAAAGTGAAGAGTGAAAGTGAAGTCGCTCAGTCGTGTCTGACTCTTTGCAACCCCATGGACTGTAGCCTGCCAGGCTCTTCCATCCATGAGATTTTCCAGGCAAGAGTACTGGAGTGGGTTGCTGTTTCTTTCTCCATGGGATCTTCCTGATCCAGGGATCAAACCTGGGTCTCCAGCACTGCAGGCAGACTCTTTACCGTAACCAGTAATTCCAAGGGTGTTCCTAACTTCAAGCCTGGCTGAGTTCCAGTGTCCAGATTATGTTTTAAATATCTCCATCTCCTCTGTGTTAGACTCATTCTCCAGCAGGCTGCCTCCAAATGTGACCCCTATTAGATCTTTAACACCTTTGATCTCAACTGCCTCTCTCCATAGTGTAGCCAAAGTCCTATTGTTGGGGGTGGGCTGTGCATTCTGAGAGGAATATAGGTACCACCAGCCCCAAATGAACCATATGAATTGAAGGGAAAAGGAGTAGCTTCATAAAGAGAAATGGACATTTGTTTCCAAATGAAGAAGTAAAGAATGCCAGGCGGGCAAAAACACACACTGTTAATATTTTGTGGAATTCATCAATTTCTGCTTCTTTTTAGGCCAAATGCAATGCTATTCCAGGAGGCTAGAAATAGGCTTGCTCCCAGCAGGTCCTTGTGAGTAGGCGCTAAGTTGGAATTGATTCTTCCCTGTGAAGGTAATGCAGCAGAATTACCTATGTTTTCCTGTCATGCTTCTATTTTTCCTTCCATCTCCTGTGATTTATCCTGAAGTACAGTACATATTACCTCGACAAGAGGTGGAGAAACAGGCATGCATTAAATTTTTTAAAAATCAAATTATTCACAGTACTGTGCCTGAAATTGTTATTCTGGTCTAAAATCAACTTTCTGGCCTACTAGCATTAAAAAGCCATTAAGAACATAATGAGAAATCAGGGAATTCTAGGGAGGGACATCTCAGAACTAGTGATCCACTTTAGGGATTTTTGATAGGAGTCTGTTTCTATAGCTGTGCAGAAATACTCAGGCACTCACCCCTCTGTCTGCGCTGCCTCATTTTGAATCCCGTTGTACTTCCCCCCCCCTCCCCCATTAGTTCTGGCTGTTTAGAAAGATTACCTGTTGCCAAGACTCCCCCTCCCCCTTCTCTTCCTCGCTGCCAGCCCGTGCTGCTAACCAAGGAGATTTGCCGATTAGAAGGGCTTCAGCTCAGAGAGTTCCCATGGCAACAGACTCCTCAGAGGTCTTTGTTGCCTGCTAAAACTTTGATCTCTGAGAGTGGCTGCTGCTGTTTTTCTCTAAGATTTACAAACAGAGGAAGAGGAGAAAAGAATTGGAGGAGAAGAAAAGTTTACTCCTGGCCAAAAGGAGAGAAGGAATTAATTACAGCCACGCTCTAGCCATAAATCTGGAGGTTACTCCTTTGGAACATCTTCCATTTGGACCATTTCTACATTTTCATTTGTAGACTCGATTATATTTCAGCTATTTTGGTTTCAAATGAAAAACTTAAAGTGGAGTTGATTCCTCTTGGAAGGTGGACCTATCCTATCCATCTTCAGATTTCCAGAAGAGTCGAGATAACTGCTCTGGCTGCCATGAAAGCGGAGACACAGAACTAATACCGGGAGAGAGCTTTTTAGGACCCAGATCCACTGACTTTTCTCCCAGCCCTCTCTCTTAATTCTGGCCTACTCTGTCCCGAGCTTACCTACATGCCTCTGTTGATCTTGGTTTTGAGAAGAACCAGAGTAATGTGTTGAAGGAGTGGAGAAGAAGGAAGAGGCAGAAAAATCAGCCAGGCGTCAATAAGAAGTTGATTCTGTTTAATGGCTGTCAGTGAGCCTTCTACCATCTGAGGAGTGGAGTGGGGTTTGTGGTTGCTCCAGCGACTGGGGTTCATGCATTTCACTCTTTGCAAGAAGCCTCTGATGGCCTTCACACCTCTCTACTGCGCAAGCACCACCTTGTTCTTTGATGAGCATCATGGAATGGAGTCAGTTTTGCTTCAAGTGTGACTTGTATTTGCATTATGATTTAACTTTGAACCAGTCTTTTTTGCATACTATGTCCCTAACACAGGGAGGATACAAAATAAATAAAAGGCACTGTTCTGTCCCTATATAAATTACCATCTTTTGATAAAGATAAATATTATATTTCTGAGGCAATGAGAGAACAATACAAGAAAAGTTAAAAGGTGTATTGATATTAAATATCTAGGCTACTGATTCACAAGAGGGGCCACTTTTGCCCCCCAGAAGATATTTGGCAATATTTGGAAACATTTTGGTCATCACAGCTTGTGGGATGCTATGGCATCTAGCGGGTAGAAACCAAGGAGAGTGCTGAATATCCCACAATGCACAGAACAGTCCTCCCACCTCCAACAAAGGATTATCTGTCCCCACATGTGAATAGTGATAAGGTTGCAAAACCCTGATCTTGATCAAAGGTCAATCTGGATACTGGATATGGTCCACTGTGAAGAGCATGGGCTTTGAGGGGGTCACATTTATGTGGATTCAGTGCAGCCATGTAACCTTTAATAACTAAATGTTGATGAGTCATGGTTTCCTTATCTGTAAAAATGAGGGAGGAAAAACAAAAGTTAACATGGAAAACCTATGTGAGGATTAAATAGCACAGAACACAAACTCAGTAAATGTCAGTTCGGGGCTTCCCTGGTGGCTCAGCAGTGAAGAATCCGCCTGCAATGCAGGAGACTTGGGTTGGGAAGTTTGATCCTTGGGTTGGGAAGATCCCCTGGAGAAGGAAATGGCGATTCACTGTCCAGGATTCTTGCCTGGGAAAGCCCATGGACGGAAGAGCCTGGCGGGCTACAGACGGGGGTCACCAAAGAGGTGGACACAACTGATGACTAAACAGCAACAGCAAGATGTCAGTTTCCTTCTCCTACTTCTTCCCGTCCCCCACGCCTCATTTGCAGATTGCCACCCCCCTCTGAGGGAACACTCTAGGGAATTCTGTGTTCCGGGACTCGTCCTAGAGAGCCGATTTTCCTTTAGCCTGGTCCGTAGGCAGAGGCTTTTAATGAGCCATCTGAATTGGCGATCCTGTTACTAATAGGTTCATGTTTTTCCCGATGACATCTGTGCGGCGCTGTGCAGTGGTGACCCTAATCAGCCCCGTGGGAATCTTCCTGCTAGTGGGTTTCAGGGTGTTCTGTCCCAGCATGCAATCTTTTGGTTGCTATGTTTTGGTAGCTGTTGAAAGCCCGTTTGTCAGTTAAATACAGTGTTTGCTATCTGACCTACATACAAGGATTAGGTCATACAAGCCACTCGATGAAGGCTGGAAGGGTTTGGGGAATGCCTAAGACTTGGATTAGGATCTGGATGGACTTGGAAAGACCTTAGATAGGACAACCTTATAATTTCTTGTCCAAATTAAGATACTCTTGAGAGTAAAAAGGGGAGACTTTAAGTAACTAATATCAAGACAACAGACATACAGGTGTGATGATCATCCCACCTTTAGACATGATCACCAGGAAGGTTTTTTTTTTCTTTCTTTTTTGATTATAGAGAACAGAAGAGCCAGAGGAGCTGGGAGCAAATTAGTTTCAGCTCACCTTCACCTGCTGACCCCAGGATGTTAGCAGGCATTCTAATTAGGGAGTCTATGGATGTGCACCAGCTTCCCTGGTAGCTCCTGCCAATGCAGGAGACCCTGGGTCAGGAAGATACCCTGGAGAAGGGAATGACAACTCACTCCAATATTCCTGCCTGGAGAATTCCATGGATGGAGGAGCCTGGTGGGCTACAGTCCATGCGGTCACCAAGAGTCTGACACCACTGAGCAACTAACACTTTCGCTTTTACAGGACTGTGTACGTCTCCATCCATTTAGTAGAAGCAAGCAAAGAGGTGGTGGTTTGCGGTGCTACTTGTTCACTGAAAAATGTGTGCGAAGATTTCTGAAGGGTAAAGGGCGTTTAGGCCCTTCACTGCCCTGGGTTGTTAAGAGAACAAACGAAGTCTGGAAGGCACTCATTGCCCTCCCCTCACCCACAGCCACCCGGCCCGAGCTGTGGCTGCTGTCCCCTCCCCCCTTCTTCCGTCGAAGCCTTTATCCCGCCTCACTATTTTTGCTTCACTTGTTGCTCATCACTGTGGGAGGAAGCTGGGCCTTCAATCAGTGCGCATTCCTGGAGCCCGCGGTTGCTGTGGTTACCCGGGCGGGAGCCGGAGCAGCTGGGGCAGCTCGCCTGGCGCATTGTAGTCGGGGCTCCCGGCGGCGGGCGCGCTGAGCTGGTGCGCGGGAGGGCGGGGACGGGGCCGGCAGAGGGGAGGCTCTGGGGGCCCGCGGGGGGGTGGGCGCCGCCGAAAATCGGCTCAGCTCTGGAAAGAAAGAATGGCAGCCCTTGGAAGTCGGTCAGGAGACAGTGATGGCATTTTTCTCCAAAGCCAGCTGCTGCTATTGGAGCGTGCCGCTTTTCGTTCACTAGGGGATAGTGCCTCTGAGTTTGCTCTGGGAAATGCCCCATGCTCAAGCCCCTCACACTGAGAGGAGGCTGGCCATGGAGGCAAGGGCAGAGCTCTGACCACCCAAGGCCTATCCAGTTGTGTGCCCCTGCGGTCCGCCTCGGACATCCTGGGCTGTTTTGCTGAAGGAACCTAGCCATGTTGGTACCTTCGCATCTGTGCTGGTCTGATGGATGGAGCACAGTGAGCTCAGGAAATCACAGTGGGCACCAAGAAACTCAATTTCCTTCTTCCATTAAATCCCACCCTCCTGTATGTCCTTTTGGAGTCAAATCTACCTGTCTTCAGCATTTTTTCGTCTCATGCCAAGTTGAGCATGTTATATTACTAATAATACCTTTGCATCTGTTCACTCTAAGACTAGGGAGTTGGATCCCTATAGCACTTTGCAAAGACAGTGCTTCACAGTCATTTTTATTATTACTTTTAGTAGTTTGTAGCAGCACAGTGAATACCTTTTAATTAGCTCACACTGTGTTATGTATTCAGTAATCATTTTCTGGTCACAACTTTAAAAGGTGTTGAATTGTTAACCATCTCCAACCCAAAAATTATACTTGAGTTATGTAAGTAGAGCAATAATGCCACAAACACAGATTTCTGCATTTCTCATTGCAAAGACTAGAAATGCTTCACATCTCTAACATTTCTAAATTTAGAATAAGCAAAGCTTGAGGCGGAGTGAGATATTGGGAAAAATGCAAGAATACTGGTGAGTAGACTCAGGTTCTACTCCTGGTTTGATTATTAGTCAGCTATGTGATTTGGGGTAAGATTTTTAAGCTCCCTGAACCTCAGGTTCTTGAAAAGGTGAAATGGATTATGGATTAGATGACCTCTGAAATCCTTTCTAGCAATACAGTCTGATTCTAGAATTCTGTGTGACTAGAAGTCAGTGCCTTAGGCTAAGCTTACAACCACTGCCAAAAAGCCTGAAGCATTTATTAACAGTTAATTGCAGATGGTCTAAAATTAGTCATTTTGTGGAGAGAATTCAATGTCAGAATTACTCCCTATAATTTGAAGTGAACTAAAATGAAAGGGACACAAAAAGAAAAAATACACACATGAAATGCTTACATAGTTTAAAAATACATATAAATGAGAAGCTATGTCCACATTTGTGATGCATAATCATAAACTGTATATATTGAATGCATGGTTGCCATGGGAATATACAATAAAAACAGATGTGTGTGCCCTTGGGAAATTTCCAATTTGGGGGATTCCAAATAGTCATAGAAACAACTTTAAACTTTAAAGGACCAGAGAGAAACATCTGATCTTCTCAGAGACTTAGGAGAGAAACATTCTGGAGGGTTAGGAGCTGAGACAATAGGGGTGGATATAGTACATCACTGAAAAGGGATCCAGGGAATCTTAGGAAAACTTGGAAATATGATGAACCCCAGATGTGCATTAAGCAGAAGGGGAAAGGAGGGAACCTCAAGGATCTGGGGAAGAAAAACATTCTAGATTATCTTGAACAGAAGGTTCATTTTATAATATATTGGCAAACCCAAGCAGGACTCCAAGTTAGTACATTTCAGAGAAATGGATGGAGGTATCTATGTTGTCAGCAGTTTTGGCATCACATGGACGAAAGGAAGTACTGTTTTCCCTTTTCATAAGTTCCAGTGCATAACATAATGTGTCTTATTATTACTTATTAATGTGTCTTATAATTACTTAATCAAGTAATTAAGTAGCAGATCTAAAAATCTGAAAACAAGTTTGTCCTACATCTAGAACTTCTGTACCTTCCATTGTACTTCAAAGGCTTAGAACAGAACTTGGATTTAAGTTTTAAGACTAGAGACAAAAACCAATTTGGGGAGCATATTGAATCTCTCGGTAATAATTGCCTTGAAAATACCTTAGCCTGGTGGCTTTCAACTTGTAGGGCTGGGGTAGGGTGGTGCTTCACTTCCCTGAGATGGCAAGATGGCATTAGGGGATATTTCAGTGACCTGAAGATCTTCCTGACATTGACCCCTGAGTTCAGGGCTGCTAAATATTCTCAGTACATAGCATAGTGCTGAATGAATGGGCAGTTCCTTCAGATTCTCTTTATGAGCCCATTTCCATCTGGGATGGATAAAAGGCACTGTGGTGAGCAGTAAATCAGAAGTCTAGCGTAGAAAACTGGGGATTTGCTGCTGGGAGAACGTCAAGGTCCTAATGGGTAAGGTGTCTCCTGGTGCCAGGCTCTTGGGGATGCCGCACATACACAGTCCCTGCCCCAGAGAGGTTTCCATCCTGCTGGTGGAGAAACCTGTAAAGGAATCACTGCAGCCAAGATGTGTTCCCATGAAGGTGTGTACAGTGGTCATCAGGAGCATGGAGGAGGATGTACCCTCTCAGAGCAGTATTCTTAGAGGACTGTCAGAACATATTTCAGAGTTTTGTAGACTGTGTGTGGTATGGATTTGAGAGAAGCAGAAGTTCATTAGCTAGTTATCTTAGTAAAGAAGGTAAGTACGTCCTGCATTGAGGACCTGACCAGCCAAGAAAAAGGGATTAGAACCTTGGGGAGATGTTACCAGGACATGGTCTGTTGTAAATATACAAAAATAATGCCATGGGTAGGAGAAGAGTGGGAAACCAGGCAAGGATTGTGTCTCTGAGGGAAGGCCTCATGACTAGCGGGAACCTGATGTCAAAAATGCCCCCCAAAAGCTGATGAAAACATGGAATTTGGCAGGAAGATAGTCCTTTGACCTTGGTAAGTCATATGGCACAGAAGCAGATAAGCAAAGCTGAGTTCTTAACCTCACACTGTTGGACAAGCTGCGTGGGCAAGTGTGTGACTTTCAAGCATAGGGATCGTGTCTTCTTCTCTGTGTCTCCACCTGGCACAATACACATTTCTTTATTGATTGAATGAATGAATTGGAGACATTCCAAAAATGAGCTTGTTCTCAGGAGAATGTACCAAGAGTTTAGTTGGGGATAACTTCAAGCTGTCAGTGGCAGAAAACAGCTGAAATGGGAAATCATACAGTTAAAATCTGTAAGTTATTTTATTCACAATGATTGTTTTCTGCCCTCATCATTCAACCCAAAATATGTGACTGTTTTGGGCTGTGAGGTTTCTGATGGTACGGTATGGTATGAGACTGGCACATGGATATGTGCATTACAAACTATCAGTATGCTTGATTCATTTGGTCTATTCATGTGGAAGTGTCTTTAAAATGATGGATTCTGCAAGGTTAAGGGAAAACTGAGTGCTTACATGAAAACTATTTTCTACTCATAACTTGAGCTGGGTTTGAAAAGAGTAAAGGTGGCCTTCTATTTGCGGGGTCTGTTCTCTGTCCTTTTCTTAGACATTAAAGTAACTTCTAATTGCCACTCTTTAACTGAATCCTAGAAGAATGACAGTGATTCACAAGTGTTAGTAAAGTGCGGTGGAAATCTGGAATGTATTTACTGCAGTTGTTCGGACTCTCAAAGATCAAACCCTCATTGGATATGATAGGATAGAAGAGAATGGGAAGAAAAGTTAGAGCATTTCTAACTGACAACAGCATTTCTTAGAAATTGTTAAGCAAGAAGCTGAAAGCAAAATGACTTTCAGAAATATAGGATTTCAGTATTAATCCACTTTTTAAAATGCCTTTAGCTCCAGGAAAATATAGGTCATGGTATAAAAGCCAGAGAGCTTTTCTCTCTCTCCCCCTCTTCTCCCTACTGTTGACATACCATAGTGGTATTACCAGCTATCCCCAAACTCCTACTATGTTCTGAATTTTGAAGACATTTAATTTTACCCACTTTACTGCCAAATTCTGTCACTGACACCACCCTGGGGCTAACACTGCATGGGTGCATTATGGGACGGCTTTATCGTCTTCTGAAACTTCAGCTTTTGGCTGTTGGTTCAGGGAGAATGAGAAGCCCGATGCATGTCTCTCTGTTGGAGTGACAAGTTTTGTGAACCTCCTGTCCATATTTCTTATTGTAAGTTTTTTTAATTACACATATAAAAAAGTCTAAAAAATGAAAGCCCCTTCATTGTTCTTCCATGATGCCCATTCCAGCTCCCCAGAAATAAGGGCTAACAATTTGCTGTGTCAAACTGTTGCTTTCAGATTTCAATTTGAACTTAGTGCCTAGAGCTTATATTCACTAACATTCTGTGTGTAGAAGTAGTGTCAGAACACCATCAAGATGTTGTTTTAAACAGTCTCTGGGGAAACCCAGCTTTTGTGTTTTATCCCTCATAATTATATCTGTGTTGATAGCTCAGTTGGTAAAGAATCTGCCTGCAATGCAGGAGACCCCGGGTCCATTCCTGGGTCAGGAAGATGCACTGGAGAAGGGATAGGCTACCCACTCCAGTATTTTTGGGCTTCCCTTGTAGCTCAGCTGGTAAAGAATCCGCCTGCAATGTGGGAGACCTGGGTTCCATTCCTGGGTCAGGAAGATGCACTGGAGAAGGGAAAGGCTACCCACTCCAGTAGCTGGCCTGGGGAATTCCATGGACTTTGTAGTCCATGGGGTCGCAAAGAGTCGGACACGTCAGAGTGGCTTTCACTTTCACTTTCATATATATCCCTCAGTGATTGCAAGCACATGATCTCTAGGTTTTATAGCCCCCAAACATATTTTGTATGTCTTGCCCAATGATTTTTAACAATCTATGAATCAGTTGCCAACATCTGAAAATCAGGATTTTTTACATAAAAATCTGAGGTCTGGCTAATCTTGAAAAATAGGAAGATTTGCAACCTTGAAGACACATCTCTGTGAGGTAACAATCGTCTAGAGGTGGGCAGGAGCGGCCCCTACAGACACAATATGCTGTATGCCGTACCCTTAACTGCTGTTGGTTGTATTACAGAAGGGCATCTGCACTTGTTTGCATTACCTACTGGTCCATATAAATGTACAGAGTTGAGCTTGCATCTCTAATCACTAAGTATCAGATTTGAGAGCAGAGAATGTTATGGATAGGGTGACCATATAAATAATTGTCCAAATTAGAAGACTTTGAAATTAAAAAGGGGTGTTCTTAATAATTATACCAGGCATAAACCAGGACTATCCTAGACAAACCAATATGTATGGTCTCCCTGTATATGGATCTCTTCCTTCAACTACTTCATTTGACTAATGAGAAAACTGGATCCTAGAAAGAGGAAGGAATTTGCCTGTTAACCATCAGCGAGTAAACTCATGGCAAAGTTGCCTTCATTACCCTGATTCCCAGTCCCCTGCTTTCTCCAGTAGAACATGCTCTATATAATAGGTGTGAGCACCATAGCCTCCTTCAATTTTTTATAGTTAATGATTTTATATTTATAGTTAATGATTATCACGTAGCTAATTTTCTGTGAGAAACTGTATACAAATCAATAGCTTGTATCATCGGTAACATTTCTATTATGAATGTAATTAATGATTTGGGCTACAGCACATAAAAGGATGTTTAAAACATTGGTAGGCTTGAGAACTAGAGAGTAAACACAATAAATGTCTCATTTTACTAGACACAATAAGAGATATATTTAGAAGTGCTAATTGTGCATATTAAAAAAAAAAAAAACTCTTAAGTAAGTACCTGATAACTGTCTTGATAAAAAGCAAAGTATATTGACTTTTTGATCATTGGCTATTGCCTGGTAATTAATACTAATTATTCCTTTAAGAGATGTCTAAGATCCTAAATTCCCAAATCCTTGACTACCTGTCTATTACCTTGTTGATTTCCAAGAAATATTTGTCCACAGAACACTCCATATGAGACCAATGGATGCTCTTAATCACTTGCTTGGACTTTAGCCCCGTATCTGTGTCTCTCATAGGAAACTGGACTGGACCACATGTAAACTTTATGGTTACCTCTCAGCCTTCCATGAAGGCTGAGGTCAAAGGCTAGTCAGAGAACTCTCCTTCAAGATGCCATTTTCCAGTGACCTACTTGGCCCCAACTTGTCTTTCCAAGAGACCTTGCAAGCAGCAGACTGCTCTTACCATGTCAGCTGCACAAGAAGGAAACCCTTCTTGCCAAAACCTAAAGCAGAGCTAACCTAGGGGCCTACTCTGTGCTTCATTTTCCTTGTAATGCACTCTGGTCCTGACTAACTTTTCAAATGTGGGACCATGCAGGAGACATGGCCGGGATACATTTCACTACACTGGCCTTGTACAGTTGAGGAGAGCCAAGAAAAATAAAGTGAGCAGAGTCTTCTCACCTGACTCCCTTACACCTTACCTCTGCTACAACATCTTCCTCTAGTCCTGGAAGAGCTCCTCTTTTCTTTGACTTTTGTCAGAGCTGCTTTTCTGTGGAGTGATTTGATAGAGGAGAGGATCAGTGACCAACTATGTCCTTTAGACTCAAAATATAAGCCACATACATGGGTAACTTTTTCTTTAACACACCTCAACAGGAAAAGTTGTCTTCTAAGCGAGCCAAAGAGACCAGACGCCTGGAGTTGTGCTTTGTAATAGTGATGTGTGGTCACTGAGCCTTTGAAGCCTTAATATTTTGGCTACATTGATACAAGTGAAAATATTATGAAGCTAATTTCATCTTTTTTTAAAATTTAAACAACATACCTTTTTATTTACAACAAAGCCAATTGAAAGAGCTACAAAAGGAAATCTTTGAAACAAAACACAAATTTACCGAGATAGAACTTATTTTCAGCAAACATATTTTTCTATAATATAACTGTTTACAAAGGTTTTCATATGAATTGTTTCATCCCTCCTCCCCTAGAACTGTGTGTACAGTATGCAATCCTTTCCCTAAATGATGGGGGGTAGAGTGGATAGAATGTACAGATGCATACATACAGGATGCTTCTATAGGCATGAGACATCTCTAAAAGGATTCACAGAAACTCATAACAATGGTCACCTCTAGAGATGGGTCCTGAGAAGCTGGGCTCAGAAGTGAGAAGCCTCCTTGGCACTGCATGCCATTTTATACCTTTTAAATGTTGAATTCCATGAATACAGTTTTAATTTTAACAAAAATGGGATCATACTATACACTGTAGTATAATCTCTATGTTATATGATGTTACAAGCATCTTTCCTCAACATTCCATCATGTATAGATTCTACATCTTAGCTTTATGGCTCTAACAATTCTGTTAGTAAAGATATAACAACTATGTGTCCTCCCACCAAACTAGTCTAATCATTTGAATTCTCACTGGCAATTCCGTCAGGCTTCCTTCGATATATCCTGAATTATATACTTACTTTGTGCTGGGCCCTGGTGGCTGAGATGGTGAAGAATCTGACTGCAGTGCAGGAGACCCAGGTTCAATCTCTGGGTTAGGAAGATTCCCCTGGAGAAGATAATGGCCGTCCATTCCAGTATTATTGCCTGGAGAATTCCCTGGACAGAGGAGCCTGGTGGGCTATAGTTCATGGAGATGCAGATTTAGACACAACTGAGCAACTAACGCTTTAACCTTTCACTTTGTGCCAGGCACTATATTATATATATACATGTATACATATATATAAAATATATAATAAATGTACCACTCATTGAGTCCTATCAACAATTCTATGAGACAGGTACCATGAATATGCCCATTTTATAAAATCTAAAACACAAAACTGAGGCTTAGAAAGATTAAATAACTTGTCTAAGGTCATAAGGTCACATATTCTAAAATCCATGCTCTTTTAACTTCTTTTCATCCTAGATTGAGCCCATTCAATCTAGGAGAGACAAGTCTCTGAGACTGAGTTTGTTAGTTCCTTAATTGATCTCAAAGCAGCAGCGTTGCTTGCATACATTTTTATGTGGTCTCAACAGTGAGGAAAAGAGTGGTGAACCAGGCACTCCACCACGCAAGATAAGTCCACAACACTAATAATCCTTCTCTGCCACAGCTGATGAAAATTATGCATAGCACATTTTACTTTACAAATTACAAAAGTCTCTAAAGTATATGTGCTTGTGAAAAACATATCAAACAGTCCATTCAGTTAATACACAAACAGTAATTACAATATTAAAAATTTTAAAACATACCTATGTACAAAGTTGGGGCTTCCCAGGTGGCACTAGTGATAAATAGCCAACCTGATGGCAGGTTTGATCCCTGAATCAGGAAGATCTCCTGGAAAAGGGAATGGAAACCCACCCCAGGATTCTTGCCTGGAGAATTCCAAGGACAGAGGAGCCTGGCAGGCTACACTCCACAGAGTCTCAAAGAGTTGGACACAACTGAAGTGACTTAGTATGCACCTGTGTACAAAGTTAGTTGTTCCATCAGTAGGGTCAATGATCCATGTAGGATTGCCAGTTAAGACACCTTTTTTTCCCCAACTGCCACAGATTACTCACCAATGAAACTGTGAGATGTATCAGTTCAGTTCAGTCGCTCAGTCATGTCCAGCTCTTTGCGACCCCATGGACTGTAGCACGCCAGGCTTCCCTGTCCATCACCAACTCCTGGAGCTTGCTCAAACTCATGTCCATCGAGTCGGTGACGCCATCCAACCATCTCATCCTCTGTCGTCCCTTTCTCCTCCTGCCTTCAATCTTTCCCAGCATCAGGGTCTTTTCCAGTGAGTCAGTTCTTTGCATCAGGTGACCAAAGTACTGGAGTTTCAGCTTCAGCATCAGTCCTTCCAATGAATATTTAGGACTGATTTCCTTTAGAATGGACTAGTTGGATCTCCTTGCAGTCCAACGGACTCTCCGGAGTCTCTCCGACACCACAGATACTTTTCCTTTATGGAAGAGATAAGCATTTTTTCAACTTTATGATCAGTGTATGTTTGTGTTAGTTGCTCAGTCATGTCTGACTCTTTGCAACCACATGGACTGTAGCCTGCTAGGCTCCTCTGTCCATGGGATTTTCCAGGCAAGAATGCTGGGGTAGATTGTCATTTCCTCCTCCAGGGCATCTTCCCAACCCAGTAATCAAAGTTGGGTCTCCTGCATTGGCAGGCAGACTCTTTACCATTTGAGTCACCAGGGAAGCCAGTAGCAGTTACCAAATCAACTGGAGAGCTTTTAATCATAGCATTAATTTCATTTCTTAGAGCTTCATGAACCACCTCTCCAGCTTGTCTTGCTAGGGTTACTGCATAACCAATGCATTCGTGCCAAGGGTCAGCCATCTCCTCTTGCAGGAGGACGTGAGGCCGGGACCCCGGCAGGATCCAATGCTGGGGTCTTCCAGAGGGAGAACTAATTTCAACTTAAGGGGAAAAAAAAAAAGTGCTCTTTTAATGCTATTACCAGAAATGCTAAAATTGCCAGTTACTCACATTAATTTCTGCTGGACAGAGCTATTCTATAGCATATGTCATGCCCATAAATGAAGTCAGATTCAGTTGCAGGCTTAAGAACCATAGTGACCTTTGCCGTCACAAGTCTGAAATGAGTAGAGTTTGCTAGTAGTTACCTAATAGAACTTGTTTACTCACAAGGCTGCATGTGATAGGACCTGGTAGGGACAGAAGTTCTATCATGGCCTTTACATTTACCTGGATATGAGAACATGGTGGAAGCATTGGGCCCTTCTCTCTGGATAAATCAGGCCAGTTTTTAAAAGACTGATCGCCTTCCCCACATCTCCCAGGGTGCTGTTTCTTGCACAGCTCTTTGCTTCCCAGAGCCCCGAGTCTGACAGCACCCGGAGGCTTCTGTGCCATGTCACGCAGAAGGCACTTGGTCCCACACCACGCCAGCTGCGGGCGCCATATGGAAAAGCCGTCCCATATACACTGTACAGAGTGTTTCTGAGGCCAGAAGGAATGTGGAAGAATGTGTAATTGATCTAGCTGTATCTTTTCCTTCCCTTTGAAAATTTTAATCATTGACATATCTTTAGTCTATAAATAGAATCATGTAGGGAGATAATTCTGAGTCAAAACCAAATATGTACTTTTGTGTTTATATGGACATGGGGCTGTATATGGATGTATGAAGACATAGGTTGACTATTTAGATAACAGATGTGTTTGACTTTCCAATAAAATGTGTGGATGTATAGATGAATGGAGATGGTATGTGTCAAGCAGGATTTTTTGTATTTGAAGCAAAGATTTCCTCCTTCTATAATAGTTGGAAAGAAAGTTCTGTTTCTGCTTCTGCCTGGTTTAGGTGCAGATTTCTCCTAGATGGCTGCTAAGGATTGATGGAGAAGGTCATTGTCTTGACTGAGCCCAGCCTTGGGAATGTGCCTTTCATCACTCAAAGAGCAGGAATCAGTGGCCCCATGTAGGGATGGTACAAGCTAAAGCCAGGCTTCAGGCTGTATTTGCCTTTGGAGTAACCGCTTTTCTTCTTTTCCTTCCACCTCTTCTAGGCAGAACAGGGCTGCTTGCTGATCTCTTGCCCAGTTTTGCTGTGGAGATTATGCCAGGTATTCAGTCATTTAACTCTGTATTTGCTTAATTTGCTACCCCTCCATCTGTCTTGCTTCTGCATTAGTTACTAATTGCTCCTTTAACTTATTTGCACATTTGTCTATATGTGTCTGTGGTATTTTCCAGGATGAACTAAGCCCATTGGAAGAGTCTTGAAACTGTATTCCTTCTGTTACTAGGCCCTAAAAGAATAATGGTGATTAAAAATAGGCTGAGATGGGGCCCCAGTCCTTGTATGTCGGGTATGCAGGCCCTTTGACAGTCTCAGTATCTTAGTTGCACCCAGTTGCTATAAGTATCTTTAATGGAGTTGTTATTTATCTGCATTCCTTGTTCCCTAAGTTTCATGTTTGAAAGTGAAAGTGAAAGTCGCTCAGTCATGTCCAAGTCTTTGCGACCCCATGGACTATAGAGTCCATGGAATTCTCTAGGCCAGAATACTGGAGTGGGTAGCCTTTCCCTTCTCCAGGGGAACTTCCCAACCCAGGGATCAAACCCAGGTCTCCTGCATTGCAGGCAGATTCTTTACCAGCTGAGCCACAGGGAAGCCCAAGAATACTGGAATGGGTAGCCTATCCCTTCTCCAGCGCATCTTCCCGACCCAGGCATCGAACTGGAATCTCCTGCATTGCAGGCGGATTCTTTACCAACTGAGCTATCAGGGAAGCCCAAGTTTAATATTTACCCATTCATTATTGTACAACCATGTTACTTGGAATTGCCTTTTATAACTTCACCAAAACATTTTTTCAAACTTTATGAAAGCTATGTACCCCTCCTACCTTGAAAAGTACACATTTACAGGTCTATATTGCTTTCTATACAATCTATATTGCTTTGTATACAATAACAAAGCAATCACAAAGCAATAACAAAGCAATTTAGGACTTTTTGACCTCCTAAATCCCTGGGGTCCACGGACCCTATGTGAAGGACACCTGCACCAAATGCACACCTCTGTCTTTTTCTGTAGCTTCTTTTGAACATATCAGCTAGACAAGCCAGCAATAGTTTGATGCTGCACTATAGCCCATCATGGAAGGAGCTCAGAGAGAAACAAGAATGAACTACGGGAGAGGACATATCCAAACACAGAAAGTAGAAAAGGGTGAGATTCAGTTTTGCTTTGAGGGCTTCTGCCAAAGGGTTAAGAGCTGACTAATAATTGAGAGCAACAGAAAGATACAAAATAATCCTGGCGATTGTTTTAGACTTGATTCAAGTTCTAAGAAATATCCAGAGTCCTCACAATTGAGCTTCACTCTTCTGTGAAATCTCCAGATGCTTTCCCATTAGCGGGTTAACCCAAACACAGACATTCTTCTTACTGATGTTGATCCCAAGATCACAAATAGATATTTCTTTGTGATCCACCTTATCCAGAGTTCAGTCAATTTGTACTTATTTTTTCATCAGAATAAAACCCACAGTGTTACACTGCATTGCTTCAAACTACATGTTGTATCTACAAGTCCCAAGGAAAAGTTATTGTCTTTCTCATATCTGGTCCTGGTCCTCTGAATTTCCCTCCCTTCTGACTCCAAGAATCCTTTCATGGCTAACATTTTTTGTTTCTCCAGGGCAACCTGCCAGTCTTTAATCCTTGACTGCCTGACCCAAGTTGTAGCTACCATACCACACAGCTCTTCTAGTCCTCAGGGCCCATATCTATCTCAGGTCACATTGTGTTATTATGTTAGTGCAAAGGCAAGGCCAAAGCCTTCAACTATCTACTGTCCTCAGCAAGAAGCTCTTCCAGAACATTCTGGCCTTCTCACTTCCGCCCTGAAGAGAGGGTGACCTGGTTAATTTGAGTGTATTTCTATTGGGTGAGTGAAGAGGGACACTTAGGAAATCGAAGTTGTGTGTTTTCTCTGAGAAAATTATGTTCTAAGCAAAGGTCAAATAACTTTATCATTATCACAAAACCCTTTATCTAACCAAAATGTCATATTCTCAAGCTCTAAATGAATGTCCTATTTTGTTGAAGAAATATTTAATAACTAAAATTCAAACAAAATAATGTGTACTTGACATTGGTTGCAAAGGGATTTTTGGTAGATGGTTTTCAATCAAAATGAATCGCTTTAATCTTTTGCTTTGAAAGGAAATCATGGCTCATTCCAGTCCATCCCAGGCCCCCAGCAGGACATTAGGTCTTATAGCCAAGTCCCAAAAGCATGACATCAAGTCACTCGAGGGCCACAGTCATTTTTATCTAAGCCAGATAAAATTTGTTTCCTTTCTCTTTATCTGTTGGATGGGCAAATGAATTAAATTTATATTCAGTCTCTGGCCGAGCTGTGAAAATAGCTGATGTTAAAAACATGGTCAGATATACACATTAGCCTTGCTGGTCATCACAGCCTGAACCACTTTAGTCCGTGGCTTTGCTGGCTACGTAGCGCGGTCAGCCTGCCTGTGGTCAAACCATTCTTAGGGGACAGGGACAGCATTTCTCTATCAGAGCCTATGTCTCTAGTTTTTTCTAGGAAATGGTTTTAATCTCAGTTCAGATGCTGAGCACAGGAAAGGCGTCAAGAGGCAGTCAGCAGAGAAAGCAGATGGCTACATAAGGGACCTGGACCGCCTAGAGGTGTTCTGATTTAGACCACATAGACACGGAGAACTTTTTCTCAGGACTTACACTATTAAGGGATAAGATTAATTTGACTACAAAAGATACATATTCAGGGAAATCACCACTTTGTAGCTCAGCAAGCAAAGTCCCCTGTCCCCAGCCAGGAATTTCTCTGCTCTTGTCCCCTACCTATTCTGACACCAGTCAGTAAGGTAAGCCCTCTCCCTGGGAAGGGGCCCTGAAACTGCTCCTAGCGTTTTATAGTGGACATGATGTGTGCTCAGTATGACCTGGGTAACCGTCCCTGTCCTCCACGCCCCAGCCCAGCCCTGGGAGGGCCTGCACCTCTCCGAGTCAGAGCCCCTCCTGAGTCTGGGGGCTCTGTGTCCCGTTACACGCTCCCTCTCCCAGGGAGGCCCCGGCGGGGCCGCCGCGAGTGCGGATCTCTCTGTGCATCCCTGCAGAGTGGGTGTTTGTCGGCCTGGTGGTCCTGGGAGTCGTCCTGTCCTTCGTCCTGGTGGGGATCTGCTGGTGCCAGTGCTGTCCTCACAGCTGCTGCTGCTACGTCCGCTGCCCATGCTGCCCCGACTCCTGCTGCTGCCCTCGGGCCTGTGAGTGAGAAACGCCGCCTTCCACCAGACAGCTCTGTGCCCTGAGCGCCTCGTCCGCCACCTGTCCTTCCGCCCCAGAACGCATCATCCCAGACTGCCCTCTGCTGGGAGCCCCTGACTTCCTGCGATGCCCATGCCCGTTTGCCTTCTCACACACAGGCACCTCTCCATGCCTTTGATCCACACTTACATCCCTGCATTTGGAGTTCTCTTAACACTACTGATGAAAGGAAGAGCAGGTTCAGGATGGTGAGGTTGTGGGGTAAGGCTTCTGCCCTCTCCTTGGGCATCCAAACTAGAGAACACTTTCCCTGGCCATGCCTCTCACGTGCAGAGAACTCTTCTTTTTACCAGCAGCATGTGCAAAGTACAGCCTTTGGGTCCCCTCCAGCCACAGAGGAGTCTTATTTACTCCTATGACAAAATGGTCCACAAAGGAACTCGTCCTCATTTCGGGGTTCACAATTTTACCTCCCTGGCAGCCCCTATAGGCATTAAGTTTGGCACCCCTGCCATAAACATCTTGAAGGAGAGAGACACAATGTGTATCTTTAGTATCCTTAGGAACACTGCGGATTCTGTGAGGCATCAGGTTATCTGCTCTGCTTTTGAACTCAAAGAGCAGGGCCATGTGTCAGCGCATGGCTGGCTTCACCTCTCTAGAAGAGGTTTGGATCCTCTGGGCAGTCCAAGGGCTAGGCCTCCTACAGAGGCTGAGGCAGCCCACATTCAGGGTGGTTGAGTGGGCTGCTGCTGCCCCAGGGGAGGCTGCTGTGACAGCTCCCAGCACCACTGAATTACTCAGTTGCCAGGTACCACTAAACACTATAATCCCTTATGTCACTGCTGGAGGAGTCCAAGAGGGTTGGGGAGAGTGCTTCCAATGAATCAAGTCAGGCCTAGTAGAACACACACATACATACGTGAGCCCGCGCCCGCACACACATCCAGGAGCTCCCTTAAGCACATCTTCAGGGATTCTTGATGTGAGGGTTGTGGAGGGTGGAACGATGTAATCTCTCTTGCTCTTCATCTCCCTCCACAGTGTATGAAGCAGGGAAAGCAGCAAAGGCCGGGTACCCTCCCTCTGTCTCCGGTGTCCCTGGCCCTTACTCCATCCCCTCTGTCCCCTTGGGAGGAGCCCCCTCATCTGGCATGCTGATGGACAAGCCGCATCCACCTCCTCTGGCACCAAGTGACTCCACTGGAGGAAGCCACAGTGGTAAATGCAGTTCCAGACTGTCCTGCCCCATGCTCCTGTTGGGCTTCCGCTCTGACTCCTTGCTGATAAGAACCGTCAGCTCAGTGATGCTTCTGTGGAAAATGAGTATCTCCATTCTGGAAATGGGATCCTGACAGCTGGATCAGATATCTCCTGAAATGCATGTCAAGCTTGCCAAGGGCTATAGGACATAGTTGCCCCTTGCTTTCTTCCTGGGCCCCACAATAACTAAAATCATAAGAAAGAGAGACAGTGTTGATCATTGTCTCTGAATGTTGATCATTCAGTTAATAAATAGTTATCTCTTCCATGTCTAGTGCTCAGGACTTTACCGGGTCCTCTGAGGAACACCCAGAAGTGTAGGACATGGTTTGTCTAACCAGCAGTATGGCCCAGCCAGGCAAAGAGAATGGACCTTTCCTAGACAATTAGGTGCTACAGTGTATGTACTGGGAGTTCAAAGAAGAAAGAGCTGGAATGCATACAAAGTCGTCAGGGAGGAGGTGAGATTAGACCCAGGCTTAGAGGTGTGAGAAGGATTAGGAAAGCAGAGACACTCACAGGCCAACATAGTGGAAACCCAGAGCTAAAAGAACAGTGTGTGTGCTTGACCAGCTTGTTGGTCTGGCTGGCAGACCATGGAAGAATATGGTGGAGCTAGATTAGGCAGGGTCTTGGAGCCCCTCCAGAAGAGCCTGGGTTGGTGCCATAGTAACTGAGAACCCCTGCAGCCAGGCTCCTGAGTGGCGAGGTGACATGCTGACAAAGTGCTGAGTAGGACAGAGGAGAACCGGAGACCTTGAGCCGAGGTGTGATTGATAGGTTTCAGGTGGGACATTATGATGCAGACAGAGGGAGTTGAGTGGTAAATCTGAGAGATGCTTTGACAGAGCAAGCAATCGGATGTTGGAAATCTTTAGGATGAGCCCAAGTTGTCTAGTGGTGTATATCCTAGACAGAGAAGAAATACCTGGTAAGGAGAGTTTATTTGGATGATGATTAGCGCCACTGAGGGCATGATAAATTTGTTGTTATAGGCAAGGGTAGAAGCGTATAGGGCCGTTAAAATGGAGCTTTCCTGGAGGCATCTGAACAGGACTATACAGAGTACTAACAGTCAGAACTGTGTACGGAATATGTTTAGGAGGTGACTTTTAAATCCCTAGATGTAAATGAGCCACAGGGCTGGTGAAACAGAGGTTTCTCCCCTGGAGGGCTCTGGACAGACTTCAGTGGGAAGCGGGGGAGAATGTCTAGTTTGTTTAGTGACCTGTCAGTGCTCCACCATGGAAGGGGTGGGAATCCTCAGTGAGTAATTGGTACTTGTGTTTTTTCTCTCTCAGAAACTATTAGTAGAATTCTGATGTATGAGATCGGGAATGAGTCATAGACTGAGAAGTAAAAGTTAATCATCAAGGACACACAGGGCATTAGAGAAATAAAAACAATACAGTCCATTTTCCCAGAGGATGCAGAGGGCAAAAGAGGCATTAATAGGACTTGTCTCTGCCTTTTTCTCCCAATCTTCTTTCTCTTTCCTTCCCACCAGGACCCTTCCCCCTTAGTTTTTATTGAGTAGTAATAAAATGACTATTATTTTTAGGAAGGCAAATACTTCTCTCCTGTTTTCAACTTTTTTCCAGTTCCTGCTTGTTGCAGTTCAATCATTTTGACTCCATCCTGCCATGCTAACCAACTGTAGTTAGAAGTGGCTTAAAAAAAATAGGAAAAAAATATGAGTTCACATAGTGAGAAATTCCAAGGTAAGGTGGTTCTGGGGTTGGTTAATGGAAGAGTTCAAGTGGCATCACTGAGAGACCTGCTTCTTTCCATCTTTCGTTCAGCATCCTGAGTGCATCCTCTGTTCTCCTGGACTAGTTCCCCTCCAGATCCCATGATGACTGCCATAGTCTCAGATACTATATGCATTCAGAGATGGAAAAGATACGCTTCTTCCTTGTGCTTCTTTGCCCAAGAGGGAGGAAAGCTTTTCCAAAAGTCTCCTTCCCTTCCAGCAGACTTCTACATGTCATTTTATTGGCAAGAATTATGTCCTGTCTCCATTCCTAAACCATATTGAGTTGGACCCACCAAGACTCATCTCTCAGGCCAAAACACCTATTCACCTCAGAAATGAACAGTCAGAATTCTGTTAGCCAGGAAAAAGGGGAGGATGCACAACTAGCTTTGACCACAGCTAGTCTGGCTCATGTTACCTGGCTTACTGAGTCAGAAGTGAATTCTTCATGATCCCTACCAGGCACATTTCTGTACTCATTGTCCCATGGACAGAATTACTGATGGCATTTAGCTATTTCTCCTTTAAGAAAGGTGGCTTAAGCCAGCATTCCATGTAGATTGTTTTTCAAAGAATGTTAGAAGTGTTAAGAAATGCTGATTTAAAAGATGTAAATTTAGCCTATTTTATATTTTTATGCTACTTCAATTTTAGGGTAATCATCTAGCAGCAGTAATTTTTCAGATTACATTTGTACACAATACTCTTTGAATGTTCTGTATAGTTGAAAAGGCATCTTTGATGAGCTATATATAGTATAGCCAGTTAGTTACCAAATGGGGGAGAGAGAAAAGGAATCCTGACTCCTCCTCCCATTCTTCATAGCAGCTATTTATTACCTCTTTACAAAAAAAAAAAAAAAAGGACTGTATCCTTCTGCCCTGCTCTGGGTCCATTGCTTTGTCAAGGTTCTCTTTTTATTGAATCTCCAAATCCCACCCCATTCCCACCTCATGTGTCTGGCCTTTCCTTCTTTAGTGATTTCTTCCTGTCAGCATTCAATACATGCTCAGATCTCTCGCATAAAAACACAACAATTTGCAAAACCCCTTAGTCCTCTAACGCTGTGTCCCTGTCCACTTTCCCCTCTTCACAGATAAACTTCTTGATAGAGTTTTGAATATTTAATGTCTCCTTTTCCTCTCCTCAGCTAACTTCTGTCTTGCTGTCACTTTTACCTCTCCAAAGACCAGCTCTTGCCAAGACTGCCTTATCGCTAAATCTAATGGATGCTTCTCAAAGCTTGCCCCCCTTGACTTCTCAACAGCATTTGCCACCCCTGATGATACATTCATATTCTTTGCCCTCCTCAACACTGTATTTTGTAGCTTTCCCTAGCCATTTCGCTATATGCTGGCTGTTCTTCTCTGCACATCCCCTAGATGTTGGTGTCTCTGTTTTGTCCAAGGTCCTCTCCCTGGGAAATCTTACCTTGTGCATGGCCTCAGTCATCATCTGTATGCTGATGACTGCCAGTCTTTATGTGCATCCTCTCTCCTGTTCCTCAGTCCCACATATCCAACTGCCTTCTGGACATTTCTACCTGAATGTCTTTCAAGCATTTCCAATTCAACCTCTATCTAGGAAAGGGAATTCATCTGCTGTTTCTCAACCTCAGACCAACTCCAGCATTTCTTATTTCAGCGGATGGCACTGTTATCCACCTAGTAGCCCAAACCAGAAGCAGGGACTTGATCCTTATCCCTCCCTGTTCCTCACTTCTCTCATCCAGTTGGTCACCAAGTCCTTCAGATAGGCTCTCAAAATAACTTCGAATTGGACCATCTCTACTCAACTATTCTAGTCATTGCTGCCATCCTCTCTTCCCTTGCTTGAATCCATTTTATTTTCATATCTACCTGGTCTCCACTCATCCTTCTTACAAAAGAACTGAATAGGCAAGTAGGGTTTTAAAATGTCATTTTTCAAACTAATAAGGATATATGCCTACTGTATGTATACAGAGAATATGCAAATTTTAAGCATCACTTCTCCCACAGCTGAGCTGCTATCACCCTGGGGGTGGAATCTGGCAGCTGTTCCATTATCCATAAACAGTCTTCCTTAGCTTATTAAGGTAGGACAGGAAGAACAAGGCTATAAACCCATGGATATGTGCCTCAGACACTTTTGCAAGTTCTACAAATTGGATTTGGTATTAAAGGGGAAATTAGCTGAAAAATAGTTGAATCTTAATTGGATCAGAATTATCAGCTCTAATCTTCTAACAATAAGAATTTTTTAAATTTGGCATCAAAATGAATATCCCAATATTCCTTCTCCAGTAAAAATCAAAGTTGGTGAGGCTAGTAAATTAGAGGAGCTGAAGTATGAAAACCACACCAACCAAAGGACTTGGACCAGGCTGAAATTCAAAACAGAAATAAGTCTTCCACTGACCCTGAACTGAAACATTACCAGGAAAAAAAGTCATTTTCCAAAAAATGCTGGTCTTTGGCCAATAAAGATATTGTAGGATATTTGTTATTAAATATTGTAGGATATTTCTTTTTAAAATATCACCATACCTCAGAGAGTTCTCTGATCTAAATTACAGATAAAAATCAGCCCGACACCGTTCTGTTTTCAAATCAAGAAAAATTTAATGAATGCCTACAAACTTTTTCTCAAGGAGTTTACAGTCCAGCAGAATGGTTTTGGGGGGCTTGTGAATG
This sequence comes from Cervus canadensis, assembly GCF_019320065.1. Classification (NCBI taxonomy): domain Eukaryota; kingdom Metazoa; phylum Chordata; class Mammalia; order Artiodactyla; family Cervidae; genus Cervus; species Cervus canadensis. Next base: position 1,801,089 of record NC_057387.1, read on the forward strand.
GAAATAAAATGAGTGAAAAATAGAAAGGAGCATGTGATAAGACTGATCTCTGATGTCAGCTCAGAGAAGGCAAAGGCTCATCTGCTTGGAGGGATCAAGAAAGGTTTTCTGATGTTTTCTCTGCTCCTGAGCATATATGTGATGCAGAGTCAGTTCCTACCACAAGGAGAGAATTAGTTATAGTGTGCTGCCCAATCAAATTTACAGCTTTTGATTAAAAAAAAAAATCTTTTCAAGGGAGAAGGGCCCAGCTTTCTAACTGCTGAAACCAGACGGACGATGCCTCTGGAGTCTACCAGTGCTCCACTCTGTCCTTTTTGACAAAGGAGACTGATTTAGATTTCTGAAATTATGAGCTGGTGTGACTGAGAATAAAAGCTGAAAGTACTGGGCCGGCCTAAAGGTTTGTTCAGGTTTTTCATAAGATGTTACAGGAAAATCCAAACAAACTTTTTGGCCAAGCCAATACATAGCACAGTAATGTCTCTGTATAATGCCAGTACTGAAAGGCAAAGCTGACATCTTCATCTGAGACTGTGAATGGTTACTATGACTTTTCAGAGGCACAATAACCTATGCATACATGATCAGTCTGTGTCATAATTAGGAGCGTAAATTGTTATAATGACACAGAAAGCAATCTAAGCTCCAATCCAAGTTGCAGTTAAGGGAGATTTCCAACTGTTGCTTGAGGTGGCGGCCTTCTCTCACCACCAGGGGACGGCTGGTACACCGTCCCATATAGCAGTACTCTTCCCCCTTTAAGTATTACTGAATGTCTGCCTTAACAGTGCTTCACATAGTAAGAACACCTAGATAAAGACACAGCTGCAGGTAGAGTAGACCCCTTCTTTAAGGCCTATAAACATGCTCCTTTTCTTAACTAAAAACGTTGTTGTTTACATTCCCTAACTTGTGTCCGACTCTTCTGCAACCCTATGGACTGTAGCCCGCCAGGCTCCTCTGTCCATGGGGTTCTCCAAGCAAGAATACTGGAGTGGGTTGCCATTTCCTTCTCCAGGGGATCTTCCTGGACCAGGGATCAAATTTGCATCTCCTACACAGGCAGGTGGATTCTTTACCTCTGAGCCCCTAGGGAAGCAGACTAAAAATATAATCATCAATAAAAATAACAAAACTTGCCTAAACCTTGCTGCTCCCTCAAGCTACCATTCAAGGCTTCCCCTTCCTGTTCAAAATTCTCCAACAAACCCATCGCATGTCTCTTCTGCCTTACTTTGTAATTCCTTGTAATACAGTTTCTATTCCTGATTTTCCTTTCATTCATTCATTCATACAAACTCACATGTTTGGGGTGTCTGCAATGTGCTAGGCTCTATGCTAGGTGCTCAGGAATCATAGATACACAGAGAGAACTGGTCCTTGATCTCAGGAAGTTTACAATCTAGAGAGAGAAATTCTACTGTAAATAATCTTTCTTAAGAAAGCATTAACCTCACACCCATCCCCAGGCTGGCACCATTTCAGCTCAACTAAACATACTATGTTTGTTTATGAATATACTCTGTGTAGAGCACCATCCTGGGCTTTACACTGAGCTAGAATGATAAGCATTCTTTCCCCTCAAGAATCTTTCAGAAGATTAGACATTTATACAAATCATTTGAAACAAATAGGAATATATTAAGGGACATATGATGAAAGTTCAAAGTAAATGATTTGTAATTTGGGGGTTGGATAGAGAGAGAAAAGAGAAAACTTTTCTAGCTAGAGAAAAAGAAAGCCTTTTGGATGAGATGTTGTTTGTGCTGTCCCTAATAATTACAAAGAATGCAAAGTGCTCCATTGAGTTGGTCTTTGTTGTCTTCTTTCTTTTTTTCCTTTTTTGGTTTATGTATTTGTCTTCTCTGACCTATAAGATTATTTAAAAGGTGAAAATTATTAGTTGTATTTTGTAGGCATGAAAACTGAGTCCTGGATAGGTCACCACTTATTTGAGGTCCTTGTGGCCCACAGGGTGCCCAGTTCCCCACTCCCCAGCCCTGTGTTTTATCCATCAGACACAAATGCCTCAGAACAGACATAGCATAGTTCCGTGGGATAATTGCATTTTAATTGAACTGTCTGTGCCTCTCTGTAAACGCCTCTGCAGAGATGGAAGGGTGCGGAGGATGATAAATAAAACCATTTCTGCTAATAATTGCTTCTGCATAAGGATTAAGGATCTAACCTCTGGGAGAAGGTGTCACTAAAAAGCGTGTGCTGAGATTCATTAATTTTTTAAGTAATTCCACAGTTGAAGCTGCATGTGGACTGCCCATCCTGTGCTTATATAGAAAACCAGTGCACCTGCAAATGGGTGTGTGGGCGTCTTCCCAGTTTTCAACACCAAGGCTGTGATTAGAGTCGGTGAAAGATGATATTTTAATCTTCCACATACATGCTTGTGTAGAGGGCTATGTCCACAGCAGGGGAACATAACCAGAGAGCAGAGAGCAGAACGCAGAACTTTCTCCAGAGACGCATGCAGTTGTTTGGTTTCTTTATGGTATTTTCCCTGCTCTGGGAATAGAGAATCTGCTTCCATCCCCATTGTATGGTCCTGGCTGGCCACATGGTAGGATAGTGCCTCGGATGCCCAAGGTCCACCTCTGGGTTCTTCCCTTTTGTCTTCCTTTTGTCTCTCTCTGCTGCTTCTGGCCCCAGACTCCAGACAGATAAGAAGCTCAGTGTGGTTGGGCTTCCTTCAGACTCCATTCCAGTCCCAGCACTGCCACTTATTGCTGAGCAAGTTATAAAACTTCTCTGAACCAAAGTTTCCTCGTCCGTGAAATGTGACTGCCAATAGCTAACTCCTTATGCAGTTTTGAGGACTCAGTGACCACGGAAGGCAGGCAGCACAGTGCCTGGCACGTTCCAGTGCCCGCAAGTGTTGTCTGTCACCCTTGCTGTTCTGTCCCCACCCCAGTCCTTTCTCTTTGTCTTATCTGTGAGTATTAGATCTGCCTGTGTCTGATCACCCTTGGGGCTAGTATTGCATTAGATTGATGCTTAAGTGATACCGGGCTTCAGCAGCCTTTGTCTCTGACACCATGAATAATGATAATGTGGAGGATGGTATTCTCTCTCATGCTTTATTTCTGTTTTGTTGTTATTAAGCCCTGAAAATAGCACCTGCCTGTAACCACACTGCAGCAGGTTGACTTAATCATGTCTAAAATATGGTATTCCCTTTCCTAAGGGGAAAATGCTAAAGAAATAATAATGGAACCATAACTAGTAATCCATGTATTTTGCATTTTATTTTGTTCTAATGTGTGTAAAGCCTGCATATCTAATATTAGCTTGTATGCATCACCTAGTTATGGAATTTTTGTACAATCTCCCAGGCAACTACAAGTTTTTAGGCCACCTGTGTGACGGTCTCTGACGTTTGGGTATCTGTCTTAAAGCTACATGTGCTTCCACCAAGTGAAGGTATGATCCTCAGACTGTAGAGTGATCTGTATCCCTAGTCTAGAAAGTGGTCTTTTTTAGTGTGAGTATACTCCCCCAGACTTTGAGAAGATGATCTTTAAGTGGAGCAGTAAGAGGTCAGGAAGTAGGAAGGAGAGGTCAGGTTACTGGAACAGAATTTTTCGTTGATGTGCCAATCCTCCATTCTAATGGAGCCATCTGGTAAAGGGTATGGTTCCATATATAGAAGAATAGGTTACTATTTCTGGGTGATTTCAGAAAGAGCTGTTAAATCTGGGACCCATGTTTTGACCAGTAAGTTACATGGAAGTCACCTTTTCCTGACTTTTTTCAGCTTGCTATCTTGTTTGTTTCTCAACAGTTCGCAAAGGTTACCGGATCCAAGCTGATAAAGAGAGAGACTCCATGAAGGTCTTATACTATGTCGAGAAAGAGCTGGCTCAGTTTGATCCAGCCAGAAGGATGAGAAGCAGATGTGAGCATCTGTTAGTTTTATGTGATCTGTGCATCATGCTAAAAGGGATTTGGGGGTGACCATACATGGGGAGCCCTCAGCTTTCAGGGTCAGAACTAGTAGGAGTGCTGGTGACACCACCCTAAAGAAAGTAGCTTTGAGTACACGGAGGAAAGAAAAAGGGGTTCTGGTGTGAATAATAGGGTGGTAGCAGGGAACTGTATTCAATATCCTATAATAAACTATAATAGGATTGAAAAAAAAAAAAGAATAGCTCAGTCATGTACCATCTTGGCTTCTGTTGCCTCTTTGCATGGGGCAGTCAGTATTGCTGGGCTGTGCAGTGGGGTTGGAACCATTTTATTAAAACAGCCTTTCCCTACTACTTCCCTTAAAATATATTCAAAATAATGGCTTACAATGTGGAGGCTTCAGTATCAGTTTTTTCCAACATGAAAGGCCCAGTTTTTTCCAACATGAAAGGCCCTAGCCTCGAATGACAGTCCAACTGCCAACTTGCCATATCAATGAAAGTAAAAGAACAAGTCTGCCAAATGAATCTCGTAAAAAAGATGCCTACATTCCTTTCAGATACCCAGTGGCAGAGACTGAGGGGCAAGCAAAAAGTCAAAAGAATGTTTTACTTATTGAGTCTGTAGGCAGCAGGGCCCCAACCCTTAACTCACCCACAGACCTTGGAGACTTTGCAGCTGACATAGCTGATTCTTGATTTGGACTCCAGATTAGTATCTATCATGAAAAGCAACACAGGGCAGGTCTGACATGGATGGGCTAATTACCAGAGGTGCTGGCAGGAGTGGGAATGTGGTCACTACGCTTCTCTCTTTGAACCCTCCTTCCCTTGGAACCAACCCGAGACTCAATGGCATTGTTGGGAAAACAGTCCCAGACTAGAGGAACTTTATTCAGATTAAGGACAACATATTCCTCCCAGTTTGCAACTCTAATTTCATCCTGTCTGAGTTGCATCCATTGCTACCTCCTCCCACCACACTGGCTATAAAAAGACCATCTCCAGATTGGAGTGTCAGGAATGCAGATGTCACTGCGCTTGACAAGCGAGTTGTAACAGTGTTGTCATGGATCCCTGTAAGGGGACAGACAGTAGAGATAGTCAGAGTTCGCGGAGAAAGAGCCCATGGAGGAAATCTGTGAACTCACAGCTCAGAGGAAAAACAGAGGTTAGAAATAAAGGGTAGATCCCGGTTTAGGTGATGTCTCCCGTCAGCCTGGATTAAAGTGGTCTCCAAAGGCCTGGCTGGCCAGAAGGAATCTTAGAGTCCAAGGGGTGGCCTGGGTCAACAGATGAAGAAACAAAAGCCCAGAAGGTTGAAGTGACAATATCAGGACTACAACCGAGGTCTGCGGATTGCCGTCCTGTGCTTTTCTGCTCAACTAGAAACTTTGGAGCCAACTGTGGATGGTGCCATGGCTGCAGTAGCAGTTTATATTCAAAGATCACAGCCTTCTAACTCTTAGGACTTTCGGATGTTGGAGCTGGAAGAGACCGAGATTGTTGAATCTACCTCCCTCATTTTATGGAGGAGGAAAGGGAGGCCAAGACGGAAAGTAACCAGTGCCAGAATTGGAGCCCAGAACTCCTGGAACCTGCAGGTTCACATTATAATAACTGCACAGAGATAAAGTAGAAATCTAAGTTCTCTTTACTTTGAGAGGTTCTATCCCTAAAGAGCAAAGTAAACCCTGGGGTGGATCGTGGCCATGGGATAGTCTTGAAGATCTCATCTCATAAAATGAGCCACACCTAGTTTCAGGTGTGGCAAAGGAGTAATAGATTCTGTGAGAAATGGGAGTTTCAGGGTCAGGCCCATGAATTTCCCAGAATGTGTGATCCTCATTCACCTACTCTTTTTAAGTAGGGGGTTACTCTGGGGATATTTTAGTCTGGAATCAGCAAACCACAGCTCCCAGAGCACATATGTTCCACCTCCTATTTTTGAAGTAAATTTTCTTGGAACACAGCCATGCCAATCTACTTGTCTTATCTATGATTCCTTTCATATTGCAATAGCAGAGTTGAACAGTTGTGACAGTAAGACTTGCAAAGCCTACAGTATTTACTATCTGGCCCTTTACAGGAAAAGTTTGCCTCTCCTGCCCTAGAGTTCCATTATTAGGTGTCTCTGAAGTGGGGGATGTTGATGTTCATGTTCACTGTGGCAGAAGTTTCAGAACAGCATACAGCCTGGACCATCCATCATATGAATGGAGAAACATCTCTTCCTCACTATCTGAAGAGATGAAAAATGTCCATTATTCCCTGAAGTTTAAGGCAAATTCTGAGCCAATAATGTAATTTTTCAATAAACACACTTGGTGCATTTTAAAGTTCTCTTCTGTATGGTTCCCAGAAGACTGGAATTCACTGGCATCGTGAGAAAAGGAAGAATCTAGATTTTATTAATCAATAGGATCTGAGTTATTTCCCTTTAAAATAGGCAGGCACTAGACCATTCTCCTTGCGAGGAGGAAAAGACTTAGATTATAATTCAAAACCAACTGATCACATGACCAAACTGAATGGCATTCCTGGGCAGCCCTGTGTCCTGGTCAAACAGGACAAGGAGGTTGTGTTTATGTCATGCAGGGAGGCCCTCCCTTCCCTTCAGGGGTGGGAACCAGCAAAATTCCTCTGCCCCTCTAAGGACTGTTGGGGATGGGGAGGAGATAAGGTAGAGGGGAACCTGACGCACACTTGTGCTTCCCACGTCTGATCTTAGTGTACCTCTCATTCGGCAGCCAGGCCCTACGCCTTATAATTGTTGATTTTGATAATAGTTTGAAGTTCAAAGGATTTTTAGAAAACAAATGGATTCAGTTACATTACAAATAGATTTGCTAGATTTACTTTTTAAGTAATGTGAAATTCAATCCATTTCAAAGTTTTATAAATAAATAGTTTCTTTTTTTTTTTTTTTCCTTTCCAGAAAGGTCCTTATTCACAAGTGCTTTTGTGAAAAGCTACTTAGGCCACCCTAAAAAATGAGAAAGTTATGACCATCCCCTCCCTTTTTACATTTTTGGGCTGGGACCAGAGCATAAGTGGAGGCCCATAGACCATAAGTGCAACCTAACCTTCCCCTTTTCTTCCTACACTTCCAAACAGCTATCCTGGCCATCCATGGCCACATATACTTGGAATAGTCTGGGGAGTGAAGAGGTCTACTCAAGCCACAGAAATGGACTTGGTACTGTTCAGGGAAAATATTCCAGGTTCCTGGATGAACATCCAGAAGCAGAGTGTGCACACTCTCTTCGTCCTGTGGACTCCATGCTCTGTGGGGAGGGGCACAGCAGCAGCTGGGATGGGGTGCATGTGAAGCACGGCATAGGACTGGCTCTGAAGGCTCCATCTTGGGACGCAGATAACAGCAGGGAAGATACTGTGATCCATGGCTTTTCTCTCTTTTTGCTCCTTTTGCCTCATGCCTGGGATCATCATGGCTCATCACTGATTTAAACAAGAAGAAGCAAAACATTTGAGCAAGGATGATGATATACTAGGAGGAGACCAGCTGCAGAGAGCCTAAGTTCTGGAAAGCCTGCCTTAGGTGGAACAATAACAATTGTTTTCCTATTCCAAGAACAGAGCATGTGGGAAGCCTCCCTCTCTGTAGGCAACTAGGCTTCCAACTGAAGCCAGTTCCTGCTGAGCTGAGAACACAAATACCATTAGTTCAGGTCTACAACCCACCCTGGACAGGACTGAGATCCTCGGGTGGGAGTTTCCCAAAGCTTCCAGTCTTAGCCCTTAACCAAGTTCCTGATCTGTCCTCCAGGTAGAAAGCTCTGTCATGCTTCGTTTTTGTCCTTGCAGATAACAACACCATCTCGGAACTCAGCTCTCTGCATGAGGAGGACAGCAGTTTCCGCCAATCTTACCATCAGATGCGAAACAAGCAGTTCCCTGTGTCTGGGGACTTGGAGAGCAATCCTGACTACTGGTCAGGTGTCGTGGGAGGCAGCAGTGGGGCAAGCCGGGGGCCCTCGGCCGTGGAGTATAACAAAGAGGATCGGGAGAGCTTCAGGCACAGGTGAGGGTAACTGTGGCAAGGCAGCTCTGGTGCTGGGTGCGAGGAGGCAAAAGCTGGGAGGCAGGATGGGTCTGAGGCTGCAAGGATCCGAGAATGGCTCTGTCTGCCCTTCTAGGTTATCCTGCCTCATCTCTCTGTGGCTATTGAACATCCCTTTCCCACATGTATTAAGCAAGGGAACACGAGGCACCATGTGCAGAAGTAGTCAGTCAAGGCTCTTTGAAGAGGGTACTCTAGACCCCTTAATGAGCCCTGCTGACATTTCTCTGCCCTTCTCATATGCTTTATCTTATAACCTCTAAAAGACCCCACCCATCATCTCTCTCATTTCTGATCATTTGTTTTGTGAAAGGTCAAATGCCAATTATACTGTTGGATTTGATTCTCATAATTCTAAAAGGCAGGCACTATCAATGTCCTCCCAGTTTTAAGTTGGGGAAGCTGAAACTTAAAAAATTCTGAGAACTTACACAGGGTCATGTGGTCAGTGAATGTGAAGGGACAAGATGTGTGCCTGGTTTGGTGTGGCTGATGCCCACTGATAGCGCCTTCCCCACTCACCTGTCCTTTATATTGAAGGACAGTAGATTTGCTCTTCTCTCAAAGCACCAACTGCGGGGTCCCTCTGGCCTGCTGCCCCGCGAGGTAACCTGCCCTCCGCTCTGAGGAAGGAAAAGGCCTCTCTTTATCACCAAATATCACAGGGCTCCGTGGGCCACAGCTGTTTGGACAGCAGGCCACATCGCCCATGCCGGCTTTGAGGGTGTGAGAAGTGAGTCAGGAGGCTGTCAGCCAGAGGGCATACCATAGTGGCCAAAAGAAGGCCCCACGTGTGTTTCAGCACCGTGTAGATCACAAAGTAGTTTTATTCACACAACCCCTTAATCCTTAACGCTAACGCACCAGATGGACGGACGCCTTGATTTGGCTGTGACTCTGAGGCGTGAGAGGCGCCTGGGGTCATGCATCCAGCCAGGAGCAGAGCCGGGTCTCCGGCCGCGCAAACTCCTGAGCGAGGCCCGACACGATGGGATCCTTAGATCCCAGCGCAAGCTCCCTGCCTCGCGCGTCTGACAGGTCTTGGGTACCTGGGCCTTCCAAGGACTGACCGGCGCCTCCTCTGCCCGCAGCCAGCAGCGCTCCAAATCGGAGATGCTGTCCCGGAAGAATTTCGCCGCTGGGGTGCCGGCCGTCTCCATGGATGAGCTCGCGGCCTTTGCCGACTCCTACGGCCCGCGGTCCAGCAGGGCAGACGGCAACAAACAGGAGCTCCGTTGCGGGAGCCGCTTCGAGCGCTCGGAGGCGCGGGCGCACGGGAGCCTCTACCAGGACGGCTCGCTGGAGGAGTACTATGGGCCGCGGAGCCGCAGCCGGGAGCCCCTGACCGACGCGGACCGCGGCTGGTCCTACAGCCCCCCGCGCCGGCGGCCGCCGGACGACGCGCACTTGCCGCGCCTGGTGAGCCGCACGCCGGGCACCGCGCCCAAGTACGACCACTCGTTCCGCGGATCCGGGCTGGAGAGGCAGGTGCGGCCGGAGGGCGCCAGCCGCGGCGGCAGCCTCGAGACGCCGTCGAAGCTGAGCTCGCAGCTCGGCCCTCGCAGCGCCTCCTACTACGCCTGGTCGCCGCCGGCCACCTACAAGGCGGGCGCGCCTCCGGACGACGAGGAGGACACGCCCGACGACACGTTGCCTCCCTACAGCGAGCTGGAGCTCAGCCGGGGCCCGTCCTACCGCGGCCGCGACCTGCCCTACCACAGCAACTCGGAGAAGAAGAGGAAGAAGGAGACACCCGTGAAGAAGACGGTGAGGCCCAGGCTGCCTCCCCGGGGGCCGGCGGGCACAGTCGCCATCCCGGGGCCGCGGGGCTGGGGAGGAAGGAGAACAGAGCGGGAGGGCCCGCCATAGATGCGCAGACGCCGGGTGGGGCCCGGGTGGAGAGAGCAGGCCCTCCTGCTTGGGGAATCCGAATGTTAGGCTGCTCTGTCCCCCACCTCCTTCTACCCAGGCAGGACCAGGTGAAGTAACTGGACGTGGAGCCCGGAGCGTTGAAAAAAAGCAGAAATAGCAGATATGTAGGTGCAGCAGATTAGCATTAATGGCCAGCTTTAAGAAGCATTTGGCATCAGGGATTCTAGGGGGTCATTCCCACCACAGGCCTTGAGGTGGGACTATCTATGCTCTATGCATGCTTATATGTGCGCTCCTCCCTACCGCCTCCTCCCTTTAGAGTGAGGGTTTGTAACTTGCATCGAATGCCGGAAGAGTCCACATTCCAGAGGTCAGTAGCCGTTGGTATTTATGAAGGACAGCTCACTTCTTTTTTTCCTTTGACGTTTTATTGAGTGTAAACTGTACTATGCCTGTATATGTGAAGGAAATCGTTCCTTCCCTGCCCAACTCATTTGTCTCTTGTGTAAGTGGCCTTATTTAGACTTTATTGTTTTCCCTCTAAATACCAAGAGCTGCCCAGTGAATCCTGCAGCCGCCTAATGTGAGCTCTGAACCTCAGAGATTGTTGGCGGACAATCACAGGTCGTTGTGGGTTTCCAGGGCGCCTCTGTGCTCCAGAGGCCCTCTCCAAGGCTGGGTGGTACTGCCTGCCTCTCTCGTGGTTTTGTTTTTCTCACGGTTCCCAGCAGCACGTTTGCTTTAGTGTATAATACAGGGAGAGAACATGGACGTAAAAAGGTCCTGGCATGATTATTAACCCCTCCAAAACAAAACCTGCAATGACCCAAGTATTGTGAGTAGAGAAGGAACTTTCAGGTGATGTCAGATTTACGGTGCACCATCCACACCAACTGTTGTGGAACTGTAAACATTTTAGATATCCCTAAAGGGGTGAGAGGTTTTTCTGTGGTCGTGGAACTAAGTTCTATGAGATGCATGTTGGCTTCAGCACCAAATGAGGCTTAGGGGCAGTAGTCACAAACTTAATGAAATGTCCTAAAAGTCAGAGTGTGCTAGGCTCTGCACAGGTGTGGATTCTTCCCAGAGAGCCATTTGTTGTGTTTCTTTCATCAAGCTTTTTCTGTTCTTTCCCCAGAGTGACTTTCCAACCAGGATGTCCCTTGTGGTCTGATATTTGTTTTCAAGACAACTCTCTGAATGACTGGGAATTGGAAACAGAACACGGGGACAAGATACAAATCCAAGAGCCAGCAGGCCCGGGACCTTCTTGGGCCACCACCTTGGAAGATTTGCTGATCTTTGCTTTGGCAAGGGATGGGGGGCAGCCTTTAAGGGAGGCTGATTCCAAACCTCAGTGCCCATCTAACTAGTTTGAGAAACTTATCAAGAAAACAACTACAGGTGAACACATTCCCACACATGGAGTTTATCACCCAGAGTTCATCCTGCCCTGTCTCCTCCCTTAGCCAAAGCAGGATTCCTTTTCCATTTCTGAAAGAGAGTCAGCTCTGGACTGCTAATCTCCAGATAATGCCTGTGCTACAGTCTGCTTTTCCATACCTCCTGTGCTGGGCTTAGAGACAGAATCGATTACTACTATTAGAAGGCCTTTACCCACAGCAGCAGAAGATAGCTTCAGGCAAAATACACCTTTTAGCCCCGTCACTTCCCAGTCACTAGTCAATGACTGTTGTTACACTGCATTCAGGCCTGCGGTGAGCTCAGTGACCATGACCTGCTGGACAATCACAGAAATGACTTCAATTTGCTGTTCTGAATGACAGTTCTTGGCTGGAACAAACAAGAGCTGTCAAAGTGGTATTTCTTTCTCCACTCTGAGAACATGAACTGCTTTTTCTCTCTTGTCATAGCGACGTGAGTCTTGGACATCAAGGGCTCTTCTCGTCCTCCCCTTTCCTGGGCTGTCCACAGGTTGGTGCCACACACAGAGCCCCATGCCCCTCTGCACTCTGATTAGGTTATCATCAGGTGCCTTTTGATAAATGCCCAAGATACACATGTGAAAGAGAAGAGGGGGGGAAAAAAAGAGGAGAAAAGAATAATGCAAAAGAAAGAAAAATGAGAAAGAATCTAAGAAGAAAAGAATGTATGGTCTCACTATATGTTGAATATGGGCCATTTCCTCTACAGGCTCCGCTGGCTCTTCTGTGTGTTTTATACTTCATTTACCATGAGTTGTTCCTGCCCATCCCAGTTTCATCATTCCAGGACACCTGAGTGTGGAGTGGGCATCACCAGGCTGCCACTCTAGATGCTCTTGGGAGATGAGGGATACTGCTTTCTCAGGAAGGAGCACTTCCTACTCCGTGTGTGCATGCTAAGTCACTTCAGTCGTGTCTGACTCTTTTCAACCCCATAGACCATAGCCCTCCAGGCTCCTCTGTCCATGGGATTCTCTAGGCAAGAATACTTGGGTGGGTTGCCAAGCCCTCCTCCTGGGGATCTTCCCAACCCAGGGATCAAACCTGCTTCTTTTACGTCTCCTGCAGTGGCAGGTGGATTCTTTACCACTAGCACCACCTGGGAAGCCCTTTTCTACTCCCACCCCTGCCTAAAGGATAGATTTTGCCTAGGTCTCTTTGGATTTCATAATTTGTATAGATTGTTTAAATTTTTTAAAAAAGCTACAAACTCTTCCCTTCTCATCAAGAAGTGCAGTCTATTTCTCAACCCCTTGAATTTGGGATTGGCCATGTGATTTGATTTAGCCAGTGGCCTAATAACAGATGTGACAGAAGTAGAAACTGACAGATTCTTGTGCATGAGGAAATTTGTCCTCTCTTGCTGCTTTGGGGAACCTTGCATCACCACCAGGTAAATAGCCTGGCTGGCCTGCTGCATGATGAGAAAAAGGGCCCAGTTACCCCCATCACCCTAACTGGCAGCCTATCAGCTCTCAGCTGATTGCAAACATGAGTGATCCCAGCCAAAACCAAAAGAAGAACTGCCTAGCTGAGCCCAGCCCAAACTGCTGATTGTAACTCAAGGCATGAGCAGCTGGTCCACTGTTTAAATATTCATTTTTCTTCAAGGAAAAAGCTGACTTTTTTTTTTCTTGTCTGAATATTTAACCCCCAAACCCCAGACTCTCTGACCTTAGGTGACTGCGAGTTCCTACTTTCTTGGATAGACTTTTGTCAAAGCTTTCCACCCCACACTCTTGTGATGGGATGCTTGTTTAGGTCAGATCACTGGTAGACAGTGTTGCTTGGTCTCTGTGTCCCTCTGCTTCAGCAGTGCTCCATCCTTTGTCTGTGGATCCGTGGACAACTGCTGAAGAAAGTTTCTTCCTGAGCATCTCTTTGGTCTTCTCTGGAACCACCTGACTGGGGCAAGGCCCTTTTCTCAGAGTACCATTGCACTGATGTCCATTTAATTCCTGGCATTTCCAAACCAGTTCTGTGTGTGCAATGAAATAAACAAGTGGCTGGGTGAGGGTCAAAAGGATGAGTTGATATCATTGCTGGGGGTAGAACTGGCCTGCCAAAGGACTTCATAATGGCCTTGGCCTGTATGAGTTGAACCAGGAGGACAATTCAGCCCACTGCTGGCACTTCCAAGGGCTGGAAGACACAAGCCATAACCCTGGTGCTGAGCTTATAGACTTGCTAGTGTCCTTGTCGTCCGAAAGCCTAGGTCTCATCTGTCTGTTTGGGCCCCATTTCCACTGGAAAAGATGATTAAAACACCAATTCTTAGTCACCAGCTTTGGATTTTAAATTGCTCAGGCAATTTTGGAGAATCTTGGGTAGCTGAAGTAGTTATTATTTCTTTATACGGAGCACTGTGTCAGACTATTCACCACCAAAGAGCCCCATAGCACCAGCTGCAGAGACCAAAAATACTGCTTTCGTTAGCCGGGGGCATTTGTGATTTTGGTGAAGGGAGCCATGGGAAAGAATTAAAATCGGAAACCTGAAGGCAACAAAACTACCGGCAGAAAATAAAAAATACAAAGATGATAACAGGCTACTGAAGTAACCTGGGTCCATGGGACCAGGTTGTCCTCGGAAGGGCTGCGTACATCACTCAGACCTCCAGGTTTCTGGTCAAGAGAGCAAACAGTCATTTCTGGGTATGTGGACAGGAGACAAGTCTGACCGGACAAGTCAAGGCAAAGCTGGCCATCCTCAGCACCCTGGCTTTTCTTAGCACATCCTTCTGTTCCTTTCCCCCTGACTAGTCCTGTGTAGAAAGTGCTTACACATGTTAGCTTCCTTCCTTTGTTTTATTGGGGGTAAAAGATTAGGCTTGTGTAAGACAAGATCTCTGTCCATGCATGCGTGTGTGCTCACTCACTCAGTCAGGTCCCATTCTTTGCAACCCTATGGACTGTAGCCCGCCAGGCGCGTCTGCCCTTGGGATTTCCTAGGAAAGAATACTGAAGTGGGTCACCATTTCCTCCTCCAGGGGATCTTCCTGGCCCAGGGACTGAGCCTCATCTCCTGCGTCTCCTGCTTTGGCAGTTGGATTCTTTACCACAGCCACCCGGAAAGCCCACTCTGTCCATGGGGACCCTGCAACGGAATAGAGGAAACAAGAAATCCCCAAGAAAGAATTGGGAGATTTTATACGTATAATATGAAATATTGCTATGGATAAATTACAACAAACCCAGAGAATTAAAGTTTTTTTATTTAAATGGGTATATTTTGATATCTAAGTGTTGTGTGTATTTGTCCATTCATCCTATTTAAAGACATGCTTAGTGATCTGAAAAGCCAGTATTAAAAAATCTGAGCTGAAAGAGGTGAGTTAGAATGGGGAGGGGTGAGAGGCAGAGGGCTGGGTAGGGTGATGCCGGAGAGTGTTTGCCTGCGAGTCACAGCTGAGTCAGGGACGCGTTGGATGAGGGGCCAAGGAGGCAGGTGCCAGGTAGATGAACTTCTCTAGTTTCTTATGCAGAAACTCATGAGGAAGCTAGGAGCATTTGCCATGGACCTGGCGCTCATGGGGTGCTCTCCATCTGCTCCTCCAGGGGTTCAGTTCTGCAGCCATGGAGTATTGCTGCCCACCTTCACTCACACAGGGAATATCTTGCAGAGATGATGGTTCTCCCATCTCCCTTTCCACACCAGGCAGACTGTGCAAACTGGGCATGGGAAATGGCTGTCGCTCTAGCCTAAGAAACATCTAGACCTAGCCACACCTGTAAATATTTCTAGTCTGAAAGACTTCATACAGGTAATCCAGTCAGACCTTAGGCAGCCTTTGAGAGAGGCTGAGGCCACTGATCATGTTGTAACCCAGCCCCTCTTTTCTTTAAAGATGGAGAAATAAACCACTGCTGCTATTAGTGAAGTCAAAAACCTAACTGAGTCTTTTCTTTTGGATTAGCATTTTCCCAAATTGTCTAACCATATAAGTTACCTGATTGCTGCTAAAAATGTAGTGTTGGGCCCTGCGCAGAAGATTAATAGGATGGGTCTGGAGCTAGGATTTGTACTTTTAACACGTATTTCAGGAGAGTCCTGTGATCACATGTATTTGGAAAATCTTACACTAGATCATACCTCATCATGTGCCCCAAACACTTAGTCCTGAGGGTTCCTTGGGCTTCGAATATTTTTTTCCAGATGTCCTAGTGCAGTCGCTCACCCTCCCTTGGGCCTGACAGTGGTGAAGCCCCCAGCAGTCTCACGAGGATGGCGGTGACTGGCTTACCAGGGTCCAGGGGTAGGAGCACTGTGCAAGGCAGAGAGAAAGGATGGCTAGGAACCCACCCTAGGAGGCTGTTCCCAACGCTTCCAGTCCTGGAATAGAGATCCTGTCGTGACAGTCTCGGATCTGACAGGAATTGCAGGTAACTTTCTCATTCCCCTGATGTCATTCTGAGCAAAACTTAGATCATGAATAGAAAGAAACAAGACCTTGGGGGAATGGCAAAAAGAAATTATTTTTTGAAAGATTCAAATCGCAGCCTGACTGGTCAACACTTTCTCCTTAAGACCCAAATTGAATGAACAAAAATAATAAAATCTATGTTACATATTCTTCCAACATCAGATTTAAATGTTGCCACAATCTTACAGGATTTTGAAATTGATTTATAGAATGTAGAGATCCAAATTTACCAAAATGGGGGCCAGGTACTTAAAAAAAGTGCCTAGGTTTTTCCTGTCAGGATCCTTCCTCCTCTTCACCTGGAAAACTGTTCAATGAAGCTTCGAGTAAGGGACTTTTAATGTGAGGATGGAGCAAGGATAGTGTGAGCTGCTTTAAGCAGCAGCCTGAGTTTTAGCACTGCTGGAGGGTGATAAGAATAAAGTTTGTATTTTTTCTATGGTGTATTACTGTTTACAAAACATTTTCACATACATTATCTCATTGATTCCTCACAGTGACCTCTGTGATAAAGGCAGGGTGGATGTGCTGGTCCCATCAAACATAATGTAAAACTGAAAATGACAAAGGCCAAGTGATGTGCCTATTGTCAAATGACTTTTTAAATCATAGAGCCAGGCCTTCTGACTGTCTCTCAAGGGTTCTTTCCAATTCCTACAATACTTGTGGGACTGGAATCAGCCCAACATCTGGGAGAAGAGTCCTGGAGGTGATGCTCACTCATGACATCACTGGAATGAACCTGTGGAGACAAGCACTGTGGGTTCTTCATCTTGCCAAGCATCGGCCCTCAAATGCTGCTGTGAAAGGAAGTCAGTTCTACTCAAGGAGACTTTCATTAGCCATGCTGGAGTTGAGAAAAGGTTTTGATAAAAATGTGCTTTAGATTTTAGAATCCTTCCTGAGAAGGAATTTCTGAGCCAAATAACAAATTCCTGTAGACTCAGAATTCCAAGGCTTGGGGTGAGGCTGGATACAGGTCCATGTAGTCTGGCCCATTTCTTTTGGGAAGGCTAAAAGAGCTACAAATAGCTTGTCTCTTACCTTGGCTTCCAAAAAAGTCACTCTGTATTAACAAGTGTATTAAGCCCTATCCAATGAAACTTTTCTTTGTGGGAATAAAGAACAAGGGAATAGAAGTGACAGCAGGACAAGAAAGGTCAGAAAGCCGCTTCATGATAGTTGCCTGCCCAGTTGTTTCTGAGCCTTGTCTGTGGCATCAAAACTGAAATGTCTGTATCACTGTTGCCCATGACTTTTTTTTCCATATCAGACATATAAAGTGAATTTGGTGGTAATGTTTAAATAAAGCGTTTTCACCTACATTGGTTATTAAGAACTCATGATTTATCATAACTATGTTTAATTATGATCTGTCATTAAATGATCTGAATAGAAAAAAACTCATACAATACATGACCTCCTCAGATTTTCTTAAGTACTGTAATGGAGAACAAACACTGCGGGACTAGAGGCAAGTACTGACAAAGTGCAGTGTACGTTTTTATAGATTTTAATAAGCTTTTTGTGGCCACTCTCACCAGTCTGCACAGACTAACACTCAGGAGGTGAGGAGTAGGACAGATGGTGGGACAATGGGATGGTTCTTAGTTCATTTGCAAAAAGGGTCCAAGCATTTGCCTGCTAGAAATGGCATTTGGGGAAGGGAAGAAGGAATCTGTCTTGGGAAGATTAAATTCTGAGGAGGTTTGGAAAATTCCACAGCATCATAATTTAGAGAAGGCAACTTAAAACCTTTGTTAGCAAAGTGAAAGTTGAGTGTTAGTCACTCAGTCATGTCCAACTCTTTGTGACCCCATGGACTGTAGCCCGCCAGGCTTCTCTGTCCATGGAATTCTCCAGGCAAGAATACTGGAGTGGGTAGCCATTCCCTTTCCCCAGGAGATCTTTCCAGTGATTGAACCAGGGTCTCCTGCATTGTAGGCAGATTTTTTTTTTTTTTTTTACCAGCTGAGCCACCAGGGAAGCCCTTTGTTAGCAAAATAAGTGATAATTACCCCCAGAGAACTCTTAATCCTCTCTTCTTGGCCAGGCCCTCTCAAAGGAGTTCTAGACTTTAGGGCCCTGGTTGAATGAAAATTCTGTCTTTGCTTGAAGCATCTGGACTCATTTCTCTTCTTTTAATAGTTAACTAAAAATGTTTACGTGTAGATTTAACTTAAAGATAGACACTAAAACAGTTTAACTTTGATTACCTCCTTTGAACTTCCTGCTATTTTATCCATTTTTAAATTTCTATCTTTCCTTTCCGCTTTAAAATATGGTATTGACTTATTAAGTGTTTGTTTAGAATCACCTACATCTTTTCTTTCTACATTTCAGATCTGCTTTTGAAATCTTCTCTTTTCTTTCTTTTCTTTTTGTATTTATTTGTTTTTAATTTTTATTGGAGTATAGTTGATTTACAATATTGTGTTTGTTGCAGCAAATTGCATCAGTTAGACATATACATATACCTACTCATTTATTCAAGATCCTTTCCCAGAGAGACCATTAGAAAGTATTGAGTAGGAAAAAAAACACACACAGACACACACACACAAAAAAGAAAGTATTGAGTAGAGTTCCCTGTGCTATACAGTAGTTGTTACTTATTCGTTACCTATTTTATATATAGTAGTATGCATATGTCAGTCTCATCTCCCAGTTTATCCCTCTGCCCCTATATTTCCTGGTAACCATTAATTTGTTTTATATATCTGTGACTCTACTTCTGTTTTGTAAATAAGTTCCTTTTCAAGATCCCACATATAAGCAATATCATTTACCATTTGTCTCTCTCTGTCTTCATTCATCCATTATGACAATTTCTAGGTCCATCCATGTTGCTGTGAATGGCATTATTTCCTTCTTTTCTCTGACTGAGTAGTATTCTGTGGTATACATCTTCATCCATTCCTCTGTTGATGGACATTTTAATTGCTTCCATGACTTGGCTACTGGAAACGGTGCTGCAATGAATATTGGGGTGCATGCATCTTGTTGAATTATGGTATATACCTAGAAGTATGGTATATACCGGGTGTATACTAGAAGTGGCATTTCTGGGTCATATGGTAGTTCCAGTTTTACTTTTTTAAGGAAACTCCATACTGTTCTCCATAGTGGCTGTGACAATTTACATTCCCAATGATAGTGTCAGAGTCTTCTTCCTTCTTTCTGAAGAAAGTTTTCTTTAGTAATGGTCTATTGGTAGGATATTCTGTCAGTATGTATTTGTTTAAAACAAAATCTTTACTTCATTCTTGTTCTTGAAAGATAATTTCACTAAGTATACAATTTTAAATCAATAGTTATTTTCTCTCAGTGAACTGAAGACATTATTCTACTGCCTTCTGGCTTTTGTTGTTGATTTGAGAAGGCAGTTACCAATCTAATTATCTTTCTTTCATAAATAACCAGCCTCTGGCTATTTTTAAGATTTTCTTGTTTCTAGTGTTTTTTGGCCTAATCAACATGTGACTGGTTGTGGATTTCTTTTTACTTATTCACGTTAGAATGTGTTGTGCTTCCTGAATCTGTGGGTTTTTCATTAATTATGAAAAACTCTCAGGCATTAATATGTCAACTATTTCTTCTCCCCTTTAAACTCTCTTTTGAGAATTCTGATTGAGTGTTTATTAGACCTTTTCATTCTATTCGTATTGTTTAAATCTATCTTTTGCATTTTTCATCTCTTTATCTTTCTGTGCTCTCTTCTGGGTAATTCTGTCAAGTTTATCTTCCATTTCACTTTTTTCTCTTTAGCTTCCTCTAATCTCCTTCCTTTGAGTTTTAATTTTAATTAATAAATTTCTGTAAGGTGTGCATTTATAAAAATTCAACTTAGTTCTTTCTCAAATCAGTATGGTCATTGGCAGTAGTGTTTTGCTGTTACTGCTATACAATTTCCTCTTATTTCTTTGAATATATTAAATGTACTAATTTTATACTTTATCCCCAGTAATTCCAATATCTGCAGTCTTCATGGGTCTGCTCATTCTCACTTGTGGTTTCGCATCTCCTTACATGTTTTGTAGTTTTTGATTGCGAATTCATGTTTGGTAAAATGTCACATTATATTGATGCCATTCAAGAAAAATATTTCTTGCTCCTTCTCTTTACCTGTCCTGTTCTCTCCATAGTAACTCCACATCTATATACATATACACAGCAGCCCTGGAGGATCCAGAAAGAATAAGTGACTGAGGGAAGAAGGAATGGAAGTGCTAAGTGGGAAAATCTAGAAAGTATATGCATTTCTCTCTAATGCAAACTTCTAAAGTAAAATGATCCTACAATAGGGGAGAGCAAGAAGTCTTAACTTTACAAATTGTCTGGTTTGATCTTTATAAAAGAGTCATCGTTTGAATTACAGAACTAAAACTATTTGGGTGAGTTGAAGGTGAATAGAATGGCATGTATTATTCAAGAGTGACCAAAGAAAGTACAGATCTAGATTTCATTCATGAAGCAAGGAAGGGCTTGACCCATAGGATTAGAATTAGGCAGTTGTGGGGGAAAAAATCAACTGTTTAATGTTTTAACCCTACTGATTTCCATTTGCTTAATGTAAGAGTCATATTTTAAAAAATAATTCTATTAATTTATTTAATTTATTTCTGGTTGTGCTGGATCTTCATTGCTTTGTGGGCTTTTCTCTAGCTGTGGTGAGCAGGAGCTAGTCTATACTTGCGGTGCATGGGCTTCTCTTGTTGAACGCGGGCTCTGGGGTGCACAGGCTTTAGCAGTTGGGGCACATGGGCCTGGTTGCTCTGTAGCATGTGGGATCTTCCCGGATCAGGGATTAAATCCCTGTCTCCTGCCTGGGCAGGTGGATTCTTTACCAGTGAGCCACCAGAAAAGCCCCCAAAGTCATATTTTTAAATACATTCAATTCAGGAAACAAAGAAGTACGCTGATTTCAGGCTCTGAAAAAAATCTTGGCAGAGGCATCCTAATAATACTCATCACACCATTTAGGTGAGTTATATTTTCTGCAGAATTGGTCTTAAGCATTTCCTGAGTGTTTATCAGGTGGCCTGAAATGACTCACCAAATATGGCAGGAGGTTGTAGAGGCGGCTAGCAAGTTGCTCAGAGAAGGGGAGCGAGTTAGCCTGACACGCCATCTAGTGGCAGACATCTAAAGGCGCGTCTCGGGTGCTAACTTTCCAGGACTCAAGGTAGAATTGATGCTCTTGGAACTGTGGTGTTGGAGAAGACTCTTGGGAGTCCCTTGGACTGCAAGGAGATCCAGTCAGTCCATCCTAAAGGAAATCAGTCCTGGGTGTTCATTGGAAGGACTGATGCTGAAGCTGAAACTCCAATACTTTGGCCACCTGATGCGAAGAACCAACTCGTTGGAAAAGACCCTGATGCTGGGAAAGATAGAAGGCGGGAGAAGAAGGGGACGACAGAGGACGAGATGGTTGGATGGCACCACTGACGCGATGGACATGAGTTTGAGTAAGCTCCGGGAGGTAGTGATGGACAGGGAAGCCTGGCGTGCTGCAGTCCATGGGGTCGCAAACAGTCGGACACGACTGAGTGGCTGAAGTAACTGTGCCTCACGTTGTCTGAGAGATGTATTCTTAAAACACCGTGTATGAATTCACTTTTGGCAAATCAAACTAAGTGCATTAGGAGTTATTTATGTAGAAGTGATGAGTCCTTGTATATGTTCTGCAAGTTTAGATCTTGCCATGTTATATTTTCAGGGTGGACTTCTGTGGCTACAGAGTTATAGTGAAGTCAGTTTACCATTAGCAAGCAAAAATTATATCCTTGAACTGTGCAGCCAAAGGATCTAAATAGTCTATTCCCTGGCTTTTGGCTGAAAAAATTTTGAATCAATATTTCTCTCTCTTTCTTCTTTGCTTGTTCACTTGCTCTTGCTCTCACTATTATGCTGTCTCTAAAAAACAAGTGGAAAAAGTTCCATAGTCTCTTACATGAAAGCACTTTTTATAAAAAGCAATCCTTGCTCTCAAGACATGTTTTCTTGTATTTTATTTACATATTTTGTGAAGCAGCCTAGCACCAATGTTTTCTTGGCTTGTTTTGGTTTTTCATGAGATGTTCAGTCTCCAGTAGAGCAAAACCATAGAGAGAGAGATGCCAACTTCTATTTAGCACCGTTCTTATAAAAGCCCTTTGTTCAACTGAATGAATCCATTTATAATGGACATTACTGCCACTCCCTGCCCCCCTCCCCCATAACCTCTGTGGTCAGGCAACTGGCTTTTCTTATTCCATCATGCCAGGGAGAGAGCCGCTGAAATTCTAGTTGAAGTTACTTTCCTTTTGCACAAGTGTTAGTAAAAAATCTTCTGGTGGAAAATAACAGAAAGCTATCTCAGACTAGCTTAAGGGAAAAAAGGAAGAGAGAGAGGCTGTTCATCAGAAAGATCCTGGGATAGATCAAGGGATGGAAGAAGAGCTGTAGGAACTGTGGGTAAATCTGTGTTGTATGTATTCAGATTCTCTCTCCATCTATCACTCACATCTATTTGACTTTTTATGTTTATATTTTTCCCATTGAGGACAGACCTTCTCTACAAGGCAGGAATATATCCAAAAGCAATTCAAGAGTTACAATTTTTCAGCTCATGTGGCCCCAGATAGATGAAGGGCCTTCCTTATGGGAATGATCTGGGGAAAGGCTTGACTGAACCATTGTGAGGAATGTGCCTTTCTTTGAGCTCATCCTGTGGCCGGAAAGACGGCAAGTCCATTTTTGATTAGAAAGTTGAGATTTGGTGATGGACTGGATCATGGGATAAGAATATTTCTCCAAAGGAAAGAAGAAGGTGTTACTAACAGAAGTGGGAAAAGGGATGTGGGGCAGACAGGACACCAGAAGGACAGGCATCCACTGCTGCATCCTGAAAGTTTCTTCTATAGTCATGCAGCTTTGAAAACCCCTTGGGCGTAACATCCCTATGCAGGGCACTAGGGAGGCTGTTTTCTTTGCAATTCAGTGAAAATCCCGCCAGAGCCTTCCACATACTGGTGTATCTCCTTGGTTACCCTCTACTCATTCTAAATTCAGAAATCTGTCTCTGGGTCACTGCCTTAGTGAAGACTTTTCCTCTCTGTCCTGAGTTAGTCTAATATTCCCTCTTTATTCTCTCCTGCTTCCAGTGTTGTCCCCCTAATAATTCACCTTCTTTGTTGTCAGAAATTCTAGCTAGTTTTAAGAGAAATACTTGATGTTGGGCAAAAATGCCTTCTCCTTTCCTTTCCTTTCCGCAGAGCTGGGGAATTCTAGTCTCTCTGTGCAGTTTCATTCTTTTCTGTACCAGTAGGAAAGGAGAACTAACTGGATTACTGAGAATCCCTGAAGCTCACCACGCCACAATTTATGCATAAAGGTGAGTGTTCACGGACCACACACACTTTTCTGGTCCCGCTTCCTCTTCCATTTCCTCTTCGCAAGATGCCCAGCACCTCTGAGCTTCCCTCCCTCGTGGGGGGCGGCACATGCGGGCTGAACCAGCACCAGGCGTCTCCACCTCAGACCACAGCTGTGTTCGCTCACATGTTCTCTCACATTTGTCCCTCAGAGCCCTCATTTGACTTCTACTCATCCTGTGTGCACGCGTGTGGCCTCAGCCACAGGTGAACAGGGTCGTGCCTCTCCAGGCCTCTAAGGCTGCTAAGACATTTGTTGATATTTGTACAGCTATAGAAAATTTACTGAAGTGTGTTATCTATACAAACAACTTTTACATTATATTATGTAACTTCAAATATATCTTTTCAAAAAATTTATTGCTTCTAATATCTCATATCCATCTGCCCATAGATTTGCTCTTCCTTTCCGCTTTAGCATTTGACACAGAAATTGAAACAGAATACTTACTGAACCAAGTGTTAACAGATTTAAAGCAGCAGGTTCTTGAGGGGAAAATCCATTTATTGAGAGATGTTGCCTCAAGAAAAGTGAATGCCATGTCCAAGATCTCCCCATGAGGAGAACTTGGAGAGCACCCGTAGAGATTCTTCAGATTTAAATAAGTCCACTGAACAAAGGTAGATTTTCACAGTGATCCAAACTCTCGTCACTCAGAGCAGGCCACGGGCATTTTCAAAAGGAAACCTCTTCTCCGGGTGTTTGAGGGCTCTTGTGTCTACTTTCAGTGCTTCAGAAGGAAAAATCTTCAAGAGCTGGCAAACAACTCTTCATCACAGCAAATGTATCTCTCATTCCAAGAAACATCAACACTTGTTTTTCTCTCAAGGAAATTTGAAACAAACAAACAAACAAAAAAAAGTTTTCAATTCTTGACTTAAGGAGACCTAGGTTTGTTATATATATATATACATATACATACATACATACATACATGTATACATATATATATATAGCTGCCAAATGCTCCTCAGAGTATAAGAAAGAAAAAGGTCTACCCAAAGACTCTCACTGTAGGAACTGTAAGGGATGAAAAGGAGCCAGTCAACTCTGGCTTGTAGTAGAAGGCAGCCTGACAGTAGGCAGAGCCGGCCGGCACAGAGGATGGGGTACTGGGGTACTGGGCTGTGTGCCAGCAGTGGGTGGGTACCAGAGCCCCTGGATCCAGGCAAAAAAAAAAAAAAATCAGCCACACATAGTTCATCCAAGAGGGAGAGTCCAAACACTCTCACACAAGCCATGTTACACCTTGATAATGACCCTCAGTTATGAAAGTCCTGATATGCAAATATTTCCTAATCCCAAAACTAAAATAAATAGTTCAGTTAAAATCAAGATACCCGGCAAGATCAAAGTCTGACTTTGTCGCTCCCTGCTTAAAGCTTTTCTGGCTCTCCACAGTCTTCTCGGCATAAGGTCAAGTGCCTTAGAAAGTACAGGGCTCTGTGATCCAGCCTCTTCCTGCCATTGCAGCTTCACTGCCATTTTCTACTTGGACTTCTCTTTTTTTTCTTTGCTGTGCTCTCATATGCAGAATCATTTGTAGGACCCAAATGCACTGCATTGCTTTGCATCTTTGTGCCTTTATTGTAGAATGCCTTCTTCCTCCTCCTTGGGCACCTCCTTACACACATTTTAAGATTCATTTTGGTTGTCACATCCTCTAGGAATCCCGGCTCTCACCAGGCTGAGCTAAGAGCCCCAGATCCAAGCTTCTCTGTCAGTGAAGCTGTCACTGCAATCAACATGAATTCAAAATGATTCCTTTTTGTGCCTGTCCACCCACTGAAATGCAAGTTTTTTGAAAGTATGCTTTTCCTGTCTCCTTCTAATCATCCTGGTATGTGGTACACAATAAATTTCCCAGTGTTAGTTGAACTAAACCAACCAAAGTGAGCTCATGTTATGATGTTCTGAAAGCTCTGAATACAGAAGGGCTGGAAAGCAGTTACTCTCATGCTGGTTGAATATGTGCAAACCTTTCCATACCCAGGTCACAGCTCGGCCAGGACAGATGATCTCGGTCACCTTGAGGCTGTCCTCATAGCCATATGCTAAAACAGAGGTTTGAAAACTTCTGAAAGGGACTTGCCAAGAAACTAGTTTCTTTCTCGGTGACATGTAAACCTAGACATGTTTGGAAGGCAGGAGATGGGGATTGTGTTCACCTATAAGCCATGGGTGACAGGCCAAATATTTTGGAGTTAGAAACACCTGATGCTATATACTGGCTGCCAACCTCAGCTTTTCACTCCAGTTGAGGATTTACATCCATGGAGGATTTTTCATGCTGCTGTGACTGAGACATGAAAGAAGCAGCCAGCCTCTGGGCCCCAAGATGTTTGTGTGTGTCTCCATCAGCGCCTAGCCCAGTCATTACTATCCCCAAGCTCATGAGAACCATGAAAGATCACAAGCTGTGTATCCAAGACAGAGACAGCAGGGTTGGACAGCTCGAGAGGCCTGGAAGACATCCTGTCCAGGTTGTGGGGAAGATGAAGCCTGAGCTGCTAGAGAAATCTGCTCAGTCACTGACAGTCTCTAGGTCTGCCCCCTTCCTCTCCACCATATCTGAGCCTCAGTTTCTTTTAGTTTAAAAGGCAACAAATCAGTGTGTTCTGTTGAATATATCAGCGTTATGAGCACCCCTTAACCTCTTTCTCTTTCAATCTGCACCAAATTCTGAACAGTCAGCTCAGTGTCTGCAACTTGTGGTATAAAACAAGGTGATGAGTGAGGCATTTCTTGGTGGCTCAGATGGGAAAGAATCTGCCTGCAATGCAGGAGACTCGGGTTTGATTCCCAGGTCAGGAAGATCTGCTGGAGAAAGAAATGACAACTCCCTCCAGTACTCTTGCCTGGAGAATTCTATGGACAGAGGAGCCTGGAAGGGTACAGTCCACGGGATTGCAAAGAGTCAGACGCAGCTGAGTGACTGATGCACACAATGAGTGAGGGCAGAACCCAGAGAACCCTGGCCTGGCGTGGTGGATTCACATGGAATGAGCAGAGTGTGGGAGAAAAGACAGTAAAAGTAACAGTCAAGATGAGCTGGGAGATTTTGGAGAGGGGAGAAAGGGTTATAGGTTATTAAAAGATATTGAATACAGTTCCCAGTGCTATACAGTAGACCCTTGCTGTTCATCTATTTTACATAGCGTAGTATATACCTGTTAATCCCAGACTCCTAATTTAACCCTTCACCTCCCTTCCTCTTTGGTAATTATAGTATTATTTTCTATGTCACTGACTTTATTTGGATAACACAAATGTGCTATCTGAGACTGATGAGTCCAAGCAACCCTGGGAGAGGGTCAGAGAAGAAGATACAAAAGAAAACTCTTGCTGGTCCTCCGTTTGTGTCTTAGAAACCCAGTTTTTTGGGCTGGAGAATGATCATAAAAGATTCTAAAACTGTCTCTCTTTTGTGAGTCAAACCTCTGATATTTTCAGAAACCAGGCCGTGAATACAAAAAACAAAATGCCTGGGCCATAAGGGGCAAAAGCAGCCTTTGTTCAGGATGAGGGACATAAGGGAAGAAAACCAGCAAGAAAAATGTGATATCTTAAGTGGCACCTGCTATCCAGGGAGACTGATTCTGGGTTGGCAGCTCTTTTGCTTGTGATTCTTTGAACAAGAAGCTTTGAATAAGCAGCTTTGTTTAACAGCTGCTCACCATTAGCTACGGATGAAGAAGAAGCTGTTTGAAGAAGTTCTTGGTTAACTTTTGCGATACTCCTGGAGCACCCAATGACTACAAGACTGATGTGGGTCAGGAGAAAGGGAGCAGGGTTTATGCCCAGTCATAGGTGTGGCTGCCAAGAACCTAGCAAACTCAGAGGACATGAAACACCCGGGCGCTTGCCAATTAGCTTGCATCGGACACATGGAGTCTGAACTGCCGCTAGTCCTAGATTGTACACCCCCTCCCCTGCCACCCCACCACAAGCCATCAACTCCAATTGCTAAGGATAGAAGGTGGCCAAATAGATCAGACAAAGCTATGAAGCTTCATTTCTGATTTTCAGTCTATTTTAGATGTCCTCCATCTATTATTTTTTCCTTTTCTTTTTCTGTCACATCACACAGCTTGCAGGATCTTAGTTCCCCAACCAGGGTTGAGTCTGGGCCACCACGGCAAAAGCACTGAGTCCTAACCACTGCACTTCCAGGGAATTCCCTCCACCTATCACTTTATACAATTTCTTTATAAGATTTCTTTGGTGTATTGCCTTAAAAAAATCAGAGTTAATCATTACTACAAAGTATAATAAAGAAGGTAGGAAAGTAGAAAAGAAGCAATTTTTTTTTTACATTCCCTTAGAGATAAACTGGGAGTTTTAACGTAGGAGTAAAAATAACTTAGCACTAACCACATCAACCCTAAAACGAAAGTCCTGCTTTTTCACCTGCTTTTTCTATCTGTGTTGATGGCCTCATCTGAGTCCTAGGAGCCGAGTCCTAGGAGATCATCACAGACTTCTCTCACTCTTCTACCCTAGCACAGGGGTGAAGTCCAGGTCCAGAGTCAGACTTCTGGGGTTCAAATCCCATTCTTGCTATTTTCTAACTCTTTGGATTTAGGCAAGTTATGAAGACCAACATCTTCTCTGAGCCAGATACCAGACTTATGCCTATGCAGTCCATGACTATAGGACTAGAGGGGCACTCACAGCACGCTACTGACATCTCATCCATCAAAACCCTCCAAGCTTTGTCATCGATGCTGCTAGCTTTGCTCTCCATAGATCACTTTTCACATGGAGGCTTCAAAAAATCTATTCCAGTCATATGGGCCTCCTTTCATTTTCTTGAACCATCTTATTCTTGACTTTTCTTCATTTTTAATATCTCAGCTTGAATGTCCTTTCTTTGGAGAAGTCTTCCCAGTCAGCCTGTCGACCTAATTTCTTTCATGGAACATAGTATTACCTAATTAACTTGAGTATTTATTGGTTACTTCTTCATGGGGTCTGTTCTCCAGTAGGAGAGAATGTAAACCTCCATAGAATATAAGCTCCACGAGGACAGTAATCCTATATTTTGTTCATCACTAGAGTCCAACACCTTTCTGGGAATTGTGTCCTGGGCAAATATTTGTTTAGAGAATTAATATAAAAACACTGAACCATAAGTGAAGTGAAGTGAAAGTTGCTCAATCATGTCCAACTCTTTGCAACTCCATGGACTGTAGTCCATGGAATTCTCCAGGCCAGAATACTGGAATGGGTAGCCTTTCCCTTCTCCAGGGGATCTTCCCAACCCAGGGATTGAACCCAGGTCTCCCACATTGCAGGCAGATTCTTTACCAGCTGAGCTACAAGGGAAGCCCAAGAATACTGGAGTGGGTAGTCTGTCCCTACTCTAGGGGGATCTCCCCAACCCAGGAATCAAATCCAGGTCTCCTGCATTGCAGGTGGATTCTTTACCAACTGATCTATCAGGGAAGCCCAGAACCATAAGGATGATGCTATTTAAAATACACACTCAATGATATTCCCTTTAATTGTCCTAGGGATAGAACACTCAAGTAAAAGAACCAGAAAATATTAGCACTATTGTTAATGAAGATCTCATTTCATAGATGAGAAACCTGAGGCTTGTCTTTTTTGTAGCTAGCTGTCCAGAGCAGCTCAGCAGTAAAGAATCCACCTGCCAATGCAAGAGACGTGGGTTCAGTCTCTGGATCAGGAAGACCCTCTGGAGAAGGAAACGGCTACCCTCTTCAGTATTCTTGCCTGCAGAATTCCATGGACAGAGGAGCCTGGTGGGCTATAGTCTATGGGATTGCAAAAGAGTTAGACATGACTTAGTGACTAAATAACAACAGTCCAGAGCCACACAGCTTATTAGTCAATAGTAAATTGTTTTGTGGATTCCCTCAAAAATATTCCTGTATTCTAAACCAGATCCTGTGAATGTAACTTTATTTGGAAAAATAATCTCTGTAGATGTAATGAAGTTAAGGGTCTCAGGATGATATTATCCTGAATTATCTGAGTAGGCTCTAAATCCAATGACAAGTGTAAGAGACAGAAGAGAAGATGCAGAAAGATAGAAATGAAGTCCATCTGAAGAAGGAGGAAGAGATTGGAGCTGTGCATCCAAAAGCCAAGGAACACCTAGAGTCCATCAGAAACCGAAGGGTCAGGGAAAGATTCTTCCTTAGAGCCATCAGAGAGAGCATGACCCTATAGACAGACTGACTTCCAATTTCTGGCCTTCAGAACTAGGAGAGGGTAAACTTCTGTTTTAAGCCTTCAAATTTGTTGTAGTGTATTAGTGCAGCCACAGAAAATTAACACGGGGAGGGGCCTGGCAAGGAACTACCAGCCGTACTTCTTAACCAGTGTACTTTCCATGAGCACCTAGTTCCCCAGGTGACTATGAATAATCACAATATAACCAAGTTCCAGATGACAACCCAACCATTAGTCCCCAAGTCTAAAGACACCGATCTCAATCCCTGACAAAACCCCAAAAGCTGAAACCTAAATAGGGATCATCTGAATTCTGAATCCAGGGAAAGTTGCCTTTTAAACCATGAAGGGAGGGAAACTTTGGGCTCTATAAGTGTCCTGCCATTCAGTCCTTGATGGACAGGCATTGTTTCTCACGGGACCACATTTCTCCCCAGCCTCCATTCAAAGAAACTGAAGCATCAACATTTTGCTCAGGTCCACCACCAATACGCAGCCCATCTCTGCACAACTATGCTGAACAAAGGCCCCTCTTTCAAGAGTCTTCTCCATACTTGAAGTGGGAGGATGTGCTCAAGCCAAAGGGGCTCAGTTCTTTTCACCAGCTCATTAAACATGCCAACCATCGCATCGAGTCTTTACCAGGCAGTCAGTGTTTACAGAGGGATTGAAATCTAATTCCCCTTGTGTAATAATAGCATTTCAGAAAATTCCATGTGGAACTCTCTGAGTAGTGCTTCTCAAACTGTTGCTATTGTTCAATCACTAACTCGTGTCCCACTCTTTGCAACCCCATGGACTGCAGCATGCCCGGCTTCCCTGTCCTTCACCATCTCTTGGAGTTTGCTCAAATTTATGTCCATTGAGTTAGTGATGAGTTGGTTATCTAAGCATCTCATCCTCTGCTGCCCCCTTCTTCTTTTGCCTTCAGTCTTTCCCAGCATCAGAGTCTTTTCCAGTGAGCTGGCTCTTCGCATTAAGTGGCCAAAGTATTGGAGTTTCAGCTTCAGCATCAGTTCTTTCAATGAACTTCAGGGTTGATTTCCTTTAAGATTGGCTGGTTTCATTTCCTTCCAGTGCAACGGACTCTCAAGAGCCTATATTGTGAGTTTAAATGACATAGGTTTCTTATTAAATATGCAGATTCTAATCCAGTAGGTCTTGCTGGGACCTGGGATCCTGCATTCTAATTGGCTACCTGGTCATAATGTTGTCAGATTTTGAATGGTTCAGAGTAGCAAGAAATAGAGATAGTCCTTGCATTGTGCTATGAAAAGTGTGACAAGTGACCATATTTGGAGCTCCTATAGATTTGTTTGCATTCTACTTTCATAGAGCTTGTCCCAAATAATTCTTCCTCTTTCCCTAGACCACATTCCATATTCACAGAAGTGTCAGAGCAAGGTGAAAGAGAGCTGTGTAGGAAAAGTTTGTGCATGCTGAGTCACTCAGTCATGTCTGACTCTTTGTGACCCCATGGACTGTAACCTGTCAGGCTCCTCTGTTCATGGAGTTTTTCAGGCAAGAATACAGGACTGGGCTGCCATTTCCTAAACCAGAGAATATTCCAGACCCAGGGATTGAATCCATGTCTCTTGCATCTTCTGCACTGGCAGGTGGACTCTTTTCCACTGCACCACCTGGGAAAAGTTTATTGATATAGAATATATAATATGCAAAACACATATCATAAAATGTGAATATATATTCATATAGAAATATACATGTACATGAAATATAATAAATGAAAAAATATAAAAAATGTTTTAAAAATATAAAAGTTTAAAATCCAAATATTTAAAGTCCAAAAACGGAGAAATATTTTATTTTCTGAAACCCAGTTTCTTCCTATGGACAACTTTTTTTTAGTATTTTCTTTATTTGTCTGTACCAGGTCTGTTCTGTGGCACACAGGATCTTCAGTCTTCGTTGCAGTGTGCAAGATCTTCCAGTTGCAGTGTGAGAACTTTTAGTTGTGACATGTGGTCTCATTCCCTGACCAGGGCTCAGACCTGGGCCCCCTGGATTGGGAGTGTGGAGTCTTAGCTGTGGACCACCAGGGAAGTCCCGACGGACAAACACTTGAGGAGACAGTAAAGAGACTTACGACTCATCTTGACTGTATCACCCTTGTCAACTCTAAGATGGTTACCTCCTCAATTACAATTTACACATAGTCACATGATCAGAAACATTTGGTTTGCAAGTAAGTGTTCAAATTCCTTCAGACTGTAAACAATCACATCTTTCCATCTTCATATCCTTAACACTAAGCACATACTAGGTGCTCAAATATTTGTTGGGAAGAAAAATGAATGTCTTTGGCATTTAAAAACATGACCTTTCATCATGTTATATTATGCAAAAGTGATAAGACGAACTCTACCTGCAAAGAATCACACTTGTGCCCTCCCCAGGCAGAAGAAAAGGTAGAAAGGGCAAAGTCATTAGCAGATAACAGATAAAAATCAGCGAGAGCTGAGGATTAATTGCACACACAGTGGGGGAGGGTGTGCTTAGAGCCTTCTGGTTGTCAAGCCTCTCCAGATCATTGGCTCAAATTTGGGCAGGAAGGCAGTTCCAAGGGCCACTTCAGGCCAGAGTGGGAAGAGAAAGGAGTAACTTGGTGGTGGTGGAGGGGTGAGGGGACGTGTAGAAAAGACAAAGACACAGGAAGACTGTAGAGTGAGAGGGAAGTGAATGGAAGGAGCAAGGCGCCTTAGAGGACAATAAAGCAGAAAGATTCCTATTTCAGCCTGTTAGTTGAGCACCGTCAAATCTTTGTCCCCAACCCATACTCTCTCCTGAACCCCACTTGTGTTGCTTTCTAGACATATCAACCCTGAGGACAATAGACTCTTCAAAGTTGACAAGCATAATACCAAATTCACCTTCCTCTGCTCAAACCTGCATCTCTTATTGGGTTTGTTATACCTTTAATCTAAAAACTAAAGTTGACTTATTTGCTTTCACCCTGCCACACAATCCTGCACTAGCTAGACAAGTTACATTTAACAGGCTAGGTGCACATTCTTCCACAAGACTGTCCTTACTTTAGATGTCAGCTACATGTTCAGGGGTTACTATGTCACATGCTAAAGAAAGCTGAGCATCGAAGAATTGATGTTTTTGAGCTGTGGTGTTGGAGAAGACTCTTGAGAGTCCCTTGGACTGAAAAGAAATCAAATCCTAAAGGAAATCAGTTCTGAATATTCATTGGAAGGACTGATGCTGAAGGTCCAATACTTTGGCCACCTGATGTGAAGAACTGACTCATTAAAAAAGACCCTGATGCTGGGAAAGATTGAAGGCAGAAGGAGAAGGGGATGACAGAGGATAAGATGGTAGGATGACATCACCAACTCAATGGACATGAGTTTGAGTAAGCTCCGGGAATTGGTGATGGACAGGGAAGCCTGGCGTGTTGCAGTCCATGGGGTCAAAAACAGTCAGACATGACTGAACGACTGAAGTGAACTGACTGATGTCACATGCACTTCTGACCAACTGGCTATAAATTGGAAGGCCTCCCATGACCTTTTCAGATTTGATCATTTGCTAAAATGACCCTCAGGAAAGTGCTATGCTTCTGATTAAAGTTCATGATAAGAAGATAAAAATCAGGACCAGCACAAAGAAGAACCGCAGGTGAAGGCGCCAAATGTGAAGTTTCTGTGTCTTCAGGATGCATCACCCTCCCAGTACATCAATGTGCATCACTAGCCATAAAACTCATGAAAGTCTCAGTGTCCAGAGTTTTTACTGGTATTAGGGTTTCTTTAGAGAGGCGTGGTTGCTGGACTCCTTGGCCATGTGATTGAAATAACTCTAATCTCTCTTCCCCTCCCCAAAATTCAGAGGTCTAGTGTATATCACTTGGCTCAAAGCCTCAACCTCCAAACTGCATGATTGGTCCTTCTGGTGTGGCCAGTCCCTATCTTGAAACTTTCTAGGGGCTTACCATGAGTCACCTGATTAGCATAACTCTGTTGTGGTCCAAGGGCCCCACCATGAAGAATAAAGACACTACTCTCACTTGGGAAATTCCAGACTTCAAGATTACCTGCAAAAAACTAGGGACAAAAGCCAAATTCTTCATTGTACAAGAGCCCTCCGCGGTCAGCCCATCACTAAGCCATGCCTATTTCCATCCTACATATCTTTGCAATAGAGCTCCTTCATTCCATCCCTGCTCTTTTAGGCCGTTGTAGGCTCTTATGTGGACTATAGCCATAGTCTACTAACTGGTCACCTTACTCTCTCACCAAGCCATCCTTTGCTCTACTATTAGAATTGTAATTATAAAAACCCACTCAGATATGCAGATGACGCCACGTTAATGGTAGAAAGTGAAGAGGAACTAAAGAGCCTCTGGATGAAGGTGAAAGAAGAGAGTGAAAAAGCTGGCTTAAAACTCAACATTCAAAAAATGAGGATCATGGCATCTGGTCCCATCACTTTGTGGCAAATAGATGGGGAAACAATGGAAACAGTGACAAACTTTATTTTCTTGGGCTCTAAAATCACTGTGGATGGTGACTGCAGCAACGAAATTAAAAGGCCCTTGCTCCTTGAAAGAAAAGCTATGACAAACCTACTGTTCAGTGTTCGGTGTTAGTCTCTCAGTTGTATCCGACTCTTTGAGACTCCATGGACTGTAGCCCACCAAGCTCCTCCATGGGACTTTCCAGGCAAGAGTACTGGAGTGGGTTGCCATTTCCTTCTCCATGGGATTTTCCCAACCTAGATAGCATATTAAAAAGCAGAGACTTTGCCAACGAAGGTCCGTATAGTCAAAGCTCTGGCTTTTCCAGTAGTCATGTACGGATGTGAGAGTTGGACAATAAAGGAGGCTGATGGGGAATACATGTAAATCTATGGCTGATTCATGTAAATGTATGGCAAAACCACTACAATATTGTAAAGTAATTAGCCTCCAACTAATAAAAATAAATGAAGAAAAAAAAAAAAAGGAGGCTGAGTGCCCAAGAATTTATGCTTTCGAATTTTGGTGCTGGAGAAGACTCTTGAGAGTCCCTTGGAAGATCAAAGCAGTCAATCCTAAAGGAAATCAACCCTGAATATTCATTGGAAGGACTGATGCTGAAGCTGAAGCTCCAATACTTTGACCACATGTTGCAAAGAGTCGACTCATTGGAAAAGACCTTGATGTTGGGAAAGATTGAGGGCAGGAGGAGAAAGGGGTGACAGAGGATGAGACGGTTGGATGGCATCATCAACTCAATGGACATGAGTTTGAGCAAACTCCAGGAGACAGTGAAGGACAGGGAAGCCTGGAGTGCTTCAGTCCATGGGGTCACAAAGAATTGGACATGACTGAGAAACTGAACAACAACAAACCTAGGAGATTAAATCAAGATGGTGGCATAGAAGGACGAGTGCTCATCTCTTCTTGTGAGAGTACAGAAAGTGCAACTAGCTATTGAACAATCATCCACAGAAGGATGCTGTAACCCACAAAAAAAGATACCCCACTTCCAAAGACAAAAGAGAAGCCACAACAAGATGGTAGAAGGGGTGAAATTATGATAAAATTAAATCCCATACCTGCTGGGTGGGCAACCCACAAACTGGAGAACAATAATACCTAAGAAGTTCTCCCACTGCTGTGAAGGTTCTGAGCTCTATCTCCAGCTTCCCAGCCTGACGATCCAGTAAGGGGACTATGAGTCTCCAGGGAATCTGACTTTGAAGCTCAGTGGGATTTGATTACAGGACTTCCACAGGACTGGCTGAAACAGAGACTCCACTCTTGGAGGGCACAAGCAAAATCTTGCGTGTACCAGGACCCAGGGAAAAGAAGAAGTGACCCTACAGAAGACTGAACCATACCTACCTGCTCGTGAAGGAGGGTCTCCTTTGCAGGCGTGGGTCAGCTGTGGCTCGCTGTGGGGATGGAGGCACTGGCAGCAACAGTCCTGGGGGTCACAAAGAAGGTGCACTTTGTCAAGTGAGTCCTCTTGAAGATTGCCGTTAACCCTTCCACAGAGCCTATAGACTCCAGGGATAGGTCACCTCAGGCCAAACAAGTAACAGGGAGGGAGTGTAGCCCCGTCCATCAGCAGATAATCAGATTCATTTTACTGAGCATGACCCTGCCCACCAGAACAAGACCCAGTTTTTTCCACCACCAATTCCTCCCATCAGCTTCATCCGCCAAAGGACAGACAGAAGAAGTAAGAAGAACTACAATCCCACAGCCTCCAGGATGAAAACCATAACCACAGAAAGTTAATCAAAATGAAAAGGCAGAGGATTATCTCCTAGGTGAAAGAACAAGATAAAACCCCAGACAAATAACTAAATTAGGTGGAGACAGGCAATCTTCCAGAAAAAGAATTCAAAATAATGATAGTGCAGATGATCCAGGATCTTGGGAAAAGAATGGAAATGATGCAAGAAATGTTTGACAAAGACTTAGAAGAACTAAGGAACAAACAAACAGAGATGAACAATACACTAGAAGGAATCAATAGAAGAATAACTTCCAGGGTAAGCGACCTGGAAGACAGAATGGTGGAAAACCACTCATAAAACAGAATGTAGAAAAAAGAATGAAAAACATGAAGACAGCCTAAGAGTCCTCTGGGACAACATTAAACATATCAACATTCACTCTACAGGAGTCCGAGAAGAAGAGAAAAAGGACGCAAGAAAATATTTGAAGAGATAATAGCTGAAAACTTCCCTGACATGGGAAAAGAAATAATCAACCAAGTCTAGGAAGCACAGAGAGTCCCAGGCAGGATAACCCCAAGAAGGAACACATTGAGACACATAATAATCAGACTGACAAAAGTTAAAGATAAGACAAAAAGCAACAAGGAAAAAATGATAAATAACATACAAAGGAACTCCCATCAGATTATCAGCTGATTTCTCAACAGAAACTCTACAAACTAGAAGGGAATGGCACGATATATTTAAAGTGATGAAAAGGAAGAAACTGCAACCAAGTTTACTCTACCCAGCAAGACTCAGGTTCAGATTTGATGGAGAAATCAAAAGCTTTCCAGCAAGCAAAATTTAAGAGAATTCAGCACCACCAAACCATCTTTACAACAAATGTTAAAGGAACTTCTCTAGGCAGGAAACACAAGAGAAAGAAGAGACCTACAAAGAATTAACCCAAAATAATTAAGAAAATGGATCATACATATTAATAATTACCTTAATGTAAAAGGATTAAATGCATCAACCAAAAGACATAGACTGGCTAGGTGGATGAAAACATGCGCAGTTATACACTTCTACTTCCCACATCACTCTACCTAACCCCCTAAATTGTGTGTAATTATTTTATAAAGTGAAAGTCGCTCAGTTGTATCTGACTCTTTGAGACCCCATGGACTATACAGTCCATGGAATTCTCTAGGCCAGAATACTGGAGTAGGTAACCTTTCCCTTCTCCAGGGGCTCTTCCCAACCTAGGGACTGAATCTAGGTCTCTGCACTGCAGGCGGATTATAATTGCAAGCCATAATGGAAACATGATTAGCCTGACAGTATACTGTAATTATCTTTTATCTTTTGTCTGGCTATTAACTGTGAAAACTTTTAATTTTGTGATTCAGTTTAGTTCAGTTCAGTTGCTCAGTCATGGCTGACTCTTTGTGACCCCATGAACTGCAGCACGCCAGGCTTTCCTGTCCATCACCAACTCCCGGAGCTTACTCAAACTCATGTCCAACGAGTTGGTGATGCCATCCAACCATTTCATCCTCTATTATCCCTTTCTCCTCCTGCCTTCAATCTTTTCCAGCATCAGGGTCTTTTTCAATGAGTCAGCTCTTCGTATCAGGTGGCCAAAATATTGGAGCTTCAGCTTCAGCATCAGTCCTTCCAACGAATATTCGGGATTGATTCCCTTTAGGATAGACTGGTTGGATCTCCTTGCAGTCCAAGGGACTCTCAAGAGTCTTCTCCAACACCACAGTTCAAAAGCATCAGTTCCTCGATGCTCAGCTTTCTTTATAGTCCAACTCTCACATCCATACATGACTACTGGAAAAACCATAGCTTTGACTAGACAAACCTTTGTTGGCAAAGTAACATCTCTGCTTTTTAATATGCTGTCTAGGTTGGTCAGAGCTTTTCTTCCAAGGAGCAAGCATCTTTTAATTTCATGGCTACAGTCACCATCTGCAGTGATTTTGGAGCCCCCAAAAATAAAGTCTGTCACTGTTTCCATTGTTTCCCCTTCTATTTGCCAGGAAGTGATGGGACTGGATGCCATGATCTTAGTTTTCTAAGTGTTGAGTTTAATTTTGTGACTATGTAACTAATACTCATTTTAATACCATTGTGTCATGATTGGTTAACAGAAAATAATTGACTTCTATATCACTAAAACAACCATTTAATGGAAAAACCTGTAAACACTTTTAAAAATCCAGATGCACAGTAGAATTATCTTGGAAATTTTTGAAAAATACAAATGCCAAGGTATTGTTTTATTTTCTCAAAAGCTCCAGAGGTAATTCTAATGAACAGTCATGTTTAAAAACAACTGGACTATATGATGACCTTTTACTTTTATCTAGTTTGTTTCATTTTTTTCTATTTTATATTCAATGCTCCCATTTCATTAAGTTTATGTTTTCCAATTTCTCCATCTTTTTTTGTTGTTGTTCTTTCTCAAGGCTTTATCAAGTGTAGTAGAAAAGCTTTTATATATGTATGTGTGTGTGTATATATATATATATATATGTATATATATATATATAGTAAGTATAATATATATATTTTAGAAAACTTATAAATTTTTACCTAGCTAAAAAATTTATGACATTTTGAGTCTACTTGTTTGACTTAATATAAGTGGAATACTAGATTTGTAATTTATAGTCACTCAAAACTTTGATATAGTTCCATTTATTTTGGCATCTAGTATTACTGCTAAAAGTCTAGAAAATGTATTATTTTAGTGATTTTTTAAAAAATATTTGAATGAGAAACTTCTAGGGCTTCCCTGATAGCTCAGTTGGTAAAGAATCTGCCTGCAGTGCACGAGACCCTGGTTCGATTCCTGGGTCAGGAAGATCTGCTGGAGAAGGGATAGGCTACCCACCCCAGTATTCTTGGGCTTCCCTTGTCGCTCAGCTGCTAAAGAATCCACCTGCAACGTGGAGACCTGGGTTCAATCCCTGGGTTGGGAAGGTCCCCTGAAGAAGGGAAAAAGGCCTACCCACTCCAGTATTCTGGCCTGGAGAGTTCCATGGACTTTATAGTCCATGGGACCACGAAGAGTCAGACATGACTGAACGACTTTCACTTTTACTTTCACAGTATTATTAACTAAAGTACAGATTTTGTTCAAATTTCAGAAAATTTTATACTAGTGTCCATTCTCTTTTCATTTTTCTTCTGTTACAAATATTTTTTAATTTTCCTTGTTATGTCTCCTTAGAAACACCCATTATTTAAAAGTGGACATTTAATTTCCAAATACATGGGGTTTTTATATTAATTTCTCATTTTTTATATTAATCTCTCATTTAAATGTTTCTTTCTCTGCAATTGCTCTCTGTGGTTTTTTAGTCTTTTAACCTTCTTGAGGCTTTCAATAGCTCAATCAAAGATCTCTCTGGCTAAATCAAAGATTTCTGTGGCTAAATCAAAGATCTCACATTGCACTTGAAAATATGTGGGTTATTTTCAAGTATCTTTTGATATTGATTTCTAACATAATTCCACAGTGATAAGGGAACAGACTGTGTATACTTCTTTCATGTCTCTGGATATGTTTCTGTGTCTCCTGGTTTATAGTCTGTGGAAACTTGAATACATTTGTACCCTTTTGTTGTGTGAAAATTGTATAAATCTTAAATTATGTTGAATTGGTTCGTAGTGCTTTTCAGGTCTACTATATCCTTCTACTTTTCTGACTATTCATTCTATTAATTTTTGAGGGTTTGATATTGAAACTCCAACTAAAAACCTTAATTTATCTACTTGAAATAATAATTGTTATAGGGGAACTACATGCAACTTTGTTCTGTATTTTCCAAGTCTCCTGTAAATGTATCACCATGCTTTCATAATTTAAAAAATTTTTAAAAATTAATTAAAAAATAAAACCCCAATCTGATCACATTCATTTCTTGCACAAAATTTCTCAGTGGCTTCCAACTGCCTATAGCAGCATAGTCCAACAAAAATATAATGTGAGCTGAACACATAATTTTAAAGGTTCTAGAGTCCGAGTGGTGAAGAAGGCAATGGTACCCCACTCCAGTTCTCTTGCCTGGAAAATCCCATGGACGGAGGAACCTGGTAGGCTACAGTCCTTGGGGTCGCTAAGAGTCGGACACAACTGAGGGACTTCACTTTCACTCTTCAATTTCATGCATTGGAGAAGGAAATGGCAACCCACTCCAGTGTTCTTGCCTGGAGAATCCCAGGGACGGGGGAGCCTGGTGGGCTGCCGTCTATGGGGTCACACAGAGTCGGACACAACTGAAGCGACTTAGCAGCAGCAGCAGCAGAGTCCGAGTGGAGTGAGCGAGCTGAGTGGTTGTGTGGGTGCCTCCCGGAGATGGGTAGCGCTTGCAGCATGGCTGACCAACTGACTGAAGAGCAGATTGCAGAATTCAAAGAAGCTTTTTCACTATTTGACAAGATGGTGATGGAACTATAACAACAAAGGAATTGGGAACTGTAATGAGGTCTCTTGGGCAGAATCCCACAGAAGCAGAGTTACAGGACATGATTAATGAAGTAGATGCTGATGGTAATGGCACAATTGACTTCCCGGAATTTCTGACAATGACGGCAAGAAAAATGAAAGACACAGACAGTGAAGAAGAAATTATAGAAGCATGCCGTGTGTTTGATAAAGATGGTAGTGGCTACATTAGTGCAGCAGAGCTCCGCCATGTGATGACAAACCTTGGAGAGAAGTTAACAGATGAAGAAGTTGATGAAATGATCAGGGAAGCAGATATTGATGGAGATGGTCAAGTAAACTATGAAGAGTTTGTACAAATGATGACAGCAAAGTGAAGACATTGTGCAGAATGTGCTAAATTTCTTGCACAAAATTGTTTATTTGCCTTTTCTTTGTTTGTAACTTATCTGTAAAAGGTTTCCCTCTACTGTCAAAAAAAATGTGCATGTATAGTAATTAGGACTTCATTCCTCCAAGTTTTCTTCCCTTATCTTACTGTCATTGTCCTGAAACCTTATTTTAGAAAATTGATCAATTAACATGTTGCATGTGGCTTACTCTGGATATATCTAAGCCCTTCTGCACATCTAAACTTAGATGGAGTTGGTCAAATGAGGGAACATCTGGGTTGTGCCTTTTTTTTTTTTTTTTGAGTAATTTTCTTTAGGAATTTTCAGCATGTTGTTGTTGAAGTGTGGAGTTGTAACTCTGCGTGGACTACGGACAGTCAACAATATGTACTTAAAAGTTGCACTATTGCAAAACGGGTGTTTTATCCAGGTACTCGCACACTATTTTTTTGTACTGCTGGTCCTATACCAGAAACACTTTCTTTTATTGTTAACTTGCTCTTTAAACTTTGTTTTAGCCACTTAAAGAAAATCTGCTTATGGCACAATTTGCCTCAAATCCATTCCAAGTTGTATGTTTGTTTTCCAATAAAAAAATTACAATTAAAAAAAAAATAAAGGTTCTAGTTGCCACATTTTTAAAAACTGAAAAGGAACAAGTGAAATTAATTTTAATAGTGTACTGTATTTAACCAACCCATCTAAAATATAATCACTTCAGCGTGTTACCTATGCATCTTTCTATTTTATACTATTTCCATTTTTAATTTACATAAATGAAGTAAAACAAAAAA
The DNA here is from genome assembly GCF_019320065.1 of Cervus canadensis. Lineage (NCBI taxonomy): Eukaryota > Metazoa > Chordata > Mammalia > Artiodactyla > Cervidae > Cervus > Cervus canadensis. The sequence goes on from NC_057387.1 coordinate 1,842,287, forward strand.
TTCTGCCCTTCGGTTGCATTGAACACATCTCATGTACTCAAGAGCCGTATGGTTCATGGCTATCCTACTGGACTACTGCAAGGTTAGCTTCCTGCCTGTGATATAAAGTCCTTCACATGCTGCCTCCTGCCTGCATTTCATCCTGCTTCCTCCCATCCACCCCTCCGGCCGCCAACTCAGATACTTTCTTCTCTGACCACATTGAAGCACTTCCCTCAAACAGTCCAAACTCTTTCCTAGTTCACATCTTCACTCACACGCACTTAACGGTCTGCCTTAAAACCTGTCTCTCTCCTCTGCCAGGAAATGTCACATGTATTGTTGAATATTAAACCCCAACTTTGTCTCCTCTCTGAAGAATTCTCAGACCCTCCAGGCTGAGTAAGTCATGCTCACTGGTGAGCCTCAATGGTGCTTTAATACCTCTATTTGAGCAAACCATATTTTCTGCATCACAGATTGCAACACATGATTTGACACATCAATTGACAACTAGGCAGACTACTTGAAAATCAGTTTTGTGATTATGGTACGTGTAATGTTATGTTGAAATTGTGTTTGTACATGCCTGGGTGGCTAGCTCCTCAAGGACACAGACTGCTCCTCTTTACCTCTGCGTGCCCAGTTCTAGTTCAGTGCCTGCTGGCTGTTGGCCCCTTCTCTACTTATTAAGCGAACAGATCTCTAACCCTGGATACAGCAAATACTCCTGGAAGAGGAAATATACAGACCAGTTTGTTATATATACTGCAGTTTCCCCCCTTAATTTTCACTGTATTTTGCTTAATCAAAGCACTCTTAGAACATTTGTTCCTCTTCAAGGTATACATAATTGATGACAATGAAAATTGTTACCAATTATACAAGAGTTTGTATTTTGACAGAGTTCAAAAACTCAAACTATTTAAATGAAATATGAGGACAGTATGAGAAGCATCTTCCAACTAATGTCTGATCAGGGAAGTTTTCTGAAGTCTCTGAAAACACACCTCATATAGGTACTGCTGGATTCAAGATTAAGTCATTTAAAATACATATATACCATGGTATAACTGCTTTTGAAGTTTGAAGGTTTCTTACAAAACTAAACAGTCTGAACATATACTCCAGTAATCACATTCCTTGCTATTTATCTAAAGTAATTTAAAACTTATGTCACACAAAAATCTGCACACAGATCTTTGTTGCAGTTTTACAGAGAATTGCCAAAACTTGAAGACAACCAGGATGCCCTTCAGTAGGTGAATGGATAAATAAACTGTGGCACATACATACAATGGAATATTATTCAGCACTAACAAGAAATGAGCTATGAATCCACAAGAAGACATGGAAGGATATTAAAAGCATATTATTAATGAAAGAAGACAATCTGAAAAGGCTACATACTCTATGATCCCAAACACATAACATTCTGGAAAAGGCAGAACTATACAGACAGTAAAGAGTTCAGTGGTTGCCAGGGGTTGGGGGTTGGGAGCTGTGAATGGGCAGAACACATAGGATATTTTAGGCAGTGAAATTATTCTGCATAGTACTACAATGATGGATGCATGTCCTTATGCATTTGTCAAAACCCATAGAATATATATGTATATATATGAATGAATATATATGTATATATATGAATATATATGTATTCTATATCTAGAATATTCATATGTATATTCTATACACCAAGAGTGAACGTGAATATAAACTATGGATTTGGGGTTACAGGGATGAGTCAACTTAGGTTCTGTATTGTAACAAATGTGCCACTCTAAGGCAGGATGTTGATAGTGGGAGAGGTTATGCATGTATGAGGGCAAGGGATATGTGGGAACCCTTTGTACATTCTGCTCAGTTTTTCTGTGAACCTAAAACTGCTCTAAAAATTAAAGTCTGGGACTTCCTTAGTGGTCCAGTGGTTGGGACTCTGTGCTTCCAATGCAGGTAGTGTGAGTTCAACCCCTGGCCCAGGAATGAGGATTCCACATGTCTCATGGCAGGGCCAAAATAATAATAATAAAAGTAAAAGAAAGAAAAAAAAAAATAAAGTGTGTTAAACAAACACTGTAAAATGAAGAAAATTCTGTACATGAGCTTCTCTGGTGCTTGAGGAAAAAGCAGTTTCTGCAATCCCCAAGGCTAAGCAGCCTCTCTGCATCTCTCACTGGGTAAGGTAGGTACTCAGTTTCACTGACCACCCCTACCACATTCATTTACTTCCTCATCTCCCCTCTAGACTGCAAGCCCCTTAAGGACACGGACTGTGTGTGATTGAGCATTGCATCCCCATTGCCTGGTACCTACTAGATGTTTAGTGTAAGTATGCTTATTCCCTGAATCAGAGTGTGGGCAGCTACAGAGCTGCCCTGAAACACACTTGACTGGATGCCTCACAGCACAGCCCTCTGGGAAAGAGTCCTCTGAATCAGTAACACTCTGTCCTGAGAAGATGGGGCAACTGCTTCTGGTGGTATTGTTTTGAGTTCTGCTTGAGTTGCCACCTGAAACAGAGAGCTGCTATTTCTGAAAATATCTCAAAAAAAAAAAAGAGAAAGTTAAAGCACCAGGTTGGCCTTCCTCTCTGGATGAGAAATACATTACACCAGCAAACGAAAAACTGACTAGGATCTGGCTGACCTAGTTTCAGGCCCAACTCTTTCCCTCACTGACTGTGTGGAGGTGGACACGTCTGTGAACCTGGTTCTTTGTAAACAGAATGAGCAAACACTTGGGTTGGACGAGCCAGAAGCTCTCTTTTAACTTTGTGATTTAGTACAGCCCAGCAGCAAATGAAATGCTTTTAGCCTTCATGGCCTATGTCTTCCCTGAAGCCATTTACCAGCTATTCTTGTTATGTTTCCTCTCCTTGTTAAAAATTGTTTATAATGATTTTTACTTCTTGTATAGTGCTCATATTCTCAGTTTGCCCTCACCCCCACCTCACCCTAGATTAAAGGACACTTTATACCCTTTTCTGCAGACTGCATCTTCTGTGGTTCACTTTCCTTTTGACTTTTGCTAGTGGAAAGCGTTGGCCGAGATCAGGAGGGCAGGAGAAGGGAAAGGCCATGGCTCATCTAAGTGAGCTAAGTCGTTTCAGTTGTGTCTGACTTTTGTGACCCTCTGAACTGTAGAGGCCCAGGCTCCTCTGTCCATGGAATTCTCCAGGCAAGAATACTGGAGTGGGTTGTCATGCCCTTCTCCAGGGGATCTTCCCAATTCAGGAATAGAATCCACATCTCTTATCTTGCAGGTGGATTAATTACCACTGAGCCACTGGGGAAACCCAAAGACCAGGTATTTCTTCCCTATTTTTTCTCTGCTATATTAGTTTTCTAAGGATCTTAAAACAAATTGCCAGAAACTGCATGGTTTAAAACATTGGAAATGTATTCCCCTCTCACAGTTATGGAGGCCAGATGTCTGAAATCAAGGTGTCAGCAGGGTTGATTCTTTCTGAGGCTCTTGGAGAGAATGCCTTTCATGCATTTCTCCTCACTTCTGGTGGTTCCTGGCAATCCTTGGTGTTCATTTCTTGGCTTGTTGATGCATCACTCCACTCTCCACCTCCATTTTCCCAAGGTTCTTTCCTTTGTGTGTTTCTATGTTTCAAGTCTTCCTCTCTAATCTTTAACAGGACATAGGTCATTGGTGTCTACCTAAATCCAAAATGATCTTTTCTTGAGATATTTGAAAACATTTGCCAAGACCCTATTTCCAAACAGTCACATTTTTAGGTGCCAAGGATTGTTGCTGTTTAGTCCTTAAGTCATATTCGACTTTTTTGTGACTTCGTGGACTGCAGCCCACCAGGCTCCTCTGTCCATGGGATTTCCCAGGCAAGAGTACTGGAGTGAGTTGCCATTTCCTCCTCCAGGGCATCTACCCAACCCAGGGATCGAACCCCTGTCTCCCGCATTGGCAGGTAGATTCTTTACCACTGAGCCACCAGGGAAAGCCCACCAAGGATTAGACTTGGGAATATCTTTGGGGGTGTCACAGTTTAATCCCCTCCATTGGCCCTGATGCTGTGTCCCGGGTAAAAGCAGAGACGTGTGGAGGAGAGACGTCTGGCTGTGCTTGGTCACACTGGTCCCTCTCTGTGTCCATCTCACCCTAGGAGTGGTAAGGACTTTCCATGATTTGCTAGACTCAGAGACTCCACCTTAAGGGATCGAGTAATTGGATATCCTTCTAGTCCAAAAAAGACTGTGGGAATAAAATTTATATACCTGGAAAGTAACTGGCAAGAAGTAAAAGTGAACTTGGATAGAAATCTTAAGGATGCAAGTCAAGCAAGAAGGTAAAGGGTGAATTTTATGTTTTTCTCTAAAGAAGAACCATCTCATATTTGGTTCTTTTTTTCCAGGATTCTTTTTCAGAGTTCATTGTTATAGTGCAGTATGAAAACAAGAAGTTATAATCAGTTTAAGTTAAGGACTCACCTGAAATTAACGTCATCTCCAAAAGGACATTTAGGTCCAGTATATTGCAGTTGCCACTAGGCCATTCAGGTGAGATCTAAATCAAATCTCTTATGATTTTACAGTGGAAATGAGAAATAAATTCAAGGGATTAGATCTGACAGACAGAGTGCTCTGAAGAACTATGGACAGAGGCTTGTAACACTGTACAAGAGGTGATGACCAAAAACATCTCAAAGAAAAAGAGATGCAAGAAGGAGGAGGCCTTACAAATAGCTGAGAAAAAAAGAGAAGTGAAAGGCAGAGGAGAAAGGGAAAGATATACCCAACTGAATGCAGGGTTCCAAAAATAGCAAGGAGAGATAAAACCTTCTTAAATGAACAATGCAAAGAAATAGAGGAAAACAATAGAATGGGAAAAACTAGAGATCTCTTTAAGAAAATTGGAGAAACAAAGGGAATATTTCATGCAAAGATAAGCACAATAAAGGACAGAAATGGCAAGGACCTATCAGAAACAGCAGAGATTAAGAACAGGTAGGTGGCAAGAATACACAGAAGAACTATACAAAAAAGGCCTTAATAACCCAGATAACCACAATGGTGTGGTCACTCACCTAGAGCCAGACATCCTGGAGTGTGAAGTCAAGTGGGCCTTAGAAAGCATTACTATGAACAAAGCTAGTGGAGGTGATGGAATTCCAGCTCAGCTATTTCAAATTCTAAAAGATGATGCTGTGAAAGTGCTGCACTCAATGTGCCAGCAAATTTGGAAAACTCAGCAAGGGCCACAGGACTGGAAAAGGTCAGTTTTCACTACAATCCCAAACAAAGGCAATGCCAAAGAAGGCTCAAGCTACTGTACAGTTGCATTCATTTCACATGCTAGCACGATTATGATTAAAATCCTTCAACCTAGGCTTCAGTAGTACATGAACAAAGAACTTCCAGATGTACATGCTGGATTTAGAAAACACAGAGAAACCAGTGATCAAATTGTCAACATCTGTTTGATCATACATAAAGCAAGAGAATTCCAGAAAAACATCTGCTTCATTGATTATACTAAAGCCTTTGACTGTGTGGATCACAACAAACTGTGGAAAATTCTTAAAGAGATGGGAATACCAGAGTGCCTTATCTGCCTCCTGAGAAAACCAGTGTGCAGGTCAGGAAGCAACAGTTAGAACTGGACATGGAACACCTGACTGGTTCAAAATTGGGAAAGTAGTACATCAAGGCTGTATATTGTCACCCTGCTTATTCAACTTCTATGCTGAGTACAACATGAGAAATGACAGGCTGAATGAATCACAAGCCAGAATCAAGATTTCCAAGAGAAATATCAACAGCCTAAGATATGCAGATGATGCCACTCCAGTGGCAGAAAATGAAGAGGCACTAAAGAGCCTCTTGATAAAAGTAAAAGAGGAGAGTGAAAAAGCTGGCTTAAAACTCAACACTCAAAAAACAAAGATCATGGCATCTAGTCCCATCAACTTCATGGCTAATAGATGGGAAAAAAGTAGAAACAGTGGCAGATATTATTTTCTTAGGCTCCAAAATCACTGCAGATGGTTACTGCAGCAACAAAATTAAAGACGCTTACTCCTTAGAAGAAAAGCTATGACAAACCTAGACAGTGTATTAAAAAGCAGAGACATCACTTTGCCAATAAAGGTCCAAATAAGTCAAAGCCATGATTTTTCCAGTAGTCATGTATGGATGTGAGAGTTGGACCATAAAGAAAACTGAGCACTGAAGAATGGATGATTTTGAACTGTGATGGTGGAGAAGACTCTTGAGAGTCCCTTGGACAGCAGGGAGAACAAACCTGTCAATGCTAAAGGAAATCAATCCTGGATACTCATTGGAAGGACTGATGCTGAAGCTGAAGCTGCAATACTTTGCCACCTGAATGTGAAGAACTGACTCATTGGAGAAGACCCTGATGCTGGGAAAGATTGAGGGCAAGAGGAGAAGGGGATGACAGAGGATGAAATGGTTGGATGGCATCACTGATTCAATGGACATGAGTTTGAGCAACCTCTGGGAGTTAGCGAAGGACAGGGAATCCTGGCGTGTTGCAGTCCATGGGGTCACAAAGAGTCAACACAATCTAGCGACTGAATAGCAACAGCAATAGTGAAGTCATCTGGGATATTTTTTAAAAGTATTGCATTGGAGCCTTCCCTTTGATCTACTAAGTTAGAATCCCTATAAACAGATTCTAAGTATTTTTACACTCAACTTTCAAGCCACAAGAAATTAATTTGGGAACATTTGTGGTTGAACAGTCTTGATTTGGGTTCCCCAAACAGGACTTTAAGCATAAGTACTTTGTTGGAGAGGTGACCTTCAGGGAGAGGAAGGAAGCCAGTAAGAGTTCATTGTCAGGGCAGTTACCGTTTCCTGCCATTGGCAATCAGTCTTGATGGGAGCTTCTGGAAGATTTTACAGAAATGCCTCATCATCCCAACTGAGATCTGAGAATTCTATTTACCATTAAATTCCCTTCCCATCTTTGGTTCAGCTGCTTCCAGGGCATTAACTTCCCAGAATATCCTGCTTGTCCCCCTTGCTGGGCTGAAGACAAGTCCTCAGACAGAGTTGTGGATACTTGCAGTAAGCAGCTCTGTCTTGTAAAGCTGAATATTAAGTGGATTAGAGGTGGGGCATTGAATAACATCTGCTAAAGAAATTAAAATCATTAAAGAAAAAGACAAAACAAAAATATAGACTTCCTTTCTATTTATGTGTCAGACTAAGTCAGATTGTATGTATTCTCCAAAAGTCTTCCTTCTTCTCTCCTTGCCATGGCTGAATGATGAGCAGAGTGTAACACTATTAAGTAACTTGCTTTTGTCCAATGGAAAGTTAAAACATGTGATGGGAGCACAGCCTTTAAATGACTTGTGTGGTTTGACTTGGTCTCTGTGTTCATGTCATCTACCTTTACACCTAGAAGTCCACTTTGGGGACTTGATTCTATAGAAATACAGAAGTATACAAATAAATTATGCAAAATGATAGTCTTACAGACTTGATTGTAAAGGTAAAAAAAAAAAAAAAAAATGGAAGGAACCTAAATAGAAGAAAGGGTAAATAAGTTACAGTATATTCTTTTTTTCTGATTTTTAAAAAATTTCTGTTTTTGGCCACACAGTTTGGCATATGGAATCTTAGCTCCCAACAAGGGGTCAAATGCATGCCCCCAGCAGTGGAAGCGTGGAGTCTTAACCACGGAACCACCAGTGAAGTCCCCATGTTATAGTATATTTTTACTGTGAAATGTTATTCAGCATGTCTTTACATGGAAAGATGTGAATGGTATATAAAAAAGGAGAAGGACATTGCAGGACTGTATACATTAAAAACCCTAAAAGTAAAACGTATCTCTGGGCACTGCAATTGGGAGAAGCAGAGAAAAGGAAACTGCAGCTGATAGTTTTCTAAGTGTCATATACAAAGCACATATAAGATGAAAAATGTAATGAGTGAAAGATGGAAAATAAAGGTGAGCGCGCCTTTCTTTCTCTAACACCAGCTCCCACCTCACTGATAACAGTTTCTTGTAACTCATTCCAGAAAAAATATTTTAATGTATATATTCACATGTGTATATTCATTATACATTATATATATAATGTATATATTCATAATATCTGCTTCTATTTATTGGTTCTTATAAAAATGTTACACATTGAGCTGCTGCTTGTTCTTTTGTTTTTGATGACACAGAACTACCATGCTCTTTCCATGAAGGCGTTCTTATTCCACCATATTTAATTTAGTTAACTTGTCCCCTTCTTTTGAATGTTAGATGTTTTCTAGCCTTTTGGTATTGCAAAGCAATGTAGCAATAAACATTCTTGAACATACTTTTGCTAAATAATTGCAACTATATGTATTGGGTAAATTTCTGCCAGAAGGATTACTAGTGAAAGGGGATGGATATTTTTAATTTGACAGGTATTGTCAAATTATCTTCCAGAAAGAATGCACCAATGTACAGTTCCACTAATTATTTATGAGACTGCTCATTTTCCCCTCAGGCTTGCAGTACTAGGAGTCATCAAACATTTCTATTTTCCAATCAGATCAGTAAAAAAAAAATTTATTTTGTTGTCATTGTAGTTTCTATTATTTTCATATCTTTAATTATGAGTGAAGTTTAATATCTTGTCACTTGTTTAGTGGATGGTCGTGTGCTTTTTTCTATAAACATTAGTTTCTTTTGACCATTTTTCTCCTGGATTAGTCATTTTTTTTCAAACTGACACATATAAACTCTTTGATAATTGAGGAAGTTTAACTTTTTACCATTTGCTTTGTAAAAACATTTTTCCAGTTTGCCATCAGTCTTGGTTTATAGCATTTTCCTCCATACAGCTTTTTAAAATGATTATACGATCAAATACTTTAATTTTGTTTCTTAACAGCTTTGGACTATGTTCTTACTTAAAATGGGCTTGCTTATCACAAATTATAAATTCTTCTAAAACTTTTTTATGTTTAAAACATTGATGCAGCTAGAATTTTAGTGAAGCGAAAAATATTTACTTTAACTCTGTAAATACCTACACTGTTTGAGTTTTCTAAAATGAGCATGTGTTTGGTTCAGTAATTTAAATTCCAGTAAAGGAAAAAAGCAAGAAGATAAAGCATAATAATCCAGAGGATAAGGCCTGAGACAGAAAGAGGGCTACTTTAATAGTTTTGGTCAGACACATTAATTTAATACATTGACCACCTGTTATTTGCCAGGCCCAACGCTGGTCCTGAAGACATAATAAGGGCCTAGACTGAAGGTCTGACAATGGGAACAGGAAGGAGTGAAAAGATTGATGGAAGTGTTTTAGCTCATAGAAGAATCACCATGGCAACGGGAGCCTGAATCATCACTATGGAGACACAGTGCTTAAAATTATGACTAGAGGGCTACTGTGACTCTGTTGGTGAGGATTTTGAAAAAGGCAAACAAATATGTTACAGATGTTTCAAAATGACACTGTTTCTTGCTTAGTTGAGGTTACTGCCTTGCTTTTTCCCAGTGCTCTGTTTCAGGGAGGCTAGACACAAAAGAGTTCAAAGACAACATAGGTTAAGACAAGCACAAGCTTTTTGGATGATTGCTACTCATGAATGCACCAGCCAGGGAAGAGCCTTTTATTCAAAGAATTTCCTATCCACTATGACACGTGTTACATATAAAGTGACCTGGCATCCTGGACTTCTGATCTCCAGGCTGCTTGGTTGTTGGAGAGACTGCTCAGACATTTTCTCCTCTGCAGCAACATAAAGACTTCTGTCCAGTAGTTAAAACCAAAGAGAAACTTACATATGGTTGGGAATGAGGCTTAATTTTAAAATGATATTCAACCATGGTTTGATCTATACCATTGAGCTATTTGATTACAGCCGATATGTGATAAAATTCACATCAGTGCAGGAGAGGTCAAGTTTACCATCATGCCCAAATAATAATGCCTTTTGCCTATCCTGCCCATCCCTTCTCACAGAACCTCCAGCCTCACTCTAAGGGACACTGGGACCTTGGGCAATCTTGGGGCCAGAGGGCTTCATATAGGTTCCAAGGCAGTCTGTGACACCACTGTATTTCTGCCACTACCTGGCTGGATGCTGTTCCTTGCTCTGCCTGTGGTCACTGCTCATGCAATCGCTGACCCCTTCCCAAAGTGCTCAGCCTAAAAGAGGTTTTTGCTCTCTTGCCAGTCCATTCTTAGACACTTCCCTGATCCCCACAGCACAGCTCAAACCAGGTGTGCACTCTAGGTGTGAACTTTCTTTTTCTTTTAATTTCTTGAAATTGAAGTATAGTTTACATACAAATTATATTAGTTTCAAGTGTACAACATAGTGACTTGACATTTATATATATTACAAACTGAAAATCATGATTAGTTTAGTAACCATCTGTCACCATACAAAGTTTTTACAAAATTGTTGATGGTATTCCCTATGCTGTACATTACATTGCATGACATTTATCTTATAACTGGAAGTTTGTACCTCTTAATCTCCTTCCCCTATTTCTCCTGATCCCTCACCCCTCTAGCCTCTAGCAAACACCAGTTCAATCTCTACATCTATGAGTCTGTTTCTGCTGTTTTATTTTTTAGATTCCACATGTAAATGAAACCATACAGTATTTGTCTTTGTCTGACTTATTGTATTTAGCATAATACCCTCTAGGTCCATCTGTTACTGCAAATGGCAAGATTTCATTCTCTTTTGTTGCTTGAGTCATATCCATTGTGTGTGTGTGTGTATACCACATCTTCTTTATTCATCTATCAACAACACTTAAGTTACTTCCATACCTTGGCTAATATAAATAGTGCTGCAATGAACATAGGGATGCATATATCTGATATAGTTATTGCTACACCAGCTTTCCTGTATGGCCTCTCCTTTTCCATCCCTTCACTTTCAAACTATATATATGTTAGATCTGAAGAGAATCTCTTGAGATAGTATATATGTGTATATGTATATATATCTTATTTTTTATTCATCCAGCTATATTATGTCTTTTGATTGACGCACTCAGTCCATTTATATTTGAAATATTTGTAGCTATGTACTTACTGTCATTTTGTTAATTGTTTTCTGATTGTTCCTGTTCTTCTCTGTTTCTTCTCGTCCTCTCTTCCCTTCTGACTTGATGATTTTCTTTAGTGTTATGTTTGTATTCCTTTCTCTTTATTTTTGGTGTGTCTATTACAGGATTTTGGTCTGTGGTTACCATGAGATCCACATATAAACAAGCTATGTTGTTATAGTAGTTTATTTTAAGCTGGCAATTGCTTGAGTTCAAGCACATTCTAAAAGTACCATATTTTTACTCCACCATCACATATTATGCTCTGACATCACATTTTACATTTTTTGTGTGTATCACTTAGATATAAGTGATTTTACTACTTTTGTCTTTTAATCATCATACTAGCTTTGTGGGCTTCCCAGGTGGCTCAGTGGTAGAGAATCCACAGGAGAATCTGCAGAAGGTGCAGGAAACACAGGTTTGATCCATGGGTTGGGAAAATCCCCCGGAGAGGGAAATGGCAACCCATTCCAGTGTTCTTGCCGGGAAAAATCCCATGGACAGAGGAGTCTGGTGGGGTTGCAAGGGGTTGGACATGACTGAACACGCATGCACAGACACTCTAGCTTTGTAGGTGCTTGATCCACTATATGTTTGCTTTTACCTGTAATATATATTTTTTCCATAATTTTCTTGTTTCTAGTTTTGGCCTTTTCTTTCCATTTAAAGAAGTCCCTTTAATGATTTCTTGTAGAGCTGGTTTAGTAGTGATGAACTCCTTTAGCTTCTGATTGTCTGGGAAACTGTCTCTCATTCAATGCTGAATGATAACCTTACGGGGTAGGTTTCTTGATTCTAAGTTTTATTTTTCCCCTTTAGCATTTTGAATTCATTGTGCTAGTCTCTTCAAGTCTGTGAAGTTTCTGTTGAAAAAAAGCAGCTGACTGTCTCATGAGGGTTCTCTTATATGTAATTAGTTGTTTTTCTTGGGCTGCTTTTATTTATTTATTTTGGCCAACCCAGTGGCTTGCAGGATCTCAGTTCTCTAATCAGAGGCTGAACCTGGGCCATAGCAGTGAAAGCCCAGAATCCTAACCACTAGGTCACCAGGGAACTCTCTTATGCTGCTTTTAAGATTCTTTAACTTCTGATATTTTGATTATAATGTGTCTTTGTGTGGAACTCTTTGGGTTCAGCTTGTTTAGAACTCTGTGCTTTGGGGACTTGGATATCTGCTTCCTTCACCAGATTAGTTTTTCAGGCATGTCCCTGCCCCTCTCTCTCCTCTGAGACCCCCACAATATGAATGCTAGTACACTTGATGTTGTCCTATAGATCTCTTCAGTTCGGTTCAGTTCAGTTCAGTCACTCAGTCATGTCCGACTCTTTTCGACCCCATGAATCGCAGCACACCAAGCCTCCCTGTCCATCACCAACTCCCGGAGTTGACTCAGACTCATGCCCATCAAGTTGGTGATGCCATCCAGCCATCTCATCCTCTGTCATCCCCCTCTCTTAAGTTACCCTCATTTAAAAAAATATTCTCTTAGTGCAGTTCTTACTGGGTGATTTCCACTGTCCAGTGTTCCACATCACTGATTCATTCTTCTGTGTCTTCTAACATGTCGTTGATTCTCTAGCATACTTTTCATTTTAGTTATTGTATTTTTCAGTTCTAATTGGTTCTTTTTTATATTTTTCTGTCTCTTTGTTGACGTTCTCACCAAGTTCATCCACTCTTTTGCCAAGTTCAGTGAGCATCTCTATGACCATAACTTTGAACTCTTTATCTGATGAATTGCTTATCTCTGTTTCATTTAGTTCTTTTTTTTCTGAGGCTTTGTCTGGTTCTTTTGTTTGGAAAGTATTCCTTGGTCTTCTCATTTTGCCTAACTCTCTGTGTTTGTTTCTGTTTTTTAGGTAGATCAGCTATATCTCCTGACCTTGAAAGAGTGGCCCTGAAAGATGATGCTGTGAAAGTGCTGCACTCAGTATGCCAGCAAATTTGGACAATTCAGCAGTCGCCACAGCACTGGAAAAGGTCAGTTTTCATTCCAATCCCTAAGAAAGGCAAGGCCAAAGAATGCTCAAACTACCGCACAATTGCACTCATCTCACACGCTAGTAAAGTAATGCTCAAAATTCTCCAAGCCAGGCTTCAGCAATACGTGAACCGTGAACTTCAGATGATCAAGCTGATTTTAGAAAAGGCAGAGGAACCAGAGATCAAATGGCCAACATCTGCTGGATCATGGAAAAAGCAAGAGAGTTCCACAAAAACATCTATTTCTGCTTTATTGACTATGCCAAAGCCTTTGACTGTGTGGATCACAATAAACTGTGGAAAATTCTGAAAGAGATGGGAATACCAGACCACCTGACCTGCCTCCTGAGAAACCTGTATGCCGGTCAGGAAGCAACAGTTAGACCTGGACATGGAACAACAGACTGGTTCCAAATAGGAAAAGTAGTACGTCAAGGTTGTATATTGTGACCCTACTTATTTAACTTATATGCAGAGTACATCATGAGAAATGCTGGGCTGGAGGAAGCACCTGCTGGAATCAAGATTGTCAGGAGGAATATCAATATCCTCAGATAAGCAGATGACACCACCCTTATGGCAGAAAGTGAAGAAGAACTAAAGAGCCTCTTGATAAAAGGGAATGAGGAGAGTGAAAAAGTTGGCTTAAAGCTCAACATTCAGAAAACTAAGATCATGGCATCCGGTCCCATCACTTCATGGCAAATAGATGAGGAAACAGTGGAAACAGTGGCTGACTTTATTTTTCTGGGCTCCAAAAATCACTGCAGATGGTGATTGCAGCCATGAAATTAAAAGACACTTGCTCCTTGGAAGGAAAGTCATGACCAACCTAGACAGCATATGAAAAAGCAGAGACATTACTTTGTCAACAGAGGTCCGTCTAGTCAAGGCTATGGTTGTTCCAGGGGTCATGTATGGATATGAGAGATGGACTATAAAGAAAGCTGAGTGCTGAAGAATTGATGCTTTTGAACTGTGGTATTGGAGAAGACTCTTGAGAGTCCCTTGGACTGCAAGGAGATCCAACCAGTCCATCCTAAAGGAGATCAGTCCTGGGTGTTCATTGGAAGGACTGATGTTGAAGCTGAAACTCCAATACTTTGGCCACCTGATGTGAAGAGTTGATTCATTGGAAAAGACCCTGATGCTGGGAGGGATTGGGGGCAGGAGGAGAAGGGGACGACAGAGGATGAGATGGTGGATGGCATCACCAACTCAATGGACATGGGTTTGGGTGGACTCTGGGAGTTGGGGATGGACAGGGAGGCCTGGCATGCTGCAATTCATGGGGTCACAAAGAGTCGGACATGACTGAGCGACTGAGCTGAACTGAACTGATGCTAGAAAGTGTCTGTGGGCGCTCAGTGGCACAACCCCCTGGTCGTAGGAGTCAAGTGCTCCAGAAATACCCCTCATGTGGGTGTCATATGCCCTCTTGTTGTGGTTCACTGTGATTGTTGTGGGTAGGTTGATGGGCAGGGCTGGTTGCCGGGAGTGGGGACCTCTTTGGAGGAGTGCCTGTGATGGCCAAGGCAGCCCACCAGGTGGGGCTGAATGGGCTTTGGTGGGTGTGAAAACACTCTAGGATAATCAAAAGTGGAAGTGTTATTTGCTCAGTCCTGTCTGACTCTTTGTGAACCCATGGATTGTAGCCCACCAGGCTCCTCTGTCTATGGAATTCTCCAAGCAGCAATACCGGAGTGGGTAGCCATTCCTTCACCAGGGCATCCTCCTGACCCAGGGATCAAACGCAGGTCTCCTCCATTGCAGGCAGATTCTTTATCTTCTGAGCCACCAGGGAAGCCCCTAGGATAACCAAAGGAAAACTTAAATCTGGATACCAGATGAGACTGCTTTTGGGGCCAAGGCCCAGGCTCAACCTCTTCCATGTAACAGAGGCCAGTTGCCTCTGTCAGATTTGTGATCTCTGAAGAAGATTTGGCTTCGGGACCAGGAACCAGGCTTGATCACGCAAGAGCTTTTGTGTAGCATAGTTTTATTAAAGTGAAAAAGGGACAGAGATTTTGATTTATTCTTTTGATTTCTTGTAAGAAATCAAATCATTCTTTTGATTTATTGTAACAGCATTCTGGAATGCTCTTAACGTGAGAGAGTCAATTCCTAGGAAGGTTGACAAGAAGTCCGGGGTCCCTGAGGAGGAGAAACGGGTCTGGGGCTCTCAAGGAGGAGATAGGGGTCTGGAATTCTCAAGGAGGAGGAAAGGACAAACCCCTTTTTTTCCTCTACATTCCTTAGTCTTAGTCACATGAGGTGTTTTTTTTTTTTTTTTTTTTACCTTTAAGCCTGCAGTGTCGAGACCCGGGTTGGATCCCTGTGTTGGGAAGATCCCCTGGAGAAGGAAATGGCAACCCACTCTAGTATTCTTGCCTGGAGAATCCCATGGATGGAGGAGCCTAGCAGGTTACAGTCCATGGGGTTGCAAAGGGTAGGACACGATTGAGCAACTTCACTTTCAAGCCTGGAACTAATGATTACACAACAAAAAACTCAGTTCAAACTCTGTACTAAGGATTATATAACAACAATGTATACTGCCTGAGACAGTGTCTCCTTCTTGAAAACTTTCTGACTAATCCTGTTATTTTAGAATGTATATTATGGGAGTGGGTCTGGTAAGATCTTTCTATTGTTAGTTCTAATCCTGTCATCTTAAAATGTAAATTATGGGAGTGGGTCTAGTAAGTTCTTTACAACCTTGAGACATTCTTTTGATTTATTGTAATAACCAATTAAAAAAGTATATAACTCCATTGCTTAGACTAGCAAGGGGGCACTCTCCGCCCCCTTCTGATGTCTATGTCAGAACCTTTCTCTGTCCCTTTTTCACTTTAATAAAACTCTGCTACAGAAAAGCTCTTGCATGATCAAGCCTGGTTCTTGGTCCCGAAGCTAAATCTTCTTCTTCAGAGATCACAAATCTGACACTGCTCACCGTAAGCTGTCAAACATGTCTCTCTTCCTCTATGAAGTGATTTTGTAAAATTTATTTCTGATGTGAGCTTAGCAAACATCTTGGGACTTGCTGCCTTTAACTCCGTCAGGTCAGTTTTCAGGTTTCCTAGGAGTGTTCAGGTGCCCAGCTCACGGCTTCTACCCTGGCTGGCGTGTCCTGCACTGTGAACCACTTGTTAACATTTGGGGAAAGTTACGAGGAATGACTGCACGTTGGAATCACCTGGGATTTGAAAAACACTGGCATCTGTGTTCCATTCCACAGACATGCTAATTTAATCAATTTGGAGTATGCCTGGGCATGGAGTTGTTTTAAGTTTTCCCAAGTGATTCTAACACCAAAGTTGAGAAACTGCTCTTATTAAAGTTATAATGGGGCAATTAAACAGAAATTATTCTCTAATAGAGCAATCAAAGTTCAGTAATCTTTGGCTATGACAGTTTTAAGAAATGGAGAGAGAGAAAGGATCTTTCATAGGCTCTTTTCATAGTGAAAGTGAAACTGAAGTCACTCAGTCATGTCCGACTCTTTGCGACACCATGGAAAGAGTCAGACACAACTGAGCAACCTCACTTTCACTTTCACTATGAAAAGAGCCTATGAAAGGTAGGCTCATGTCTTTCATAGGCTCCCCTGGAATTCCCCTAGCAACCAGCTGTAATTGATTCCTTTGTCTTGGTCTGATTGATTCCTAGGTATCCCCTAGGATACCATTGGAAACCACTGGAATAGTCTAGACATTAGAATAATTTGTGTGGTATATTAAGTGCTTGGTAAATGCTTATTAACGTTATTATCTGATCAGAAACTGGCTCTGCTGGGTTTTCGAACACACTCAGTGTTCTGTTTCCATTGGCACACAGGAGAAGAAAAGGCTGGGAAAGATTGAAGGCAAGAGGAGAAGGGGGTGACGGAGGATGAGATGGTTGGATAGCGTCACTGACTGAATAGACATGAGTTTGAATAACCTCAGGGAGATAGTGAAGGTCAGGAAAACCTGGTGTGCTGCAGTTCATGGGGTCATAAACAGTCGGATACGACTGAGCAACTGAGCAACTCTCGCTGACTGGGGAGTGTGCTGCCTCTATAAGGGCTCCTGCAAAACAAATGCTGAAACTTGACTGTAGCTTTTTGTGTAAAGGGAAAATTCCTCTTCTGATTTTCTCTCAGTAGTGAAAGCAGGTACTAATGCAAGTCTTTTGTAGAAGCCAAGTAGTGTAAAGCAAACTTTCAAAAATGCGAGGGATACCTATATAAGGTACTGATAATAATGGGGTTATTGTAAAGATGAAGTAAAGCATCACAAAAATATTCTGCACACTATTTGGCAGATACTAAATTCTCAGCGAAGTTAACTTTATTATGGTTATTGTGGCAAAGGGGAGAAGTTCATGGATTTGGTGTCAGTCAGACTTGGGTTTCAGTCTTAACTCTGCCACTCTGTGTAACCTAGGGCAACCTAACTGTCCTGAGCCTGTTTCCTCACCCCTGGCTGCAGTCCAAACCTCACTGGGTTACAGTTGGACTCAAGGAGGCAATGTATAACTCCAGCTGGCTTCTAGTAGACAGTCAGTCAAGGACAGCTATTATTATCATTATTGACTAGGAGCTGATGAGAAAGCAATTTCACAACAGACTGTTTGCTCACTCTCTTCTTCTGGGCTCACGCTCTCAGGGTTGGGTAACCTCTGCTGGACCCCTGTACTGCTCTGCCTTTTTTTTTTTAAACCACTGCTGTAAGACCCCTTTGGTCCTCAGCTCTTGGATTGTTCCCAAATGTAGCAATTCAACAATTTATTCCTGTAGGTGACAACATTCCCCAGAATCTGGCAATAATTTTGAACCTATTGCTGTGAGGAAACTTATGGTGGCCCAATGCCACAGTCACTGTCCACCAGTTAAACCTGAGCTCCCCAGAGGTCACTGAGCTCCAACATCCTTGGAGGGCATGAGAACTCCCACCTTTGGATGGTCAAGGGGTGTGAGTCCAAAGGCCAGGACTTCCCAGAGCCTCCTAGTCTTCAGAGGGAATGCACATAGGTTAGGGGACCACCAGAGCCCCTCTGGTGGCCCGTTGCAGCATCCTGAGTTGAGACTCCAGGAGGGGATGCCTGAGACCCACTGTGCTCGCCGTCAGCTGCAGCATCATCACCCTCTGGTGGCGGCGGAGCAGACATCAGCCAGGCCAGGCAGTGCAGCGTGCCCAGGGCTGTCTCTTCTCTGGCGGGCCGGCTGCCCTGCTACGGAGGCAGCTCTGGGTCCGGACCAGCTGTGAAGCCGTGGCTTCTCAGAGACCGTCGCTGTGGAGGCACTGCCTGGCCTGCAGAAAGATTCCTCTATCCAAAGCCATGTGACAGTCCCCCTACACCTGTTTCCTCCCGGAGGTGGGATCTAAAATCAAGGGGCGTGGACGCCGGGCCTCGGCTTCTCTCCAGCTGCCCTTGGGAGCTGGGTGACAGCGCGGGAGGCTCTTACAGCTGAGCCAGGGTCAGACGTGGGGGATGTTCTTTAAACTGTCAGGAAAACAGTAACAGTGTATCCTGTGTCTGCAGATATGCAAAGAAGGGGGGTGATGTTAAGCAACAGGGTACCCATCTATCTAAAGGAGCCCATTCTGACCCTAAAAACCATTGAATTAAATTTGAAATTTAAAAAACCTGCCCTCTTCTCCACCAGAGCAGGTTCAGAGAGTTTCACAAGGAATTTTCTCAAACTTGCAAAGAACAAAGAAGCCTCACTCCCCTTTTTAAACATTATTTCAGGGACTAGAAACAGTAGGAAGACTCCCAGTTCATGTCATGATGCAATATTCATATCCAAAGACAGTACTCAAAAGTTTTAGATTGATATTACTTATGACCATAGGTGCAAAAATCCTAAAGAAAATATTCTCAAATACAGCAGTACATTTTAAAAATGCATCACAATCAAGGAGGGTTTATCCCAGAGATACAAGAGTGCTTTAGTATCAGATAAAAATCTGAGTTTAATTCACCACATGAAAAGTTAAAAGAGAAACACAAAACAATTCCCTGAATAGATGCAGAAATGCATTTATACATTCAATGATAATCATGGTAAAGCTTTCAGCAAACTAGGAGTAGAGGGTATTTTTCTAAGTGTACAGCAAATATCACACTTACTGGTGAAATGTGAGGAGTGCCATGAAACCCAGGTGCAAGGCCAAGATGGCCACTAGTAGCGCTATTTGTTGTTGCTGTTTAGTCGCTATGTCATGTGCAACCCTGTTGCAACCCCGTGGACTGTAGACCACCAGACTTCTTTGTCCATGGGATTTTCCCAGCAAAAATACTGGAGTGGGTTGCCATTTTTTCTCCAGGGGATCTTCGCAACCCAGGGATTGAATCTGTGTCTCCTGCATTGGCAGGCCAATTCTTCACCACTGAGCTACCAGGGAAGCTACCATTACTCTGTTAGAGGATCTGGTCTTGAGCTGTTCCATATGGCCGTCAAGAGCTACAGGTGGTTTTTCAAATTCAAATTTAACTGAGTCTCATTAGCCATATTTCAAGTGCTAAACAGCCATATGTGGCTACCATATTGGACAACCCAGCTATTGAACGTATCCATCATTGTAGAAAGTTCTATTTGCTAGTGATAGTCTAGCCAATTTAACAAAACCAAGAAAATGAAATGAGAAGCCTAAGGATTAGAAAGAAAAAAATGTTTCCCCTATCTGCAGACAATGTGATTGTCTACACAGGACATCTAAGGAAACTATTAGAACCTGCAGATAAACAATTAGATTTAACAAGAGTTTAGCAGTGTTACTTAGAGAAGGAAATGGCAACCCACTTCAGTATTTTTGCCTGGAAAATCCCATGGACGGAGGATTTCAAACATAATAAAGGAAAAAAGTAACAGGCACAAAAGGTATCTTTACAAGAGTATCAACAACTTTTAAAGAAATTAGGCATAAAGCTAACAAAAGATATGCAAGATAGAGCTCCTTGCTTTGGAGGAAGCCCTGGCTCCCAGCAGCCTTTATTTTTCTCGGCTCCAAAATCGCTGCAGATGGTGACTGCAGCCATGAAATTAAAAGACACTTGCTCCTTGGAAGGAAAGTCATGACCAACCTACACAGCATATGAAAAAGCAGAGACATTACTTTGCCAACAAAGGTCCATCTAATCAAGGCAATGGTTTTTCCAGTGGTCATGTATGGATGTGAGAGTTGGACAATAAAGCAAGCTGAGTGCCAAAGAATTGATGCTTTTGAACTGTGGTTTCGGAGAAGACTTTTTTTTCCCCCACTTATTTTTATTAGTTGGAGGCTAATTACTTTACAATATTGTAGTGGTTTTTGCCATACATTGACATGAGAGTCCCTTGGACTGCAAGGAGATCCAACCAGTGCATCCTAAAGGAGATCAGTCCTGGGTGTTCATTGGAAGGACTGATGTTGAAGCTGAAACTCCAATACTTTGGCCACCTGATGAGAAGGACTGACTCATTGGAAAAGACCCTGATGCTGGGAGGAGGGCAGACCCTGAGGGCAGGAGGAGAAGGGGACGATAGAGGATGAGATGGTTGGATGGCATCACTGACTCAATGGACATGGGTTTGGGTGGACTCTGGGAGTTGGTGATGGATAGGGAAGCCTGGCTTGCTGCAGTTCAATGGGGTCGAAAAGAGTCAGACACGACTGAGCGACTGAACTGAGCTGAGAATAAAGAGGTTGTTGTTGTAGTTGCTAAGTCATGTCCAACTGTTTGCAACTCCAGGGACTGAAGCACGCCAGGCTTTCCTGTGCTTCACTATTTTCCTGAGTTTGCTCAAACTGATGTCCGTGAAGTGATGGGAGCAGATGCCATGATCTTAGTTTTCTGAATGTTGAGTTTTAAACCAACTTTTTCACTCTCCTCTTTCACTTTCATCAAGAGGTTCTTTAGTTTTTCGTTTTCTGCCATTTAATGAAAGAAAAGTGAAAGTGAAAGTCGCTCGGTTGTGTTCGACTCTTGGATTGTGTCCATGGAATTCTCCAGGCCAGAATACTGGAGTGGGTAGCCTTTCCCTTCTCCAGGGGATCTTCCCAACCCAGGGATTGAACCCAGGTCTCCCACATTGCAGGCTGATTCTTTACCAGCTGAGCCACAAGGAAAACCAAAGAACACTGGAGTGGGTAGCCTATTCTTCAGCAGATCTTCTGACCCAGGGGTGGAACCGGGGTCTCCTGCAATGCAGGTGGATTCTTTACCAACTGAGCTATCAAGGAAGCCCTGCCATTTAATAGTTGTCTGTATATGGTATGCATTTTTTTTTTTACTAGTATTGCTATAATTAAAAAAAAAAAAACTTTATTGGAGTATGACTGTTTAGTTTCTGCTGCACAACACGAATCAGCTATCTGTGTGCATACAGACCCTCCCTCCTCGGCTTCCCTCCCACCCCCCACCCCAATCCCACCCCTTTGGGTCATCACAGAGCACTGAGCTGAGCTCTCTGTGCGGTATGCAGCCTCGCAGTAGCTATCTGTTTTATACATGGTAGTGCTCACGTTATTGGTACTCTCCCAATTTATCCTCCTCTCCCCGTCCCGCACTGTGTCCACATGTCCATTCTCTACATCTGTGACTCTATCCTGCCCTGCAGATAGCTTCATCTGTACCATTTTCCTAGATTCCATATATATGCCTTGATACACGTGTTTTTCTTTTAACTAAAAGATTGAAAATTTATTTAAGGTAAACTATCAAATTACAAATGGTTTTTGTATTCATTTCTATTAAGTACGTGTTTTGGTCAGATGTCTTTGGTTTGTTATATTGTCTAACACTACAGTTTGAATGGACATTTACCTGAATAACTATACCGAAATTAATGCTAATAGGTGTGTAAAATGAGGAGAGAGGATGGACTATTTAACTGAGCTAGATGTGTAGAGGTATGCATGTTTTTAAGTATCGATTCCAAGAGATGAGTCATTTTGTTAGTGGACAGGTAGATGGGATAACCACACAGCCAGGGACTGTTCTTGACAGATATACCCAAACATCTGTGCCCCTTCCTAGTTCTGCTGAAGGGGCCCTTTAATACTTGAACCTGACTGTAAAAAACGTAGGTAGCCAATCATAGGTCTCAAAACTAGCAGAGGGGAGATATAAAGGGACTGAAACATAGGGTTTGTTATAGAAAGTCAAATAACTAGAATGTGAAGTAGATACTAAGGGGTGATGAAGACAGGCCTGTGGGTGTGTGAGGCAGACAGGGAGGCTGAATCCAGGTCATAAGAAAATTTAATGCCAAGTTAGGGGGAGTGTCCAGTTCATCTTTGTATCCCCAGCACCCAAAAGAGTGCCAGATGCACAACAGAAACTCACTGTATACTTGCTGAAGGAATGAAGAAACTTTAAGGAACCTCCGTGGAGAAATTACACAAGATTTAAAAGCCACTTAGGATTATTTCAAACTTGGGAGAGGCAATTTGACAATATGCACCAAGACTCTTTTAAATACTCCTATCATTTAACCCAGTAATTCTATTTATGGGACTCTGTTTTAAAGTAATAATCCTAAATGAGGGAAAGCTTTATGCATAAAGTTTATTACAATATTGTTTTTAAAAGAAAAAATGGAAATAGTCTAACAACTGGGAAACAAGTTATTGTGTGCCTTTCTCCTGTAGGGTATTTAATATGCTGTCAATAAAATGACGATTATAAAGACGATGTGATTAAGAGGAAAACATATATATTATTATATTAAGTAAATATAACGAAAACCCTACCAAGACGCACAGTTGAAGATAGGGTATGATTATAAATTACGGGAAGGGTGAAAGAGTTTGTCTGGGGGTGGTAACATTTTTTTCTTTTATCCTTCTGTGTATTTTCCCTACTTGTCCTCATTATTTCATTCACTTATCAAATATTTATTGAGAGCCCACTATGTATCAGGTACTGCCCTAGGAATTAGGGGAAACAGCAGTGAATGAAACAGAAATCCTGTCCTCACGAACTTACAGGTCAGTTGGAGAAGGCAGAAAATTAACAAGACAATGAAATGAGTGGTCGGCAAAAAAATAAGGCAACGAAAGAGAATAAAATCAACATCATTTACTTTTAGACTTGGAGGGAGGAGATACTCATCCAGGTAAAAAGACCGAATTAGATATTTGAGCAGCCGTAAGAGCGAGAGGCCCCGGAGGCGCCAGCCCGGCAGGCGACGCTGCAGCCGGGCGGCGGCGGGACGGTTGAGCGCGAGGCAGGCGGGGCTTGTGACGCGAGGGGCGGGGGCTGGAGGCCGCGGAAACGCCGGGCTCGGCTCAGCACTTTCTCTCCGGGCAGGCGCGCGGAGCTGAAAACCAAACACCGGTCTTCCGCGCTCCTGGGGGCGGGGCAGACGGGAGTAGACCGCGTCGCCGGAGCCGAAGCCTTCGTGGAGTTGTTTTTTCGGTTGCCGGTCGCTGTGGCCGAGACGTCTGAGGTCGGGCTGATACGTGGGGAGCAATGGCGACCTTTGTGAGCGAGCTGGAGGCGGCGAAGAAGAACTTGAGCGAGGCCCTGGGGGACAACGTGAAACAGTAAGAACTCCCCAGACGCAGCCTCCGCGTCTCTGCGCGGGCGCTCCCCCGGCCTCTGGCTGCCCGCCCACCGTGGAGTGAGTCCACGCGGCCGCTGGGCCTGTGCGCCTCTCGCGTCGTTGGCTGTGGGGCTGTGGGTTTTGCCGGCGGGGGCCGGCGGGCAGCCCCGACTCACCCGGCTGGATGGGCCGCCCTCCCCGGTTTGCTCGGGACCCGGGCGGGCGCCTTCCCCCGGGGCTCTGTCCTGGGTGGGGCGAGCTAGGCGTACTCCACGCCTTCACGCCCAAGGGCCTGTTGGGCGGGTGCGGCCAGGGCGCGGAGTGCGGGACGCGCGTGGCTGAGCAGCGGCCTACCCCGAGCCGGCTCGTCTCTAGGTGGCCCGCTCCCGGGGGGCTTCGTGGAAGCGGAGGCTTATTGAGCTCAGGTGTGGTGCAGGAACTGTGGGTAAGACATGGAAAGCAATTTCGGAAGGCAGACAGACCCTCCGGTGAAATAGTCACTGAACACTGCTGCAGTTATAGTGAAGATAGCAGTAGCGAACGTTCATTGAACACCTCTTAAGCGCTCTAGATGTCCTATCTCATCTAATCCTCGCAACAGAGATGTGAGGTAGGTACAGTTATCTCTCTTGTTTCATAGATGAGAGGACAGAGATCTTAACTCTTCAAAAGTCATGGCAGTATTGGGGCCCTCGTGTCTGATTTCTCGCTCTGAAACCTTACCGGGGGGTTGCAAAGGATCCCAGAAGCTCCCAGACAGACTTTCACCCAGGTTATAGCAGGGGATCGAGTACATAATCGGGTCAGAATCGTCGAAATGGCTGAGTTTAAAATCAGTAACTCAGACAAAGCCAGAGACACAGAAGGAACCCTCCGAAGTACAAGGACAAATTTGGAAATTTTCAACACAGTTTGATTACATGTTTATTTTTCTAAAATATTAGAAGCAAATTTTAAGCGTTTTAAGATTATAATGCCTGTGTTATTGCTGCTAGATGATTTTTGTAATATTCTATACGTTTTGCAGTACTCAGTAGACACTCGCTTTGAAATGTTTTTAAAGGTGCAAGGTGTTTGGGGGATACTTTCTTTTTCTCCACTCTCTCTCCTTCTCATCTTTTTATTTTTTTATTATAACTGAATTGAAGTTACTTAACTTGGATGTCATACATGAGTTTTGGTTTTTCCTTCTTGTGAAATTTTGATGTGGCAGTCTACTTTGTGTCTTACCAAGATATACAGAATTCCCATGTAAGACTTCTTGGAACACCGATGGACTAAATGGAATAATTAAAAAGTAAGTAAGGTGAAAAGACAGCCCTCAGATTGGGAGAAAATAATAGCAAATGAAGAAACAGACAAAGGATTAATCTCAAAAATATACAAGCAACTCTTGAAGCTCAATTCCAGAAAAATAAATGACCCAATCAAAAAATGGGCCAGAGAACTAAACAGACATTTCTCCAAAGAAGACATACAGATGGCTAACAAACACATGAAAAGATGCTCAACATCACTCATTATTAGAGAAATGCAAATCAAACCACAATGAGGTACCATTACATGCCAGTCAGGATGGCTGCTATCCAGAAATCTACAAGCAATAAATGCTGGAGAGGGTGTGGAGAAAAGGGAACCCTCTTACACTGTTGGTGGGAATGCAAACTAGTACAGCCGCTATGGAAAACAGTGTGGAGATTTCTTAAAAAACTGGAAATAGGACTGCCATATGACCCAGCAATCCCACTTCTGGGCATACACACTGAGGAAACCAGATCTGAAAGAGACACGTGCACCCCAATGTTCATCGCAGCACTGTTTATAATAGCCAGGACATGGAAGCAACCTAGATGCCCATCAGCAGATGAATGGATAAGGAAGCTGTGGTACATATACACCATGGAATATTACTCAGCCGTTAAAAAGAATTCATTTGAATCAGTCCTAATGAGATGGATGAAACTGGAGCCCCTTATACAGAGTGAAGTAAGCCAGAAAGATAAAGAACATTACAGCATACTAACACATATATATGGAATTTAGAAAGATGGTAACGATAACCCTATATGCAAAACAGAAAAAGAGACACAGAAATACAGAACAGACTTTTGAACTCTGTGGGAGAATGTGAGGGTGGGATATTTCAAAAGAACAGCATGTATACTATCTATGGTGAAACAGATCACCAGCCCAGGTGGGATGCATGAGACAAGTGCTCGGGCCTGGTGCACTGGGAAGACCCAGAGGAATCAGGTGGAGAGGGAGGTGGGAGGGGGGATCGGGATGGGGAATAAGTGTAAATCTATGGCTGATTCATATCAATGTATGACAAAAAAAAAAAAATAAATAAATAAAAAAACAAAAAAACAAAATATAATTTTTAAAGATTATTTTAGTATTAGGAACAGTAATAAATCAAACTAGACACACTGGAATTAAAATTTAATAATCTGTTATTTTGGGCATAATTATTTAATTTTTTATAAACATTAATTGACTCCCAAAGATAAAATATTTTTACCTGAAGTTATAGTTTAATATGCATGTTGACTTTCTCCTTCCTTGCTTACTTAATTAAAAATTCTTAATTATTTTAATGAGTAAAATTGACAGCCTTTACCATCATTAATTACTGTAGCTTATTTTTGTAATACTGACTGCTAAACTTTACACTTTTTAAGCACGATAGACTTGTCACTCTTATATTTATGATGCTTACAAATATTTGAAAGTGAATGTTTTCATGCTACAGTAAACTTGGCTTGTGTGTATAATTGACTGATTAGATGCAATGATGCCCTCTGTGATCCCCCCCTTCTCACACAGGTCACCAGAAATGTTGAAGTTAGTGCTTCCTATTTGGTCTTTAAAGGTCAATGCTGGCTATCAGATGTTTTGTCAAATACAGATGCCAAAGCTAAATTTGGTGCATCTGTAGCTGAATCTCCATTAAGAATGCAATCAAAATATACCTTTGTGCAAGGAAGAGTTAGTGGTATAGTGTTGTTCTCTATTAATGTTTTCCATTGTCTTTTTTTCCCTCTGCTCCTTAAAAAGTGCTTCTTGGTTGAGCAGTCTGTCCTACAATATTTTCTCACATATCCTGCTTGAGTAGTTTTTCTTGGTTTGTACAGCCTGACCATTTGAATGCGGTTCTTGTTCATGGATAAAATACGTCAGGTATGTAAGGACCTCATGCATGAGTTGTTTCCTAGTTGATGCTGTTGTCCTCATGTTCTTTATGCCATGCTGTCTGCGCTTGTCAGCTTCTGGAAAGACATGAGCTTTGCTAGCTTACTCACTTTGTATAGTACTCAGTAGAGTGTCGGGTTCAAATGAGTGCTTAGTTTTTGGGATGATTTAGCCATACGTTATTTAATTTTCCCCAGGTATCTGCAGTGCTTCCTAGTCTGATTCATTTATACTCATCACCCATTATCCTCACCTACATAGAGGCTGGCTTACTTTGTTTTTCTTATTTTTAAGGAAAACAATCAGTTGTCCATGGCTATACAACGAGTTAATACAGGGACCAGGATTGGGAAGTGAGTCTTCAACTTGATAGCCAGTGCTGGCTATTTGGGCTATAAAGTTTGGAAAGATAGATAGCATCAGGTTGGCAGAGTCTTGTCTTCACTTCAAGTATGAAGTATTTGAAGCTATCCTTTCTTGAAAATAGGAACACAGGGTTTTTAAACAATGAAGTTTTTCTCATGTTACTCTCCTCTTTTGTTGTATGGGATAGGAAAAGACTTTTGCTTTTCTGTGGTACTTTATTTCACTTTTAAATTGTTCTTGTCTTTAAAAAGGCAGGGGAATCATGTAAGTGTTTGCTATTGGGAAGGTATTATTGGTTAATGAATTTGACTCAGGTGAAATGTTGTGCCAGGTTCTAGAACTAAACTTGTTTTGCTGTTGAATGAAATGGGTCTTGGGAAACTTTAAGTCTCCATTAAAGTTACGCATTTTCCCCAGCGGGGTTGGGGTGGGGAGTACAGGAACTCAAACAATTACATATATATAGTTATCCAGACTTAAGCTGATCTGTGTATAGGACAGCAGGAGAAACTGCCATGGGTATAATGGCAGTGAGAGCATTAAACTGCCTTGTTTAGGACTCTGTTTTGTTGTTAGAAACTCAAATGAGCATTACAAAGTAGCTAATCGTGAATTGAAAGTTACTGTAAAACATGTACTAAGTAATTAACTAGTCCTGCTTCATGAATGAGGAGTAGCTTGCTTAAGCATTAAAACAAGGGGTGTGGATGTGAAAAATCAAGTATTTTACTCCTATTTTTAATAATGTTGTTAAGGTATAAAAGATTGAATCCTTTTCTTCTACCAGTTAACTAGTAATTTTTATGATTAGTGGTTGTTTTTCACTTCTAAAAAACCACTAAGATTCTCTTATGCTTAGGTATTTTTCTTTGTAGCAAGTTATTTTAGAAGCCTGTTCAACCAGATGGAGTAAAATTTGAGTTCAGTTGAGGGAAAAGGTCACCCAGCGTCCGTATTAATGTACACTCCTCAATCTATAAAACACAACAAACTTTAAAATATAAAGCTTTCTCAAAATTGAGGTAAAATGACAGACAACTTTTCGTTAGTCTCAGGGGTACAATATTAATGATTCAGGATTTGTGTGTATATTTCAGTGTGGCACCACAAGAAGTCTAGTTCACGTCTCTCATCATACATAGTTAAAAAATTATTTTTCTCTTGTGATGAGAACTTTTAATACATTATTGACTGGGGGATTTTGTAGAAACTAACACCCATGACCATCAATTTGTTATGTAAGTGAATATTGAAACACTCTGGTCAATAATATTCAGGTTAACAAAAGACTTATTGATACGTCTTTGGGCAGTAAGTTGTTAAGATCTACTCTCAGCAGCTTTCAAATATGCAATATTTGACAACTTTAATAATATTTAAAATAATTTTAAGTGTATTTTTCTGGGGAGTAGGTCCTTTAGAAAGGAAAGGTATAGCTGTGGTTTTTAGCTGGCTGACTTATAGGTCAGACTCTGTGACTACCGCTCAGTCCCTTTTAGGGAGGACTTTCCTCTTCTGATGGTATTCTGGCTCCTCCGTAGCTTAAACAACTGAGTTATTTTCTCACCATTCCAGAGTCTAGAAGTCTGACATCAGGGTGTGAGCAGGGTTGTTGTTTTCTGAGGCCTCTCCCATTGGCTGTTGCCTGCTGTCTCTTGTCTGTATCCTAATCCCTTCTTATAAGGATACCAGTCTCATTGGGTTAGGGCCTACCCTGATGCCTCCAGTTCAGTTCAGTGTCATGTCTGACTCTTTGTGACCCCATGGACTGCAGCACGCCAGGCTTCCCTGTCCCATCACCAACTCCCAGAGCTTACTCAAACTCATGTCCATTGAGTTGGTGATGCCATCCAACCATCTCATCCTCTGTCGTCCCCTTCTCCTCCTGCCTTCAATCTTTCCCAGCATCACAGTCTTTTCCAATAAGTCAGCTCTTTGCATCAGGTGGCTAAAGTATTGGAGTTTCAGCTTCAACATCAGTCCTTCCAGTGAATATTCAGGACTGATCTCCTTTAGGATAGACTGGTTGGATCTCCTTGCTGTCCAAGGGACTCTCAAGAGTATTCTTCAACACCACAGTTCAGAAGCATCAATTCTTCGGCACTCAGCTTTGTTTATAGTCCAACTTTCACATCCATACATGACCACTGGAAAAACCATGGCCTTGACTAGACGGAACTTTGTTGACAAAGTAATGTCTCTTCTTTTTAATATGCTGTCTAGGTTGGTCATAGCTTTTTTACCAAGGAGCAAGCGTCTTTTAATTTCATGGCTGCAGGCACTATTTGCAGTGATTTCGGAGCCCCCCAAAATAAAATCTGTCACTGTTTCCAATGTTTCCCTATCTGTTTGCCATGAATTGATGGGACTGGATGCCATGATCTTAGTTTTTTGAATGTTGAGCTTTAAGCCAAGTTTTTCAGTCTTCTCTTTCTCTTTCATCAAGAGGCTCTTTAGTTCTTCTTCACTTTCTGCCATAAGGGTGGTGTCATCTGCATATCTGAGGTTATTGATATTTCTCCTGGTAATTTTGATTCCAGCTTCTGCTTCATCCAGTCCAGCATTTCTCATGATATACTCTGCATATAAGTTAAATAAGCAGGTTACATAATTACCTCTTTGAAGGCCCTGTCGCGTTCTGTGGTACTAGGGGTTAGGGATTCAACATATGAATTTGGGGGGAAACACAACTCGGTCCATAACATTAAGGAATGCAAAATTTCCTTCTTTCCCTGGGAGTTGAGGGAGATAAGGTGAACTTGGGGAAGAAGCAAAACCTGAGGTTCTTAATATTGCTTCTGCCTCTGCAGATACTGGGCTAACTTAAAGTTGTGGTTCAAGCAGAAGATCAGCAAAGAAGAGTTTGACCTTGAAGCTCATAGACTTCTCACACAGGATAATGGTAAAATAATCTGGGGAGTTATTTTATGGTTCCGAAGTTTTCCCAGATCTGCAATAAATTAAGTTAAAATTTTTTTTTTGGTTTTAGTAGTATGTAAGGTCATTTAAGTAATGTGGATATTTAAAAGTAAATGTAAAGAATGGCAGAGTAGGGGATATCCAAAGTCTTTAAAAACTAGACTAAAACAGTGGGTTCCTTATGTTGTAAATATTGTGTACTTGACTTGTGACAATCTTCCCTTTTTCAGTCCATTCTCACAACGATTTCCTCCTGGCTATTCTCACGCGTTGTCAGATTTTGGTGTCTACACCAGGTAAGGGAGTGGAAATAACCTCTAGGGATGTCAGTCAGCAAAGCCACAAACTCTGGGCTTATTACTAGGCTCTGGCTGCCTTTAACAGACGTGTTTGCAAATGAAATGTTCTTTGAACTGCTTAGAAGACACATTTTATTATAAAGTGCTGATTCTTTTATAGGACCTTTTTAAAGCAGGTAATTTCACTGTCCTTACATTGACTTTTGGGCTTTACTGGGTTTCCATTACTTAAGTAAACCAGAGGTGAGGAGGCGACTAGTTAGTCAGGAGGAAGAAGCTGAGGAGAGTGAAGAGAGGGCAATTTGGTGGTTAGAAGAGGTTTACCAGAGGATGGATTTACCAGAGGAGGATGAACCAGGCGGAGGAGAAACCACAGCATATGTTGAGAACTTGGATTTTCCTATTCTTAATTCAATGAGATGTTAGCACCTGTTAAGTGCTTCAGCCTGTGTTTGGCAAACTATCGTGGAGAACAAAGGTAGAGAATAGCAGCGAAGTAGGGAAGTGCATGGAAGCCAAGTCTGTCACTTCAACCTAAGAAAATGAGTATGACAGAATGATTTTTTGCCCCTAGTTTTTTGGAGGTTTAAGTGGTACAAGTCACCTCTTTCAATCTTATTTTAATCAGTTAGTCAAAACCAAATAAATACATTAGAAATTTGCCTCATGGTAAAGCTTATCCTGGGCCCTTGTATTTTCAGGTACTGTTGGTTTTTGTTGTTTCTTTTAAAGGGCCTGTGGTGATTCTAATGGTCATTTATTAAAAGCCCATGTTTGTCTAGGGAAAGTGGAGTCACTCGGTCGTGTCTGACCCCTTGCGACCCCCTGGATAGTAGTAGCCTACTGGGCTCCTCCGTCCATGGGATTTTCCAGGCAAGACTGCTAGAGTGGCTGCCATTTCCTTCTCCAGGGTTCCCCCCACCCGGGGATCGAACCCAGATCTCCTGCATTGCAGACAGGCGCTTTACCATCTGAGCCACCAGGGAAACGCCTTTTATCTAGAAATGGCTAGTATTTTGTATCATCTCCCTCTGCTAAGCTCTGTTGTAAGATCGAGAATTCAGATAAGATATCTTAAAGGCCTGTTCTTCACACTCAAGAGAAGTTACCGTTGGTGGGAAGAGTGGTAAAGAGTGTTTGTTTATGGAGATTGGTGTCAGAGCAGGGAGGCTGCTCTCCACCCCTCATCACACCCCTTGCTGCACATTCTACACTGTGTCTGATGTTTAATTTAAATAGAAGTGGACTTTTGCCTCTTAGATCATAAAGATAATCCACTCTATTGTTTAAAATTTAATTTGATCAGAAAAGCGAACATTTTGTGAGGACGGATCTTACTTTTTAGGTAGATATATTCTGAAGTGCCAGACACCCAAAAGATTCAGTGGGATGACTGGAATTAAAAACTTTGGTTGATAGAAGTTAGGAGACTTGGGTTCAAGTTTAAGTTTTGTCACTAGCTTATATTAGGTGATGTATTTAATTATTGAATGTTGTTAGCTTCCATGAGACAGTAATATCTACCCCACATGGATATAAAAAAAGCAGGTGAAAGAACATGTAAAATTTCTCTTAAAAATAAATGCCAATAAAATATGAAGTGATACTAGTATAGGTGGCTGATTTTAATTAAAGCCTTTGATACTCTTGAATGTTTGTTGTTGGTTGTTTAAAAATAAATGAAGATACATTGGAATTTAAGAGATTATTTCTCCATCAAACATCCAAAATATCTTTCCTTAAAACAAAATATTTGTTGGAGATGATTTCCACTAAAAGTATAATATAGAAGTATAATTTTTTTGTGTGTTAATAATTGTGGTCAAATTGCTTACTATTTCTCTAAGCCAGGCAGGAAAGATGGTTTTAATAATATTATTTGTTGACTACTAACAGCTGGGTCCTAGACACTTTATGTGCATTGTCTTTTTTCTTAAAAGTATTCTTTGAGATATTTTTTTCAAGTGTATGTGTAACTTTGGTTTTTTTGTTTGTTTAGCTTGGTCTTTCTTACCATGTTACAGGTTACTATCAAATGTCTGATAATTTGTATTTAAGAATGAAGCATAAAACTGCCTGGAGGTTGCCCTTTAGAGTGTCAGGAGGCCTGTCTAACAGCTGTTAGAGTGGGGCTGTGCTCGAGGGTGCCAGCACCCATACCAGCTACCTGAGTAAAGCCAGGACATCTTGTTTTATTTTGACTAGAGAAGGGTTCTCCATTCCCCTGGCCTTTCGCCTGTCACATGCACCTCACTACGCACGGGAGTGAGCGGGCGGGTCTGGCTGTGTGGACTCGGAAGGGCCTGCATTGATTTACTGCTGTGCTCCGGTTGTCTTGAAATTCTTAACTTTTGATCAGGGGACCCATCTTTTTTTGTGTTGTACTGAGCTCAGTCCTGGACGTGAGGGAAGACATTTGTATAGATGACTTTTCAATATAGATACTCCATTAATCTTGTTTTTAGCTGTACTGTCCCTCCTGCTTTCCACTGGACTCACCTACAAATTCAGATTCTTTATGGATGTCTACTAGTCCGGTTAACTGAGTTCCACCTATTTGCCAGGCTTGCCTAGCTTAGGTCATAGCTCCCATGTGTCCACTTTGTAAGTTGGCTCCTTTTTAGCCTATCCTTGGAATTTGGTGAGATCTCATCTTGGTCTGCCACTCATTTTCCTTTTAATCTCTGTTGTGGATGTGCCATTTACTTTTTTCTACTGTTGTTTTTAGTAGGATCTTGAAAGAGAGAGGAGACACATACATGTGCTTAGTTTGCTATCTTGAACTAGAAAATTCTGTCCTGCTTTTATAATATTACTGCTACTATTAAGCAGACAAGCACCCCATAGACAATTAAAAACGTGAGAAACAAATTTGTCTTCCTAAAAGAGCAATTTTGGTTACAACTAGAAAAAAAAAGTGATTTGAGAGAATTTGAAGTCTTGTTTAGAGAAGCAGAAAGAGATCTGAATTTAAGCATTTATTGTTTATTTCCATCATTTGAGCATCTCATACTTCTTTAACCCAAAGTGAAAACAAACTTAACAGTTATCAGTTGTCATTCTTTTCTCTTATGATTGTTATTTTTCTGTCTCATAGAGGGTGCTGGATCTTTACCCTGGACAGGGGGTTCTGCAGCCAAACCTGGAAAACCAAAGGGAAAGAAAAAGCTTTCTTCTGTTCGTCAGAAATTTGATGTAGGTGGTTCTTCAGTAGATCTTGGTAATGACTGATTTAAGAACTGTTGTGATGGAACTGGCTTTAGTTTTTTAATGAATATTACAATTCTGGTAGGAAAGTTGAAAAAAGGTGAAGAGAAAAAGATGTTATTTGGGGAGGAAAAGATGTTATTGAATTTGAAATTGGGACTCAATCTTTGAAACCCTCTTTACCAAAGTGTCTGAATTTTTATACTTCTAGTTTGTTATTGCATAATTATTAATATGTTTTCATTAGTATATAATGATTTTTCAGTGATTCAAGAACTATGCCTGTGTTCTTTTCCCTCTAAAATATCTTTGGGAATGAATAATGTTACTCAGATTGAAGACTTCTGTTCCAAGGGTCCAGGAGGTCTAGAGGCCTCCAGCAGGATCTTGGTGATGCCCTGGTAAACCTTGAGCCTTCTGGGGATCCTCAGAGAAGTCTTGAAGGCATTGGACTATGAAATTTGTAAACATTTTAGAATAACTTGCTTTTTCAGGTTTATATCCAGGGAACAAAGTTTCCCAAAAGTATCCCTCTTATAGATTTGATTGGGTACTTTACTGATTAACATCAACAAGCATGTATTTACTTCTAATTTTTGCTCTATGTTTTATATCAATAATATTCGATCTGGAGGGCGTCAGCATCTCCAGAAAGGCGTACTTGCTTTAAAAAAGCATGTTTGATATAAAACAGTTTTATACTTGAAAAATGGAAAAGCAAGTTGCTTTTATAATACAGACTTCAAATAGGAGAAGCCATATTTCCTACAAAATCTAGTGAGCTGGACTTAAGCTAAAGCTACAGGGGCATATCTCCTACTGATGGTGGAGAATATAAACGTGCTATCAGTATCTCCCAGAGCAAGGCTGGGGTTATATAAGTGGAAAAGATTGGGAAAGGCTATTTTTTAAAAAACTAATGACTGTCTTAAAAAGATTCTGTGTTGAGAATTGTTAGTGGAATATAATGTAACTGAAGAGTTATACTACCTACATTATCTTGGAATATTTGTTATTAGATCTGTTACGTTGGTAACAGAAATTACCAATTTTCTGAAACATTCACTGTATCTTTCTGCTTTTAGAATCTGCTCACTTACAAGTGTACTTTAAATGTTTTGACTTGTTTGAAAGTAGTTTTATATCTTCTCTTTCTCCCCATTTGTTATTTTTAGCACAGAGCCATATATTCTGTGATTACTAAGGAATTAATTAAATAGAATAAACTACTATGCATACTACTACTATTTCCCTAAACTCATGTCTTCATTATTAATATGTAATGGTTGTGAATCTGTGATTGTTTGTGCATGAGTTACTTTTTTTTAAACTCTTGTGGTTTAGTTTTGATGGCATTAATTTGTAGGATCTCAGGTCCAATTCATTGGTTACTTTTGTTTGTGTCTTTATTACTTGTCATGTAATGAATAATTGTGAAAAGTTTTCTTACCTATAGCATAGATTCCAGCCTCAAAATCCCCTCTCAGGAGCCCAGCAGTTTGTGGCAAAGGATCCCCAGGATGACGATGACTTGAAACTTTGTTCCCACACAATGATGCTTCCTACTCGGGGTCAGCTTGAAGGGAGAATGATAGTGACTGCTTACGAACACGGGCTGGACAATGTTACCGAGGAGGCTGTCTCAGCTGTGGTCTACGCGGTGGAGGTTGGTTTGCTGGTGTCAAAAACACTCCTATAGATTGAATGTGCGGCTTGTGTGTGTTATTCAGAGTTAGTACTGCAAGAAAAGAACTAAAATGTAACTCTGATTTCAGAATTGCCTTGCTGAAATTGTTTCCTCTTGAGGGGAGAAACATCACAATCCAAACAGTTGCTTTCAGTTAACAGACTAAGCTTTTCAGAAACGTTACTGGTGGCATAACACTTTTGATGTTTAACTTGTCAACACTGGGAGAGTTTTTAAGCAAAAAATTGAGATTGAGAATCCTAAAGATTAAAATAACTTGATTTTGCTGTGGTACAGCATTTGAAGAGCATTACTAGGTGTGGTGTCTGAACCGTGGGATTCTGTCTCAGCACACTCTTCCGTTCATTAATTTTACTCATTCAGTTACTAGACAAAACTTCCACTGGGGTCTACACAGGTACTGACAGGTGACGTTGGGTCTTTCCTTTCGATTCTCTGGGCCTCTCTTTCCTAGCCTGTACCTCAGATTATAATAGCTATCTCATGAAGTTTTAAGTTACAAAGGGTACCATGGTGTCCTGACATGAGATGGTCTTATTGGTATAGTTGGAATGCCGTGCCCCCTGGCTCTGCTGTCAATAATGGTAGTCTGGGACTAGTCTGTTCTCACAGACAGTCTCTAACCGTCTCTTAGGCTTCACAAAGGTGAAGAGATGTTAAATACCTAATATCTATTTATTTCCTGTATATATCTGTCTTTTATGTGGCTTTTGAGAGAGCCAGGGTTCTATATATGCAAGGATTTTAGTAGATTGGGCACTATAACCAACATATTCCTGATCTTAAAACATTTTGTACCATTTTCAAACAAGCTTCAAGGTAGTTTGCTACTTTAAAAAATTACTTGTTTTTGTACTTATATTTAAAGCTATCTGAAAATCATTTTTGAGAGAGAGGAGCCAATTTAGAGGTACAAAGATTTTAATAAATTTCCGAAGAGCAAGCTCGTCTTAAGTAGAACTGGATAAAAACGTGCCTCTCCCTTCACTCCCTGCTAGACTCGCCCACTCTGGTGTGGCCTGTGGCTTTTTAGGGAGCATTCGTTTGGCTTCAGCACTTGCTTGCCTTTCTCACATCTCCATTCACTCAGTCCCAATAAACATTGTTTGGTCAATGGGAGTTTTATGGTTTGCTTTTAAGAGGAGTTCATGCTATTTTTCTTTTTTTTTTTTTCTTGTTTTTACAGAATCACCTTAAAGATATACTGACATCAGTTGTGTCAAGAAGGAAAGCTTACCGATTACGTGATGGTCATTTTAAATATGCCTTTGGTAGTAATGTGACTCCACAGCCATACCTGAAGAATAGTGTAGTAGCTTATAACAGCTTAATAGAAAGGTATGTGAAGTTTCTTGTGATTTTTGCATCCATCCTTTCTAGTTGGCTACGCTGCTGCTGCTGCTAAGTCGTTTCAGTCGTGTCCGATTCTGTGCGACCCCATAGACGGCAGCCCACCAGGGTCTGCCATCCCTGGGATTCTCCAGGCAAGAACACTGGAGTGGGTTGCCATTTCCTCCTCCAATGCATGAAAGTGAAAAGTGAAAGTGAAGTCGCTCAGTCGTGTCCGACTCATGTGACCCCATGGACTGCAGCCCACCAGGCTCCCCCGTCCATGGGATTCTCCAGGCAAGAGGACTGGAGTGGGGTGCCATTGCCTTCTCCGCTGGTTACGCTACTCTTATGTAATAGACCACCGTTAAATAATTGGTTGTTGAGTTTCTGTGAGTCTAGGGTATGTCTGAGAGCACTAGTTTTATTTTCTCAAGTTGCTTCCTTGCATAACTGGTGAATTCTTTTGGTGCTCTATAGATCAGAAGTGAAGTTGTAGAGTTTGGCTGCGGCGTGTGGTTTAACGTGAGCCCCACTATCTCAGGGCGGTGCATCTTGAGGACTCCTGGGGCCGCACCTCCTGGTGGTGGGAGTGGGCCAGTGTCACTCGGAAATGTGGCCTGTGATTGTTAGGTCAAGGTTGGGCTTCTTGATGGTGGGAGGAGGTGTGGTGGGCGTTTCTCCAGGTCCTCATCTGGCGTTTGTTGCTGGAGCTCAAGATGGTGGCCTGGGCTGGGTGTCATCGGTTGCTCTTGGCATCCTGTTGTGCAGATCTGGTCTTTCAGCTCCGATCTCTGGAACCTCTCTGCACTCTACTGTGGGCTCCCAGGACCTCTATGCTGTCCTGAAACATCCCTCTGAGATGACCTGGATCACCTTCCCTTTGTTGTCTCTTTTCAGGGAGAAGAGAGGTAGAAAAAAGTGTGATTGGGAAGGCTGGCTGGAGTGGTGATGGGGAAGAAGTAGCTGGCAGGGAAGGCAGGTGGCGTGATCGTGGTGGGATGTGAGGCGGGACAGCGGGCAGGGAGCCGGGGCAGACGGTGCTGACGCCGCAGGGGGCCTGCACTGTGCTTGGTTCATGGCTCTGCAGACCTCGACTCAGCTCACGAGGCTGTTTGAAGAGCAGCGGCTTAGACTGGGTTCACTGTTTCAGACGGCCAGAGGTGAAGGTTTATGTTCTCAGCCTCATTCACGTGTATCTGTTGTGGATTATTTGTTCTCCTTTGCGAGTCATTCGTCTTGAGGGAGAAACAGCCCCTTGTGTTGGGTGAGTGCTGGAGCAGTGTCTGAGCCTGCCAGGCCTCCGGCCACCCTCTCTCCCTGCCAGCCTGTCCCTAAGGCTCCTGCTTCATTCTTGGCCACCTGTTCTCCATCAGGGCTGCCTTTGGCTGGCGCCGAAACCCACGCTCACAGCCCACTTGTGCTTTCCTCCGAGTTCCGTCCTCGCTGTTTGACCTGTGTGTCCTCCAGAGTGGCAGAGCTTATCTCCTACTGTATAATGATACGAAAATCATGCTTGTCTTCCCAGTCATATCTGGGTTCTATTTGGGGAACTTGGCAAAATTTGGATGCGTTTTCTCTACCCCCCTAGTTTTGCCTGTCGCTTCTTTTGTGCTTTATCTTCTTTCCTCGCTTGTTATTTTTTCATCCTGTTGTCTTAGTTTCCTCTCCAGGTCAGTTTGCAATTTCATTTTCCTTTAATTAGGGTCTATTATTTTCTTCTACCTAGAAGCCCCTTAAGGGCAGGAAACAATTTTGACTCTGTATCCTGATTTAACAAATATTTTGACACTTGTGGAGGGAGGGGGGTAAGTGCAGTTGCACTGCATTTTATTTGAAGCCCCAGAGATGGGCTGCCTTTAAAAATGAAAATTGTAGGTTATTCATGTATAACACTGGCTGAAAAATAATTGGATTTCTGGTTCATTTTGAGATATATATTATAAGAAGTTTTCTAGCAGACTGTCCCTGTCCTGGTTGTTCAGTGGTTTTCCTCTTTCTTACTGGGACTGTTTCTGGCACATTTCGTTTCCAGCCCTCCAGCCTTCTCTGCTCCTTGTGCCGGTCAGAACCCAGCGTCCCACCCGCCCCCTGATGATGCTGAGCAGCAGGCGGCCCTCCTGCTGGCGTGTTCTGGGGACACACTGCCCGCGTCTCTGCCTCCAGTGAACATGTACGACCTTTTTGAAGCTTTGCAGGTAACTCTTGGCACCTTAAGGTTTATCTCGATTTATGGATAGGTTCAAAGTTTCTTCAAGTCTACAAAGATAATATTCACTAGCTTTCCCATTTCTTGACTTGTTTTTCAGTTTTTATTGCTATTAAAGTTATTGTTTGTTATTAATACTAGCCTTATTTTCAAATCCTGCTCTCAGGAATCCTTCCTAACTTACCTCCCCCATTTCTCACCTTTCCGGTGAAAGGAGAAAAAAAAACTCCTTGTTCCCTTATTTCTCCTTCAGAGCCTTGTTATTTCCTTGTTTTTTTGTTATGTTTTGGGTTTTATTAAGTTAACAGGTTTGTGTCTTGTGTATGAGTGCTTTGTTGATATAAACCTTACTTTCATTTTCTGTGTACTGAAGTATAATTGGAGACATGCTGATGTTTTTATCCCAGGTACACAGGGAAGTCATTCCTACCCATACCGTATATGCTCTCAACATTGAAAGGATCATTATGAAACTCTGGCATCCAAATCACGAAGAGCTGCAGCAAGACAAAGTCCATCGCCAGCGCTTGGCAGCCAAGGAGGGGCTTTTGTTCTGCTGAATTAGGATTTGATGGTGTGGGACCCTCAGCAACCTCATTGATTATTGAATTGAATGTTTTGGGGATTCACATTTCAAGACTTAAGTGTATAGTGTACATATAATCTTTCCTATGGAAATGAGACAGTACATTTTGTGTTGCTACTGTGACGCCATTAATATAAATCTGATTTTGATAATGACCCATATCTCTCTTGTGTATGTGTGTGTGTTCCCAATTATGGGACTAGGCACTGAGAAAGTTCTGTGCCTGGAATAGCGATGTTTGGGCATCTGAGCCCTAGTATCCTATGGTCTTCATGTGAGGTAGGTGACATTCTAGAACAAAGAAGCTGTTATAATTTTGTCTCCACAATCAGGAGGATGTCTGTTTGTTCAGAGACATCATGTATTCTGTATCTGGCAAGTCTAAAATCTCTGCTTTTCTCCTGAAGAACTGTTTTTTCTTAAACTGCTTTAAACAAAGTGTTAAAAGTTGGTTATCTTTGTTAGTCATCAGTTTAGTATACTTTTTTTTTGTGACCAGTTTTAACAGATACAGTTGCCTATTACAATATCATAGAAAATAAGACTTAGAAATATTATGCTGTTCGATAAGATAAAGTCTCTTCTTTAAAAACCAAATGAGAATAATCTCTTAGGATGTAATTAACTTTATAAAAATATCTTCTCATAATTCCTTTCTTTTAGAGTTGTTAGGCCCAAAGACTTTGATTGGTAGGTTCATCTGTTCCTATAGACGTCTTTAAGAAGTTCAGGTAAACATACTGGATTTATACTTGGTTAATTCTCCTGTTCTTGTGAAATATCCTTCCAAATGGCAGTGTTACTAATAACCAAGTTTGTTTCTTAAAAGATATGTTGCTTTTTTTATTCAAGAGATGTTATAGGTAGATACACTAGAATATACAGATGGGTTTAAGTAGGTCTAAATAATATATGTGTAGATAAGTATGTGTGGTTCAATATCTGGATCTGTGCATTTGTTTTTGTATTTTAAATGCAACAAATAAATCTTTTGGGGGAAAACTTACATAACGAATACTGCCTTCAGAAATATGAAGAGCCTTGCTTTATGAGATCTTAGCAGAAACTTTTCAAAAGAATGTATCAGAAAGATAAAAAACAGGTTCCAATTAAGGTGTGTCATCGCTTCCTTTTGTGATACATAGATTAAGACAAAAAAATAAATAGCTTAGTTTCAGTTCTTGGCACAACTCTGAAAAGTCATTTAGAGTTTTGGATAACTCAAGAATTTTTAGGATTTCTAAGAACTTGAACTGATACCTAAGTGTGTATAGTGGATCCATACTATATCTTGAGCCTCAGTGCTAAGTGTGTATTACATTTCATGTGCTCCATAGATGGAGAGACACCTAGACGTCTTGAACATGCCCTGCTGCTCATTACAAGGGCAGGTTCCCACTGAAATCCGTGTAGCAGTGGATCTCCAAAGAGAATTCCTCACTCCTCTATAGGACCTGGCCTAAATCCCTACTCACCATTCTGGTGGGACCAGAGGACACCAGAGGACTCCCAAGTTTTGGGCCTACACTCTTAAGGTCTGCTTTCCATGCCAGTTTTCCTCAAGTATCATTTTATACAGTGGAGAGATGAGGCTAGGGGCACGGCAGGCAGGTAGAGTCATTGATACTTAGGATTTTTCAAGATAGACTCTCTGATTCAAATATTTCAGTTCCACCAAACACTGCCTCCAGCTCTAGCTCCATTTTGGGATCCTGAATGCAGTGCATCTTTTATAATTAGGTTCTTAAGAAATCATGAGTGCTTATTGTCAGGCATCATTCAGAAAAATAACTGCTTCAGAGAGGAAAAAGGCAATTAGAAACCAGGTAATTTCAGGCTTAGAATAAAGCTTATTTTTCCTTTAGAGATTTAAGTAATTCTTTAAGCTATAGGTGTTATCATTGTTCAAAACCAGATTTGGTAAGGCCCGCCTCTCTACCAGGCACAGATGCCGGTTTAGCACACATTCTTACCACCTTCATCACCCATTCCTGGGATCAGTCAGGCACACAGTTCCTCTAGCCCTTCTCCCATTGCCTGAAGGGATTAGCATGTTGCTGATCAGATTTCATGAAGTGACTTCTAAGTGATTGCTCCCTTTCACCATGTAAAAATGCCTATGTTTCATCATGTCTTTGACTTAAACCAAAAATTCCTCCAGTTTGAATAATGGTTTGGGAGTCAGACTTAGATGCTATGGTCAACAGATTGGTTCAGCATTCAATATTCATGGCTTAATAAAGGAAAAATGCCTAGATTATTCTTGGAGTGTAGACTAATATTTAATCAAATCAACTGGCATGGTAGTTACTAAAAGCACAATATGAAAAGGCATATGGATTCATCATACTTTCATTTTAAAAAATATTTATCAAAACAGGACCAAGTTTTCTATTCATCAACCTGCTAGCATGTTTCCATTCTTTTAAATTTAATATCCCTTTATGGATTTCCTTCATTGATTGGTAACATACCATTCCTGAGAGTAGTCACCAGACATGACTGAGGGAAAAAGGTATTTTTGCTGGGGCCCTTTCCCCCACCTTTAAAAGCCAGTTGGAAACCACACATGTTTACCTTTAAAGACACCAACAGTAATTACATTGTCATCCCATGAACAGACTTTTTTATTCAAGGGTATAATATATTTCTCCACCAAACTGAGTGAGAATAAACTGTAAATGAGAGTTTGAAATGTGACTTTTTAAAATGCTAGCAGATAATAAAACACCAGAGTCTATTGTCTTTATTATCAAAGTTTATTGTTAGAGTCAGTTCCTATCTACTGGGGAGTACAACTATGTCTCAATATGTGCTATAGTAACTCTAGGGTAATAGCCATTCTGCAAAATAGTTGTACTGGGGCTCTGTTAGGCATAGATCATAAGTCAGT
This sequence comes from Cervus canadensis, assembly GCF_019320065.1. NCBI lineage: Eukaryota > Metazoa > Chordata > Mammalia > Artiodactyla > Cervidae > Cervus > Cervus canadensis. Next base: position 1,884,541 of record NC_057387.1, read on the forward strand.
GGAAGAATGAGCCCAGAAAACCCTGACAGTAGAGCCATTACTCTAGGAAAAATTCCAGTGCTATGCAACCTGTAAGGCGTCATCTACCAGCTGACGATGAGGCTCAAGGAGGTGTTGGTGGGATGAAACAGGAGTTGAACCCATTTTCTACTCTTCTCTGCAAGACAACTATGGCTCCAATGCAGGAACCAAAAACCAGGTCTTACAAAATCCTTTAAGCTCCCAAAACAAAACAGGACATAAAGAGGAAAGGGCCAGGAACCAGGATAGTGGAGGATAAATTAAGTGGAATTGGAGGGAATGAAAACTTATGGAATGAAAAGTAGCTGGATTTAGATGCCATTTGAGATGATAAAGAATACAGTGCAGGTAAAAGCAAATGAGGAAACAATTCAAACTTTGAAAAGTATTCAGACACCAAAAGTTAAAGTTCCCCTCTTGGAGGAAAACTGGTTTTAAAAAATGAGGAAAGTGGGTCACTAATAGGAATGAGTACCTGAGTAGAAATAGGTGTTTCAGGATGCCAAGAATATTATAATATATAAATGAGCTGGGTCTATAGGAAGGAAAAGTGGTTATGGTAGCCTGTTATCCAGATCTGACATTGGAATGATGTTTCTAGCAATGGCTTTGTCTATGAGGTTCTGGCATATTTTTTTTGTAGCATAGGTAGCTTTGATGGAATGTTTTCATAACACTCAATTTATGTGGGAATGCAAATTACTATAGTGTAAAATTTCAAAGATCTCCCACCTATTTCTGCGGGATAGAAGATTAGAAGTCCTGAAACAGCTGTGGCTAAAGGCCCAAGCCCTCTTACCACCCTTGTGATGAAAATATTAAAGGAATGAACCAAACAGTATCAGGTGAGTCAATGAGCATTGTACCATGTAGACAGCAGATAATTTATGGTGACTTCTGCAGGCAGCCTGAGAAACAGAAAAGCTTGTGTACTAAATGCTACCCTATCATTAAATATAATAATAACAAAAAACAGGGCCATTAAATGAGACCCTAGAAAAGTCTAGCTGCCAACCAGATTGGGAAGATAAATAGCATAGTTTATTTTAATCTGTGTCTTCCATACTAACCTAGTTTGTCTGTAGAAAAGCCATCTGCTGGCACTAGGCCAGTATGTCTGAATTTTGTCATTATTAGCATCTCATTTTTCCAAAAAAGGAAATGTGTAAGTAGCAGGTGTACATAAAGGACCATTTCTACAAAGCCTTCTCTGCAGTCTTGACCTGTGTAGGGACAGGTTCTACTGAGGAAGCATTTTTAGAGGCAGAAGGAAAAACATTAACTTGAGGTTTTCTCCAAAGAAAGAATACCAGTGGAGTTGGGCCCATATGATGAGTTTCTTGTTGGTGTTGAACAAAGGTCTCTTCTCTAGGAAATACGTTTGTTCACACCTATTTACAGGTTCTATAAATGTAATTTCTAAAACAAGAAGTAGAAGCAGTTTCTTTTCTAATCACGTCTCTGATGCAGTGAAGGGTCCTCCACTTTTCGGACTCCTCATGGTGTGGGATGGGGTTGGGCTCTATCCCAGGGCCGGATGCCCAGGCTGCTGTCCAGACCTGGGTTATTTCAAGCACCACGGCTTTTTCCTGCTTCTCCCTGTGCATTCAGGCTGCGAGGAATCTTCTTGAACATTTTCCTCCCCAACTGTTCCAAACACAGTTCTATTTGCTAGAAAACAGAACGTAAGTGTGAGTTAAACTTTGGATTTTAGACACCGTATAACTTCATGAACATAATTATTCCATTAGTCACATTTCCAAACAGATGAGAAAAGGCCATTTTATGCCTGTATGTCTCCTCTCAAATGTCTTGTTCACTGGTAATCCTGTCTACTTCTGTAATTTCCTCAGCTCAAACCCAGGGCAACTGTACAGAGAACTGTGGCTGTCAGGATGAGCCAGGACTCATGGTCCTGATGGGACGTAAATGCAGAGCCTGTGTCCACAGCTGTGCCCCGGCCTTGTTTTCTTCCTTTTGACAGGTTTTGATCCAGTCCTATGTGTAGCATATACCTTAGAAAATTAAAAATACACAAAAATGTCATCTGCTTAAAATCCTTCAAGCTAGGCTTCAGCAGTACGTGAACCAAGAACTTCCAGATTTACAAGCTGGGTTTCAAAGAGGCAGAGGAACCAGAGATCAAATTGCTAACATCTAATGGATCACGGAGAAAGCAAGGGAGTGCCAGAAAAACATCTACTTCTGCTCCATTGACTACGCTAAAGATTTTGACCGTGTAGATCACAACAAACTGGAGAATTCTTAAAGAGAGATGGGAATACCAGACTACCTTACCTGCCCACTGAGAAACCCGCATGCAAGGCAAGAAGCCACAGTTAGAACTGGTCATGCAATACCTGACTGGCTTCAAATTGGGAAAGGAGTACATCCAGGCTGTACATTTAACTTATATGCAGAGTGCATCATGTGAAATGCCAGGCTGGATGAATCACAAGTTGGAATCAAGATTGCCAGGAGAAATATCAACAATCTCATATATGCAGATAAAACCACTAATAGCAGAAAGTGAAGAGGGACTAAAGAGGCTCTTGATGAGAGTGAAAGAGGAGAGGGAAAAAGCTGGCTTGAAACTCAACATTAAAAAGAACTAGGATCATGGCATTTGGTCTCATCACTTCATGGCAGATAGAAAGGGAAAAAGTAGACACAGTGACCAGTTTTCATGGGCTCCAAAATCACTGCAGACAGTGACTGCAGGCATGAAATTAAAAGACTCTTGTTTCTTGGAAGGAAAGCTGTGGTAAACTTAGCATATCGAAAAGCAGAGACATCACTTTGCCGACAAAGGTCTGTATAGTCAAAACTATTATTTTTCCAGTAGTCATGTATGGATGTGAGATGATGATAATTGTGCTCAGTTGTGTCCTGACTTTTTGTGATCCCACCAGGCTCCTCTGTCCATGGAATTTTCCAGGCAAGAATACTGGAGTAGGTTGCCATTTTCCTCCCCCAGGGGATCTTCCTGACCAGGGATCGAATCTACATCTCTTGTGTCTCCTATTGGCAGGCAGATTCTTTACCACTGCACCACCCAGGAAGCTGCAGTCCAAGGGACTCTCAAAAGTCTTCTCCAGCACCACAATTCAAAGGTGGCTGAGCAGCGAAGAACTGATGCTTTTGAACTGTGGTGTTAGAGAAGACTCTTGAGAGTCACTTGGACTGCAAGGAGATCAAACCAGCCAATCCTAAAGGAAATCAACCCTGAATATTCATTGGAAGGACTGTTGCTGAAGCTGAAGCTCCAATACTTTGGCCACCTGATTGGTGAAGAACTGATTTGGCCACCACTTTGGCGAAGAACTGACTCATTGGAAAAGACTGATGCTGGGAAAGATTGAAAGCAAAAGGAGAAGAGGGCAGCAGAGGATGAGATGGTTGGGTAGCATTAGCGACTCAATGAACATGAATCAGAGCAAACTCTGGGAGAAAAGTGGAGGACAGGGGAACCTGGAGTGCTGCAGTCCATGGGGTCACGAAAAGTCAGACACAACTTAGCGACTGAACAACAACAACAATGGGGTGGGGGAGGAAGGTAAATGTAAAAATTCACTATAACTCAAAGTTTGATATTCAATGGATGCAGTATAATGGTTAACAGGCTGAATTCATAAAGGGAGGCTGAATTCATGGAGAGTAAGATTAGAGAACATGAGGGGGGAAAAGCAATTTTGGTGATTTTGACTGTAAGAACTTCTAATTGGCTCTGTAATTCTGGGGATCTCAGAATAACACTGGGGATTAATGTTAGGAGTACAATTTGATTTGAGCTTCCCTTGTGGCTCAGCTGGTAAAGAATCTGCCTGCAGTGCAGGAGACCTGGGTTCGATCCCTGGGTTGGAAAGATCCTCTGGAGAAGGGAAAGGCTATCCACTCCAGTATTCTGGCCTGGAGAATTCCATGGACTGTATAGTCCATGGGGTTGCTGCAAAGAGTTGGACACGAGTGACTTTCACTTGATTTGGGGGCAGGGAAGGAGATTTAAATCACTCTTCAACTTACGCAGCATGAATTGGGGGTGTCTGACAGGAGATTTCTCTTAGCATTTCATTTAGAGAAAGAAGCAAGTAGGATGGAAATACCTAATTATACCTTACAGGAAAGAAAAAATTATCAAGATACATTTAGTCCTTTTTAAAAGGAGTGTTCTCTTCATATTAAACACTGTCTAGAGGAACAAATGAACAAATTAGGGAAATAAGAACAAGAAAGGAAAATGAAATATGTTTGTTCTCTGTACATTGCCCACTGTAGGTGGTCACTTTCCTCTCTCAGGGGTGTGGGGGAAGAATCACTCTACTTGTTGGGTAGTCCTCCACTCCCAGCGTCCTATTAAAGCTGTGGCCCTTCTATATTAACTCTGAAAATTCCAGGCCTTATTGTCCTCAGACTTCACTTACTGGAGTCCTAGATAAGCATTCTGGTTTCTTTTTTGGAACAGAGTTTCAGTTTAAAAATATCACCCTTCAGGTGTCTGTGAAATTATCCTAATTGTTTATTCCATGTGAATGTAGTCATGAGAATAAGATGATGCTTTAAAACAGACTTTTGATGTCCCAGGGTAAAGCAAACATAAGCTATTTCTTTCATTGCCCATTGGGCTACTGCAGACTACCCCAGGACGGAAACTTGAGACCCAGGAGAGACAGTTCGAAGGTGCACACGTCCTTACATCCCAGCCCTACAGGCTAGCCAAGGTGAGCACAGTTGCTTCAAGTGAATCAGGTACACACGTTGGCTCTATATATTTAGCATGATTCATATGGGGAAGAAAAATTTTGGTTTTGCAGACAAAACTTTTTGTTAATGGAGTCATGTCAAACTATGCTCCTTCAGGATTAAATCATTTCAGCATTATGGCACTCAGATTAAATGTTCAGGCAGCTCACTCGTTGTTCACTTCATGCATGATACAAAATACCATGAGATAAGCCAGGCAACCAAAGTTTCATATGAAGGAGGAAATGCTGATGGCCTGCTACCTGCAGCATTGCACTGTGGGTTCGAAGAGCTCTCAGAAACAAAGAATGGCAAGAGGAAAGGGTGTTCGCAAAACCCCACACGGCCCGCGGGAAGGCGCCCCGCGCCCCCTCCGGCTGCTTACCTCGCTTTCCCTCAGTGCCTCTCCGCCAGGCTCTCAGGGTCACACTCCTTGGGCGGGTCCCCTCCGCCCGGCAACTCGCTCTCGATCTCCCACAGCACGTCATCCTCATCCTCTAGATTGCTGGAGATGTGGCACTTCTTGAACCCTTGGACGATGGACTCGCTCGAGATGCTGTTCCACGCCACCATGACCCACTCCAGAAAAAGGCCCAGCGGCGGCTTCTTGGCGTTCCCGGTGGGGCTCAGCGCCAGGTTGCCCGCCAGGAGCCAGTTGGAATACTGGGCCCGGACACTGTCATTCAGCGGTTTGTAGACCACCACATCCAACACCTGCAGCTGCGAGGTCAAGCCTCCCGGGATGATGACCATGTCGGTGTTCATGCTCTCCATGGAGCTCTTCACCGAGTCGGTGGCGTGGCCCCGGAAGCCGTTCAGGATCAGCAGCCCTCGCTGCTTGGGCACCGCGCCCGTCCTCCGCCTCCACACCACCTCCAGCCAGTCCTGCATCAGGTCCTCCGTCATCCAGCCGTACCGGTGGCAGCGGATTTCCATGCCACTTGGGAACTTCCCGGGGGGGATGTACGTGCCCCTCAGAATGATATATGGAGGTAACTTCCTCCCATCAGCCAAGACACCAAGCATGGCTGTGATTTTCAGTTTCTCCCTCCCTGGCGTCTTGACCAAGACAGGCTTTTCCCCCTGGTTGTCTACAGTCACCCTCGAGGGCACCTCTAAGCAAATGGGCGTCTCGTCTGCATTTCCCATCTGAGCCACCTGGTAGTCGTGTGCCCTGCGCAGAGCCAGGACGCTCCGCTGGTAGGTAACAAGCTTCTCGGTCAGGTCTTCGGGCAGCTGCTGGGGCACGGGCACCTTATGCCGCAGAGACAAGTCATACCTCCGCATCATTCTTCGACACCAACCCAAGCTAGCCTTGAACCCTTTCTCTGGAATGTTCATCTCCTGGGCGATCTCCAGAGCTTTCAGCTGCATGGCCTCCCTGGTGATGGGGTCCCCTTTGGCCTGCATGTATCGCACGTACTCGGCCACGCGCTGGTCCACCAGGGCGAAGCGCCCGTTCTTGGGGCCGCGGAAGGCACGCCGCATGGCGTGGGCGTTCTGCAGCTGCGGCTTCACTTTGCGCCAGTCGCGGACGTTTTTCTCCAGCACCCCAAACTGCTTGGCCGCTTGGCAGTTGTTGGTGCTCTCCGCGTACTCCACCACCATTAACTTGAAACCTGCGTCGTAACTGCGGCGCATGCCCCGGCTGAACTGGAACTTCCCGGCCAGGTCGTCGGCCGAGAGGTCGTACCCGGGGAAGCCCATGGCCATGTAGAAGGGGTACCCCTCGCCCCACTCAGGCAGCTCTGTGATGTCCCGAGGCAGACGGAGGCCAAAGCCATCCAGGTGCTGAGGCTGGGGAAACTGCGCGGCTGCGTTCATCGGGCCCGCCCAATCTGGAGGCTTCAGGTCGGATTCTTCCTTTTCTGGAAGACATACAGGGAGGGGTGAAGATAGTGCCCATGGGTACAACGATTTGGGGGTCATTCCTTGATTTGTTTTTGGTCAAAATACCGAGACTACCTCAATCTGAAGCTCACTAGACGCAGTCACTTTAATTACCGATACTTCCAAAGTCCTCACCCCTTTGCCAGTTCCCGTAGATTACCACATCTAATTCTCACAGTAACTGTTTCTTTACTCTGTCTTTGCAGATGAGTGTAGAAAAATTAGGTAACACGTCAAGGTGGCAAAGCCAGGAAGTGACAAGGGCTGGAAACAACACGGGCACCATGCTTGAGTAATGCGCTAACTGTGAGGGTCACGCTGGGTGGGAAGCCAAATACAACCCATTCTACACACAGTATTACAGAATTTGTATCATCATGAACCGAATCATATCCCTTAAGGCAGAAGTATGGTTTTTGCAAACCCATGTCAGAACTGGGTTTCACTGTATGTTTCTATTTAGAAAGTGGTCACAGAAATTGAGTATTACTCAGGGATATTACCATATCTCACCAAAACTAAGAACCCATCGATTGCAAGATGCACCATTATATGCCATTAAGGGAAAAAAAAAAAAGCCACTAGTGAAACTAACAGGCCATCAGTTTTAAGTGTTAGTCACTCAGTTGTGTCCAACTCTGCGATGCCATGGACTGCAGCCCAGGTTCCTCTGTCCACGGAATTCTCCAGGCAAGAATACTGGAGTGGGTTGCCATTCCCTTTTCCAGGGAATCTTCCCCATCCAGGGATTGAACCTGGGTCTTCGGTATTGCATGCAGATTCTTAACTGTCTGAGCCACCAGGGAAGACCCATCAGTTTTAAGAAGCATTCTCAATTGCAGAGATGTTAAAGTGATGAGGGAAATACATCTTTTAGAATCAATGAAATACGGCATTTTAAACTATTACTTATAGAGAGAAGGTAAATAAAATCGCTCTGGCTGTTGGGAAGCTGTATTTATCCAACTCCTGCTCTCCAGCTATGTTCCTTGGTACAACACTGTGTGCTTCTTTAGACGTATTTGCTCAAATGTGCACTATAGCTGCTATTGCTTTTTCTATCCAAGATGAAGCAGACAGGAAGTCAAGTAAATAACCCTGGATGCATGCTTTGTCACGCTGTTTTCTTTAGCTTTCAGAAGCGTGTGGTATGCTACCAAGGCACTCAAGATGTGCACTGGACCAATACAAACTTCAATTTCATTCACCTGCGTATGAGGTTGCATGTTGAGATTTATAACCTGCAGGTGACAGATGAAGAAATGGACAATCAGAGAGATGGATGAAGTTGCCTAAGGTCACACAGCATGGAAAACAAGGAGATTTTGAAACTCCAAAGCCCATAGTCTTTCTGCCTCAGAACCTTGCCTTACTCTTAAATACCCCACAGAATGTACCTTAATGTAAACTTAAAATCCATCTTCATAATTCTACCATTGGATGCCTTCTGCATTGGGTTAATCATAGTACCTGCAAAGGTTCCTCCTTGGAGCTGCCATTCGTCAGAATTCTGAGATTCCTCCTCCCTTTCCAACCGAGTGATCATGTCAGGCTTAGGGAATGGGAATTCTGTTTACAGGAAATAAAACAGGTTAACAGCTGTGTTACTGTCTTGGAGAATTGCCAAAATAAGTACTTTGTAATACTTAAGCAAACCTCCCCTCCACTCTCACCCCACTACAGTCTTCTCAGTATGGAGATTTATGAAAGGCAGTAGAGAAGGATTCAGGGATACTTAAAGAAAAAATATGATGGGAAATAGGTCTGTCCAAGGGAATTTATGGATCTCTGCTAATGAGGGCCCGTACTAGCAATGACAAAAAGGAACTGCATTTAGCAGGGAAGTGGGTGTATGCAGCCACTGATCTAATGAGCATTCCAGTACCTGCATGAGCCAAGTGGGAAAATCCCTCCAAATGGTTAGATTCTAATAATATCAGTGCTGGGAGGGAAGCAACAAGGATTCTTCGGGGATATGTCCCCAAGCTTCTGAGGCTGACAGGATAACAGCGAGGCCTGCCTTCTCTCCTAGGAATGTATAAAGTACAGGCCCAGATCCACGGTGACATTTCTTAGATTATGTCTTATTTTTTCTTTTTTTGATGAGTATGCCTGGGTTGAATGAGGATGGTTCTGAGAGCTGGCATGAGCTGCTGAGTAGGAGGACACAATATTTATATCCTGCCCAAGTCAAAAACAGGAAATTAAATGGGCACAGGCATTGAGGGGACAGAGCCCAGGTTCAGGAGAGAGGTATGTTGGATACACCTGAGAAGAGAGACATGGAAACAATTCTCTGGGCTCAGAGCTTCTAAGAGACAAAGGAAAACAAAGTTTTACCCAGAGACAGGACAGTTTCATAATTCATCCTCATGACCTCCCGGTAGAGAGCCTTTTGTTGCTCCGTCAAAACTTCCCACTCCTCATCGGAAAAATATATGGCCACCTCATCGAATAGGGCCGGCACCTGCAACAGTGAACAGGCTTTTCTCAATGACTAGTCAGCACATGCAGACACAGTTCACACACCATTATCTCACAAGGGCCGGCCTGGGCCCGGAGACACATCTGTGCTCACATGGCTCCAAGAAGCAAAATCTGGATGTCAACAAGGCCCTCTGTGCCCTGCTGAGTGCTTGCCACACTCTCATTCACAGATAAGGAGAGCAGAACCTTGAGATGAAAACTCCCCACCATGGATCACCAGGTCGAGAGACTGGATCCTCACACGAAGCAGGGAGAGCTGATCACAGCTCAGCCCCCACCCAGAGCCAGAGTCGACCACGTGAAGGAACACCCTGAGACAGTTCCCCTGCCAACACAGCCCTGCTGTCTCCCTCAGCCACAGAGCCTCAGACCATGTGGGTGCTGGGGGCTGCCTGGGCACTAGTATCCATTTCCAGAGCACTTGCCCCAGTGTATGCCTCAGAACCCAAAGCCTCTCAGCAAGGAGCCCGTAAGAGAAGGGCCCTCATCAGGCCTTTTCCAATCCACAAGAGGATGAGGAGGAAGAGAGAAGGGCTAATCAGAGCTTCAATTTTTGTAATGAGATACTAGAGCAAACTGGTTTGCTTTGATGCCTAGACCCACAGCAGAAAGTCCTAAAGACACAGCTCCACTCCCCTCTCCCGTACCTCCCCGACACTACAGGCCAGTGGGAAGGGGTGCTCACGTGGCCGAATGCAGCCAAGCCACCCAGACCAACCTCCTCTTGTTCAGCTCTTTCCTTTCTTTTTACTATGTGTCATCTTTCAGTCATTAAAAATCCTATTCCAAAGCTCATCATAGTCAGTGGTAAGGCATCACTGGGCTGCTGCGTTCAGAGCTATTTCCCCTGGTGCAGTCTAGGGCCTGGGGGGATCATGATGATGTTTTGCATCAGCTTAGAAAAGTTCAGTGTCTGCACAGCCTGCAGCTTCTTCAGGTGTCTGGCCATCAGTCACTTAGACCGCCTGGCCTTTCCGCCTTATCCACAAAGCTCACCCCACCCCTCCACACCTCACAGCCCCTTCCACATAGGGAGAATTTCCTGAGAAAGGCCCTATAACTGCTTCATTTATCCTCCCCCCCCCCACCCCCACACCCGCAACCCCATTTAATCCAGGAGGAAACTGGCTCAGAGCAGCCTTGTTTCTGGTCTAAAATCACATAGCCAATAAACAGTAGGGTTGAGGCTGGGACCTGGGATGTCTGACTTCACGGCTCCGGCCCTTACACAGGGCAGAATGGCCTCCCTGGTGCCCAACTTGCATGGTCTCACTTCCACCCCCACACACTCAGTGGAACTTAGCTCCTGCAGTTCCTTGAACAAACCATTCCCCACCCCTCCAAAGACCAGGAGGTCTCCATACATGCTGCTTCAGAAGTCTTCCCCATTCTTGGCCTGGCTGACACCCACCCACCTTCCAAGATTCAGCCCAGATATCCTGTTCTCTGGGCAAGCTGGCCTCACCCTGGGCTGTGTCCCTTGTAAAGCCCTGGGCTCAAGGCTCTGGGGCACCTATCACACGGCAGGATCCTCTTAGTTTTCCTGTCTGACTCTTCCACTAGAGTGTCAGCTCACTGAGGGTAGAACATGGGCTTATTTTGTTTTCTTCCCCTAAGCCTAGGACACTTCCTGTAGAAAGTAATCCCTTGAAAGTGTGTTTTTGAGTCAAAGATTTAAGTATATACTCTCTGGACTTCGCTTCTCTTGTCCTACCTGGAATAGTTTCAAATAATCATTAAAATTTATCTGTCACAAAACTGAGCCTACTCTTTGGAGTAAGAATGGACAAAATGCCTAGAGTAAAATACCAGGAGGTATAACGGATTGGTCTCTGGGCTCTGCTCAGAGTTCATCAATCTGGAAAGCCAGGCAGCTAGGAATTTTCCATCCCACCCCATCCCACTTCCCAGGCTTTTGAACAACTCTCCTTTGGCCTTTTCTCTCCCTAGGAAATTTCAGATCTAGGCTACACCTATTTATAGTCCCTTTCCCTCTGCTGATAAAACAGGACACAGGGCTGGCTGTGCCTGTCATTTCAGAAGGGCGATCCCTATCGACACTCACAGAAGGTAACACGTGCCCAGTCTGGTAAAATACAGCAGACCTGGAGTGGTGTGAAGGCACCCGGAGGCTGGGGCTGGATTCGTCTCCTCCCATTTCCGACTGAGCCGCAGAGGGTCCTCAGACGAGCCCCATGATGCGTCAGAGGCGCACATGTCGTGTGGCTTAGCCATTCTCCTCACAGCAACCTTCTGTGAGAACTGAGCCAGCCTTCAGCCAGGCCCTGCTATGCAGGCCTCCCCTCTCTCTACAGAGGCCTTTTATCTGGCCAAGCCCAGCAGAAGGTAAACAGGGCCAGCCCTGGGCCAAACTCAGAAGTCAGGCAGCCAGCGTCCAACCCCTCGACACCCACCCTTGCTTGGCCTCACGGGTAGGGGCCCTCGATCCCTGCCCTTCTCCCTTCCCAGAAGGTCAAGGACTCATCAGATAGGTGTTCTTCCTTTAGCCTGTGTGCGCTGCCTCGCTCGGCCCCAAGAGCCGGCCTTCCAGCATTTATTGAACCATCCGAGAGTACTTACATGCTGCCCAGGCATGCTGACGACGCTGTGTGACCACTCAGCAGACAGTGGGGCTCTTGGGGCAGAGGCCTGGGACCAGTGCATAGATACAGCGCCTGCTGTATGCCAGGCACTGTGTAGGGCACTCCTTCTTGTACTCCTATTGAATCCTTTAGATACACAAGGACACGGGGATCACTACCCCAGTTTTATGGGTGAGCAAACGGCTGATAAGTATCTCGCCCAAGGTCACAGAGTTAGCAAGTCTGACTCTCATGCCCACGCTTTCTCAGCAGGTCACTTAGGCCCCTGCCTCGTGGCAATAGCAAGCCCCAGGGTCCCTTAAGAAAGATGAACCAAGGACTTCTTCCTCAGAGCTACTTAGGAAAGAGCTCAGACTCCAGGGCACAGCATGTACCCCTGGGTGGCTGGCTTGAGCCTGGGCCTGCCCTGCTTCTCTCAACCGTCTCCTCCACTCCCTGACACACGCTGCAGGCTCCAGCGGCAAGAGCTGTCGCTAAACTTCTTCTCCAGTGCCTGTGCTCCTGGCTTCCTAGATAGCAAGATCTTCCCTTCCCTTGGCTGGTTCCACCTCTGCCTAAGACTTGGTTCACAGTACATCTTCCCTTTTCTTTACCTGAAATTGTACTTCTACTCCAATTCTCCCATGCAATATTACCTTTATAGCATGGTTCTTAAGATTGAAAGATTTTATTGATCACCCCAACACAACCTACAGCCAAAACACATATGTAAGAGACAGACTTGATTGTTTTCTTCTCCTAGTTTAATGCCCTGGTGCAGGATTTTTTTCACTCAGCACTGCTGACACTTCTGGCCAGATCATTCTCTGTTTCAGCGGCTGTCCTGGGCATCGCAGATGTACAGCAGCATCCTGGGCCTCTGCCCAGGAGATGCCAATAGGCTCTCCCACTTCCCAAGTTCCACCACAAGTCATGATAACCAGAAATATCTTCACCTAGATGTACCTGGGAGGGGGCAAAACTACCTACTACTCAAGACCAGGTCCTTGCCTGCTTTCTCCAGGAGTTCTCCGGCCTGTAGAAGAGACTGTCCAGACCTGACATCCACCACAGAATTCCAAATACTGTGCAATTAATCAGATTTACTTTCCTGTCTTCCTCATAAAACAAGCATTAATAATTCCACGAGACTAAGGATCCTGTCTTAGTAACACCCAGCACTGTGCTGAGTAGCTGCAGACGGATGGCAGATTGCTTGGATGCCACACATGCCACTCCCCCTCCTCCAGCTCCACTGGTTGCTTCCTTTCCCAGCCAAGCATGGGCTTCACCTTGCTCCTCTCTGTGTTGTCCCAACAGACTCTAATGTTTGCTTCTACTACACCTGTTTTGCATGCTTCTCCATTCTGTCGAAATGTTCTTGGCTGCCCAGTATAGCCTCAAAGCATTGAGTTCTTGCTCAGGGCTAGATGGGATGACTCCTGCGCTCTAAAATCTCCCCAGCTGCAGGGATTAGAACTGAGGAGGACAGCAGCATGGTCTGAAGAGACAGAAGCAGTCCAGTTTCAACAGCTAGACTGGTAAACCCACAGCCCGGAGTCGTATTGTTTTGTTTTTTTTTTTCAAATGGAGTATAACATACATACAACAAAATGCACTACTTTTAAGGTTCCAGCTCAAGAGGCGTTTTTAAGAACAGCAGTCAGTATACATGTGTATCCCAGGGGTAAAGCAGATAACCCTGCAGCACTTTATGCAGTGGGAGGGGAGTAGGACGAGATAGTTTGCAAAGACCATGATTCTCTGAATACATATCTCTCATTGGAAAAAAGCATACTATGTATACTGAGGACGTTCATACACAGTGGAAAACTAAGCAGAGAAAAGGAATGTCATTTGGTGCTTATTTAAAATGTTTACCATGCATGCTGAGTTATCATGAAGTCCAGTAAGTACTGTAAGTAATGTACACAACTGTAACTATAAATCTCTGTTGCATTTATACTTTACATTTTAATTCTATCACACTACAATGTTTGGATATGCTCCCTGCTCACTGCTGCCTACTATCCCAATCCCTCCACCCAGGGCCAGCTGGAAATGCAGTTCTCTCCTGTGTCAACTACTGTAAGAGGTGTTCACACAGAACCAACTGGCCTCATCCCATAAAGCTCTCCTCACATCAGCTCAGTGCCCAAGACTTAAATGGTTTAAGTGGTCCCCTTCAATCAGCAGTAGGTGACAAAGACTTTGTCCTCACCCCAAACTTGGTCAGGCTCCTCTGAGCCCTCTTCTCCACTAGGCCTCTACCCGGGACACATACACACCTGCTATGGTCCACAGCCTGCACAGCCCAGTTTTAGCAAGAATTCCACTAAGGCAGTTTAGAAAGAATCCCCTACTGTTGATGACTCCTCTTAGTAATTTTCCATTCGCTGAGCCCTATGCCCTGTTCCCTGGCTGTAAATCCCCACTTGTCTTTACTGTTGAACTCTCTCCTGTTCTCTTCGCTCTCCTATTGTGACAGTCTTGAAGCCTATCTCAGCAGTTCTGAATATTAATATATTCCTTAGTATATTCCTTATTATCTAAACAAGTGCCAGAATCATTTTTCTTTTACACGTGGGTCAGCAGACATTTAGTTGATATCTACAAGGTGCCTGGCATTGAGCAGGATATAGGGAATCCATGGGTACAGGAGAGAGACATAGTCGTGGCCCTGTGGACTTCCAGTCCTGATGGTGATACGTTATGTGCCTAAAGAGACTGTTCCCATAACCAGCTTCTCCATCCTTCGCTGTGCCTTTTAAAGCCACAGAACTGTTTTCTCAGGAATGCAAAAACACCGGACTGGGCTAAGCTAGGCTATTTTTACTTCCTGTGGCTGCCTGAGGAAGAGACTTATTACAAACCTGGCTCCTAGGCCTGCCCCTCACAGCTGTGTGAGACCCCACACCTTCTTACTTACCCATCCACCCTCTGAGCAGATTCGGACTTTTTGCATATCTGTGGGACCATCCTCCAGTTCCCGGCTCTGAATCTCTTCTTCTTCTTCCTCTTCTTTCAGGGTCAAATTGAGAGGGCAGGCTGTGGATGCCATCTCTGCAAGCAAGATTCAGTTCAGAAAAATCAGGTGCTAGTGTGAACTCTTCAAAGCCTGTGAAGGGGGCAGCTCAGGTTACACAAACCTTTTTAGCTCCAGGACAGTTCAGGGGAACAAGAGCAAGGGAAGAGCCAGGTCTGGGGAGGAAGGGCTTCAAGGAAAGCACCAGGAAGCTGGAAGGTGACATTTAGCTCTGAAAAGAAGAGGGTTGCAGGCAGTCAGCATACCTGGCTGTCTTCAAATATTTAAAAAAAAAACTGGAAGAGAGACCAGACTGGTTCTGTAGAGACTTAAGGGCATAACAGGTTGGTGGGTAAACATTCCAGGAAGTTTTAAGAATGCATCAAAAGGAAGAACTTTCTCACAGCCAGTGCCACCCAAACATGGAATCAGCAGCAGGTGTGTTGGCTTCCTGTCAATGAAGGCATTTGAACTCATAGTGCACTCGCTCAACTGGGTTGTTCCTACAGGGCCAGTTCAGTGTCAGGAGGTTGGTTGGTCCAGAAGACCTGGATTTTCCAGAGTCAAAGGTTTTGTCCATGAGCCAGGTCAGAAAATAGAGTCATTCTGCCTTAAGTGACTTTCCAAGCCCAGGACCCTTAGTGAAGAGTAATGCTTGGATACCCAAGAAGATGCAGAAATCACTAGGGTCTGGGGCCCACCCCACCGGTAAAACTCTTTGCCTCTGGACCGCAGATTCTCTCTTCTGCAAATTCTCTTTCGCCCAGCTCCTGGGCCAGTACAAAGGCTCCTGCCCTCTAGGGGCGCGGGCAATTCCTAGGTGTGGAGTGAGTGTGCATCTTGTGGGCCTCATCCTCCCAGGCTTCCAAAGAAAAGATCCTTCCGGAGTTCAAAGTCCGCTTCTTCGGTATTTTCAAAAAGGACGGGCAAACGCAGCAAGATACGTCTGGGGCGGGTGAAACAGGCTTCAGATCCCTGGAGCTGCGGCCAGAACTTGGCCAAGGCCTCCCCGGCCGGCTCCCGGGAGGTGGAGGCGCCGCCCCACCGCAAAGGTGCGGTTCAAGAGGTCCCCGCCGCCGCCGCCCACCCGCTCGGCGCCCCGCCCGCCGCCGCTGCCGCGCCCCCGGGGCGCGCTAGGGTTTCTCCAGCCATCTTGTCCCATTTCCCTTTCTCCGCGGCCCCGCGCCGGGAGCGCTCCGCCGCCTGCCTGCCCGCGCCCGGCCCGGCCCGCCTCCCCGCCTGGCCCGCTCCCGGCCCCAGCGCACCTGCCGAGCGGCCGGGGCCGGCGCCGCCTGCCTCCCCCGGCGGGCCCGCAACAAAGGCGGCGGCGGCGGTGGTAGCAGCTGCAGCGTCGGCGCCCCCGCCCCCGCCGCGGCCCAGCGGCCCGGGGCCCGAGGGAGGGGCCGCGCTGCCCCCGCCCCGCCCGCCCGTGCGCACTCACCGCCGGGCCGAGCGCCAGGGCGCGGGCCGGGGCCGCGGTGCAGACGCCGAGGGCTGCGTCCCGGCTGTCACAGCGCCATCCTTCCCGTCTCGCTGGCTTCCCGTGCGCGCGGCCCCTCGGGAGGGAGGGGAGAGGACACGTGGTGGGAGGAGGGAGGGTCCGGCCGGGAGCTGAGAGTGTTGGGAGGCGAGGGGAGGAGCGCGGCTGATGTCAGCGGGCCTCGGCGGCGCCGGGGGACGGCGTCCGCGCCAGCTCCCGACCCTCCTCCTGGCGTGGCTTCCGGCTGGTGAGCGCCCTGCGCTCCTCGAGGCTGAGCTCCTGACCCACTGGCAGGCTAGCCTCGCCTGCCTCAAGTCTTGCACTCTGCCCTCTCTACTCCCCTGGTGCAGTTTCCAGTGCACCGTGTGTGACCTCGGCATAGAAGAGGCAGGAAGAGCCCGTATTTACATTTGAAGTGAATGTAGCCTGGGTGCACACGTTCGTGCGCTTATTTGCATGAACCACTGCTTTGCGCTTAGTTAAATGAGTACTTCGGGGACTCGGGGCGTGCTTCAAGGAATGTGTTATGAAGAATGACCAGCAAGGGCATGAGGGAGAGTGAGGGGGTGTTGAATTTTGGGGGAAGCCTGCATATGCACATTCTGGCAGGCATGTCAGAACTTTGTTGTTATGGTTTAGTCGCTGAGTAGTGACCTACTCTGTAGGACCCAATAGACTACAGCATGCCAGGCTTCCCTGTCCTTCACCATCTCCTAGAGTATGCTCAAACTCATGTCCATTGAATCGCTGGTGCTATCCGAGCATCTCATCCTCTGTCTTCCTCTTCTCCTGCCTTCAATCTTTCCCAGCATCAGGGTCCTTTCCACTGAGTGGTCTATTCTCATCAGGTGGCCAAAGCATTGGAGCTTCAGCATCAGTACTTCCAATTGATTATTCAGGGTTGATTTCCTTTAGGATTGTCTGGTTTGATCACCCTGCTGTCCAAGGGACCCTCAAGAGTCTTCTACAACACCACAGTTTGAAAGCATATATTCTTTGGTGCTCAGCCTTCTTTATGGTCCTACTCTCACATCCATACTTGACTATGGGATAAACCATAGCTTTGACTCTATGAATCTTTGTCAGCAAAGTGATGTCTCTGCTTTTCAATATGGTGTCTCGGTTGGTCAAAGCTTTTCTTCCAAGGAGCAAGTGTCTGAATTTCACGGCTGCAGCCACCGTCTGCAGCGATTTTGGAGCCCAAGAAATAAAATCTATGACTGTTTCCATTTTTACCCTGTCAATTTGCCCTGAAGTGATGGGACCGGATACCATGATCTTAGATTTTTGAATGTTGAGTTTTAAGCCAGACTTTTCACTCTCCTCTTTCATGTTAATCAAGAGGCTCTTTAGTTCTTTGCTTTCTGCCATTAGAGTGTTGTCATCTGCATATCCAAGGTTATTGATATTTCTCCCAGCAGTCTTGATTCCAGCTTGAGCATCATCCAGCCCAGCATTTCTCATGATGTACTCTGCATGTAAGTTAAATAAGCAGGGTGACAGTATACAGTCTTGATGTACTCCTTTCCCAATTTGGAACCAGTCTGTTGTTTCATGTCCAGTTCTGTTACTTCTTGACCTGCATACAGATTTCTCAGGAGGCAGGTCAGGTGGTCTGGTATTCCCATCTCTTTAAGAATTTTCCACAGATTGTTGTGATCCACATAGTCAAAGGCTTTAGCATAGTCAACGAAGAATAAATAGATGTTTTTCTGGAATTACCTTGTTTTTCCTATGATCCAACACATATTGGCAATTTGCTCTCTGGTTCCCTTGCCTTTTCTAAATCCAGCTTGTACATCTGTAAGTTCTCAGTTCATGTACTGTTGAAGCCTAGCTTGAAGGATTTTCAGCATTACCTTGAGAGCATGTGAAACGGATGTAATTGTGTGGTAGTTTAAGCATTCTTTAACATTGCCCTTCTTTGGGATTGGACTGAAAACTGACCTTTTCCAGTCCTGTGGACACTGCTGAGTTTTCCAAATTTGCTGGCATATTGAGTGCAGTACTTTCACAGAATCATCTTTCAGGATTTGAAATGGCTCAGTTGGAGTTCCACCACCTCCACTAGCTTTGGTCATAGTAATGCTTCCCAAGGCCCACTTGACTTCACACTCCAGGATACCTGGCTTTAGGTGAGTGATCACACCATTGTGGTTATCTGAGTCATTAAGACCTTTTCTGTACAATTCTTCTGTGTATTCTTGCCACCTATTCTTAATC
Organism: Cervus canadensis; assembly: GCF_019320065.1. Classification (NCBI taxonomy): domain Eukaryota; kingdom Metazoa; phylum Chordata; class Mammalia; order Artiodactyla; family Cervidae; genus Cervus; species Cervus canadensis. Next base: position 1,902,989 of record NC_057387.1, read on the forward strand.
TCTTTTGCTTCTGTTAGGTTCATACCCTTTCTGTCCTTTATTGTACCCATATTTGCATGAAATGTTCCCTTGATATCTCTAATTTTCTTGGCGATATCTCTAGTCTTTCCCATTCTATTTTCCCCCCCCCCCCTTTTTTTTTGTATTGATCACTGAGGAAGGCTTTCTTATCTCTCCTTGCTATTCTTTGGGACTCTGCATTCAGATGGGTATGTCTTTCCCTTTCTCCTTTGCCTTTTGCATCTCTTCTTTTCTCAGCTGTTTGTAAGGCCTCCTCAGACAACCATTTTGCCTTTTGCATTTCTTTTCTTGGGGCATGTTTTTGGTCACCACTTCTTGTACAATGTTACTAACCTTCCTCCATAGTTCTTCAGGCACTCTGTCTATCAGATCTAATCCCTTGAATCTATGTGTCACTTCTACTGTATAATCATAAGGGATTTGATTTAAGTCATACATGAATGGCCTTAAAAGCCTTCTGCCCCTATCTAGTCAGCTGTGTGCTGGAACCAAAGACAGCTGTTCCACACCCAGGGGCTTATTCTGAGCCCTTGATGGGACCACTGTGACCCACAAGATGGCAGAGTAGAAGGACATGCACTCATCTTTTCCTGTGAGAACTTCAAAATTATAACTCACTGCTGAACAACCATCCACAGCAGAATGTTGGGTCCCACCAAAAAAAGATACCCCACGTCCAAGGGCAAAGAAGAAGCCCCAGCAAGATGGTAGGAGGGGTGTAATTGCGTTTAGAATCAAATCCCATACTCGCCAGAGACGCTTGGAGGGCTCAAACAGAATCTTGTGTGCCCAGGACCCAGAGACCCCACAGAGACTGAGCCAGACCTGCCTTTGAGTGTTTGAGTATCTCTTGCAGAGGTATGGGTCAGCAGTGGCTGGCCACAGGGGCAGGGGCTCTGGGTGCAGCAGACCTGGGTCACACGGCATGTGGCATAAGCCCTCTTGGAGGAGGTTGCAAGTAACCCCACCATAGAGTTGCTGAGCGGATGACCCACATAGTGCAGAACAGTTATACAGAATAAATTCTCACACTGTTAAGAAAGTTCTAGGACCCACAACAGATTTCCCAACCTGGGGATCTGGCAAAGGGGCTGAGAACCCCCAAGCAATTTGACTTTGGAGGCCAGTGGGTTTTGATTACAGAACTTACATAGGACTGGGGAAACAGACTCTTGGAGGGGACAAACCAAACCTTGTGTGCACCAGGACCCAGGAGAAAGGAGCACTGACCCCACAAGAGACTGACCTAGACTTGCCCGTGAGTGTCCAGGAGTCTCTGGTGGAGGTGTGGGTAGACACTGGCCTGCTGCAGGGTCAGAGGCACTGAATACAACAGTGCATGCGCAAGACCTTTTGAAGGAGGTCACCATGATTTTGCCTCCACCATAGTTTGGTCTCAGGTCAAACAACAGAGAAGAAACACAGCCCAGTCCATCAACAGAAAATTGGATTAAGGATTTACTGAGCATGGCCCCGCCCATCAGAACAAGACCCAGATTTCCCCACAGTCAGTCTCTCCCATCAGAAAGCTTCCATAAGCCTCTTATCTGTATCCCTCAGAGGACAGACAGAATGAAAATGACAGTCACAGAAAACAAATCAAACTGATCACATGGACCACAGTTTAGTCTAACTCAATAAAACTATGAGTCATGCTGTGTAGGGCTACCCAAGACAGATGGGTCATGGTGGAGAGTTCTGACAAAATGTGGTCCACTGGAGAAGGGAATGGCAAACCACTTCAGTATTCTTGACTTGAGAATCCCATGAACAGTATGAAAAAGCAAAAAGATAGGACATTGAAAGATGAACTCCCCAGGTCGGTAGGTGCCCCATATGGTACTGGAGTAGAGTAGAAAAGTAACTCCAGAAAGAATGAAGAGACAGAGCCAAATTGAAAACAGTGCAGAGTTGTGGATGTGATGGGTGATGAAAATAGTCTGATGCTATAAAGAACCTGGAATGTTAGGTCTATGAACCAAGGTAAATTGGAAGTGGTCAAACAGGAGATGGCAAGAGTGAATATCGACATTTTAGGAATCAGTGAACTAAAATGGAGGGAATAAGCAAATTTAATTCAGATGACCATTATATCTACTACTGTGGGCAAGAATCCCTTAGGAGAAATAGAGAAGCCTTCATAGTCAAAAAAAGAGTCTGAAATGCAGTATCTGGATGCAGTTTCAAAAATGACAGAATGATCTCTGTTCATTTCCAAGGCAAACCATTCAATATCACAGTAATCCAAGTCCATGCCCCAACCACTAACACTGAAGAAGCTGAAGCTAAATGGTTCTATGAAGACCTATAAGACCTCCAAGGACTAACATGCCAAAAAGATGTCCTTTTCATCATAGGGGACTGGAATGCAAAAGTAGGAAGTCAAGAGATAACTGGAGTAACAGGCAAATTTGGCCTTGGAGTACAGAATGAAGCAGGGCAAAGACCAAGAGAAAGCACTGGTCATAGCAAACACCCTCTTCCAACAACACAAGAGAAGACTCTACACATGGACATCACCAGATGGTCAACACCAAAATCAGACTGATTATATTCTTTGCAGCGAAAGATGGAGAAGCTCTATACAATCAGCAAAAACAAGACTGGGAACTGACTGTGGCTCAGATCATGAACTCCTTATTGCCAAATTCAGACTAAAATTGAAGAAAGTAGGGAAAACTACTAGACCATTCGGGTATGACCTAAATCAAACCCCTTACAATTATAGAGTGGAAGTGAGAAATAGATTCAAGAAATTAGATCTGATAGACAGAGTTCCAGAAGAACTATGAACAGAGGTTTGTGACATTGTAGAGGAGGCAGTAATCAAGACCATCCCCAAGAAAAAGAAATGCAAAAAGACAAAATGGTTGTATGAGGAGGCCCTACAAATACCTGAGAAAAGGAGAGAAGCTAAAGGCAAAGGAGAAGAGGAAAGATGTACCCATTTGAATGCAGAATTCCAAAGAATAGCAAGGAGAGATAAGGAAGCCTTCCTCAGTGATCAATGCAAAGAAATAGAGAAAAACAATAGAATGGGAAAGACTAGAGATTGCCTCAAAAAATTAGAGATACCAAGGGAATATTTCATGCAAAGATGGGCACAATAAAGGACAGAAATGGTATGGACCTAACAGAAGCAGAAGATTCTAAGAAGTGGCAAGAATACACAGAAGAACTATACCAAAAAAGATCTTCATGACCCAGATAACCATGATGATGTGATCACTCACCTAGAGCCAGACATCCTGGAATGCAAAGTCAAGTGGGCCATAGAAAGCATCACTACAAACAAAGCTAGTGGAGGTGATGAAATTCCAGTTGAGCCATTTCATATCTTAAAAGATGATGCTGTGAAAGTACTGCAGTCAATATGCCAGCAAATTTGGAAAACTCAGCAGTGGCCACAGGACTGCAAAAGGTCAATTTTCATTCCAATCCCAAAGGAAGGCAATGCCAAAGAATGCTCAAACTACTGCACAATTGCATTTATCTCACATGCTAGTAAAGCAATGCTCAAAATTCTACAAGCCAGGCTTCAAGAGTACATGAACCATGAGCTCCCAGATGTTCAAGCTGGATTTAGAAAAGGCAGAGGAACCAGAGAGCAAATGGCCAACATCCCTTGGATCACTGAAAAAGCAAGAGAGTTCCAGAAAAACATCTACTTCTGCTTTATTGAGTATGCCAAAGCCTTGGCTGTGTGGATCACCACAAATTGTGGGAAATTGTTAAAGAGATGGGAATACCAGACCACCTGGCCTTCCTCTTGAGAAACATGTATACAGGTCAAGAAGCAGCAGTTAGAACCAGACATGGAACAATGGACTGGTTCCAAATTTGGGAAGGAGTACATCAAAGCTGTGTATTGTCATCCTGCTTATTTAACTTTAATATGCAGTTTTATTTAACTTTAATATTTAACTTATTTAATTTAATATGCAGAGTACATCATGCAAAATGCTGGGCTGGGTGAAACACAAGCTGGAATCAGGATTGCTGGGAGAAATATCAATAACCTCGGATATGCAGATGACACCACTCTAATGGCAGAAAGCAAAGAACTAAAGAGCCTCTTGATTAACATGAAAGAGGAGAGTGAAAAGTCTGGCTTAAAACTCAGCATTCAAAAAACTAAGATCATGGCATCTGGTCCCATCACTTCATGGCAAATAGATGGGGAAACAATGGTAACAGTGTCAGACTTTATATTCTTGGGCTCCAAAATCAGTGCAGATGGTGACTGTAGCCATGAAATTAAAAGATGCTTCCTCCTTGGAAGAAATGCTATGACCAACCTAGACAGTATATTAAAAAGCAGAGACATTACTTTGCCAACAAAGGTCTGTCTAGTCAAAGCTATGGTTTTTCCAGTAGTCATGTATGGATGTGAGAGTTGGCCTATAAAGAAAGTTGAGTGTGGAAGAATTGATGTTTTTGAACTGTGGTGTTAGAGGAGACTCTTGAGAGCCCCTTGGACTGCAAGGAGATCAAACCAGTCAATCCTAAAGGAAATCAGTCCTAAGTAAGGACTGATACTGAAGCTGAAACTCCAATACTTTGGCCATGTGATGCAAAGAACTGACTCATAGGAAAAGACTCTTATGCTGAGAAAGATTGAAGGTAGGAGGAGAAGGGGATGACAGAGGATGACATGGTTAGATGGTATCACCGACTCGATGGACATGAGTTTGAACAAGCTCCGGGAGTTGCTGATTGACAGGGAGGCCTGGTGTGCTGCAGTCCATGGGGTTGCAAACTATCGGACATGACTGAGCAACAAATTGAACTGACTGAATGGCCTAGTGGTTTTTAGAGCTTAGTATGTAATATATTAATACATGTTGAAAGATCTTCCTGATTTTTATAGTTGTTGCTGGTTAAATCCCAAATATGTAATGCCACCAAGGAAGTAACGTTTTATAAGAATCTTCTCCAAAGAATTTGCATATCGATAGTCAAAGAATTTGCATATCGCTCTGTGGATGATACAACAAAAGTGGGCAGTGAAGCCCTGAAGGCCATTCCATTCCAGAAAAAAGATCTCAGGTTTGAGTTTTTGTTGGTATCTCAAAGAAGAAATTATTCTGACACTGTTTAAAGTGAAATAGTAGGATTTTATTTGGGATTACTGACATAGTTGGCAATACTATTGCAATTGAGATGAGTTTTCTGGCTCAATACAGCAAAAACAAGTTGGGGGATCATCGCTTACACTGAGTGAGGGGGTCAGTGGCTGGAATACTAAGAGGAGACATGAAAGGTAGAAGGATTCTTGCTGATGGCAATCAATGGGTTGATTGATATATAAGATAGGGGATTCTCTCTAACCTGACTTAGCAGAATTCTTGCTACAACAGGGCTTGGCGGTCTTGGGACCAGAGTAACTATGTGTATGTGTCCAAGGTAGAGAAGAGGGTTCAAAGGGCTTGACTCAAATTTGGTGAAGGAGATGGTTTTGTCACTTTTCAGACTGTTCTTTAGACATGAGTTGCCGGCAGGGAAAGATTCCTCCAAGTTTTTGTCACCATTCCTGTATTTACGTGTGACTTTGACTTCTGTCTGCCATGGAGAGGCTACAGTGAAACTGTGTATCAGTTAATATATGAAATATAGTATGACAGTTGTGTCTTTGAAGAGTAATTGTGGCAGACAACCCAAGACCAGAGAAGTCTAGTCAAAGGAGAACATTTGATTCACATATTGGAAGAAATATTAGGATCTTTTGTTTTTACAAAATATTCTTCTTGTATATAAATTTAACATATTTTAGGGTAAGAGTGACATTTTAGCTCACACTGACTGATATTCTGCTCTTAAGTTTTCTGAGAAAATGGCTGGTTCAAATGAAATGGTGAGGAGGGTATCAGGAAGGAGAAGAATACTAGGGACACTGTTGGTAACTCGCCTTCTTACAAGAAAAGTATTAAGACACAGTATGAGATAACCAAAGAGGAATATTATGCTAGGAGTTGAGTCTCTATGAGCCCACTGTTCTTGTGCAGTTTTGACTAGGTTTTTCCTGGGAAAATGCCAACCAACAGTGACCCACCTGAGTTCTTGACTTTGAACTCTCAGCCCCATGATCTCAATTACTGTCGTGGAGCCTACCTTTGTAGAAGTCCACAATTGCTAACATGACTTAGTCCAGTTCAGTTCAGTCACTCAGCCGTGTCCAACTCTTTGTGACCCCATGGACTGCAGCACGCCAGGCCTCCCTGTCCAACACCAACTCCCGGAGCTTCTTCAAACTCATGTCCATTGAGTTGGTGATGCCATCCTCTGTCGTCCCCATCTCTTCTTGCTTTCAATCTTTCCCAGCGTTAGGGTCTTTTCAGATGAGTCAGTTCTTCCCGTCTGGTAGCCAAAGTACTGGAGTTTCAGCTTCAACATCAGTCCTTTCGATGAATATTCAGGACTGATCTCCTTTAGGATGGACTGGTTTGATCTCCTTGCAGTCCAAGGGACTCTCAAGAGTCTTCTCCAACACGACATTTCAAAAGCATCAATTCTTCTGTGCTCAGCTTTCTTTATAGTTCAACTCTCACATCCATACATGACTACTGGAAAAATCAGCTTTGAACAGATGGACCTTTGTTGGCAGAGTAATGTCTCTGCTTTTTAATATGCTGTCTAGGTTGGTCATAACTTTTCTTCCAAGGAGCAAGCATCTTTTAATTTCATGGCTTCAGTCACCATCTGCAGTGATTTTGGAGCCCCCCAAAATAAAGTCTGTCACTGTTTCCACTCTTTCCCCATCTATTTGCCATGAAGTGATTGGACCGGATGCCATGATCTTAGTATTTTGAATGTTGAGCTTTAAGCCAACTTTTTCACTCTCCTCTTTCACTTTCATCAAGAGACTCTTTAGTTCTTCTTTACTTTCTGCCATAAGGGTGGTGTCACCTGCATATCTGAGGTCATTGATATTTCTCCCAGTAATCATGATTCCAGCTTTTGCTTATCCAGTCCAGCATTTTGCATGATGTACTCTGCATATAAGTTAAATAGGCAGGGTGACAATATACAGCC